>NC_140532.1:6036079-6476079 GCF_057382185.1 Mchenga conophoros
TAATTTATTTTATCAACTTTCCTTCTGACGATGCTGTCTGTGTTGAGCGCTCAGTGAATCTGCGTTCGACTACTCCGCCTAGGCTGCACTGTCGAGCGCAGATCCACTGAGCGCTCAACACAGACAGCATAGTCAGAAGGAAGAGCGCAGGGCAAGCTAGCAAGACAGAAGTTAAGCTCTCCTTGCAACATGGACCTCCCCCACTCTCTTTCAGATCTGGCGTTTGGAATTATTTTGGTTTTCATGTGACTATGACCCTGAAGGTAAGCGAGTCATGGACTAAAGTAAAACAGTATGTTGGATGTGCCATGCAATGCTCAATTACATAGGTGGGAACTAGTGTGTTAGCGCAGTTAGCTCGTTAACGTGTTGGCCGTCTAGCCCCATGCACAGGGCGATCGGCGGTAGCTCGTTAACGGAGATTTGCCGTGTTGTAGCGTTAAGGTCATTTCAACGAGATTAACCTGAAAGCACTAGTGGGAACACAACGAATATGACTGCACATTTACATCATCCTAGTGCAAAGACAAAAACAACAAGCATGCTACTAACTTTAACCGAGTCATTTAGACAGCTGTTAGCATATGATTCTCTTTATGCTGCTGAGAATATAGCCCAGAAGAAGCGTATAGTATAGCTTTTATTTTGGAAAGAGGCATTTCTCTGTAATAAACTCTCTTTTCCAAAGATGAGTGATTCCTCAATCAGATACAGGGCTCGCAAAATCGCTAGCCCGACGTCCTGGGGCTAGCGATTTTTTTCAGATGGGCTACCCTGCCCGTTGGGCTATTGTAGGAATGAAAAATCTATGTCAATGCTTTTGCATTCTTTCGGAAATGTAGCCGGGTAATTATGTCATTGGCATCGGTGAGCCACTGTCAATATGTGACATATTGAAATGCGTTTGAATTTGCGCTTGTTTTTTGCTTTCACTTTGCAATCACGCGAACTGTGTATAGAGAGCAACAGCACTGATTGGTGAGTGATGATAATTTGCGCACCAATTCCTCTGACGTTGTCTTATCAATCGTTAGCTTACTATGCAAACATGACAAGTGAAATCTCCTGCAGCAAGCTTAAACATGTGAGAGGTTGATCGTGCAGAGAATCGCTGAGCATTATGTGAGTGCGTGTGTAAAAGCAGCAGGATATATATTGTAGCGGATCAGGGCTGTTCGGGGTTCTGTTTGTACAGTTATGTTTTGTTTATGTTGCCATAGTGACGGGTGACGCCCTCTCGCTGCCACGGTGTGTCCTTCCGGGGTCAGAGGGCGCCCTGTGTGGTGTTGTTGTTGTTGCTGTGCTGTTGCCCGCTGAGCAGTTACCTAGCGGCAGTGTTCTTCTGCAGATGTCAATAAACGGCTGTGCTCCCTGGCTAGCTCACCGGAAGCAAGACCAAACGATACCTCCGTCTCCTCCTTGTCTGAGCTCGCCACATTGGTGTCAGAAGTGGGATGATGGTGGCACCCCATGTTCTGACCCGAGTGACTTTTACCCCGCCGGTCGTGACCGGCCGGTGCGCCAAAAGAAGGCACCTGGACATTTGCATGACTTTGTGTGGGGTAATGGGGTCGTCGGGGACGACTGACCCCTTAGGTGGGGGCTATGTAGCGGGTCAGGGCTGTTCGGGGTTCTGTTTGTACAGTTATGTTTTGTTTATGTTGCCATAGTGACGGGTGACGCCCTCTCGCTGCCACGGTGTGTCCTTCCGGGGTCAGAGGGCGCCCTGTGTGGTGGTGTTGTTGTTGTTGCTGTGCTGTTGCCGCGCTGAGCAGTTAGCTAGCGGCAGTGTTCTTCTGCAGATGTCAATAAACGGCTGTGCTCCCTGGCTAGCTCACGGGAAGCAAGACCAAACGATACCTCCGTCTCCTTCTTGTCTGAGCTCGCCACAATATTTTAGTTCTGCTGAGCCAAATAAGACAGGTCAGGGTGAAGAAGTGACAGCCAAAGAAAAACTTACCACAAAACGGAAAAGTTATGACAAATCAGACCATAAGGCAAAAAGAAAGTGCAGCTTTATGGTTTCATGGACAAAAGAATTTCTGTGGCTGCAATATGACAAGCGAAATAACCAGGGCTGCTCATAAGTGGTCCGAAGGTGCGCATTTGCTGTCAAAATAAAAAATGGGCACAAGATAAGAAGTTGCAACGCGTGTTTGCATACATACGATTTTAAGGAGGAGGACAGACATTTGTTTAGAACTCTTAAAGATGTCGAAGAAGCTCCTTTAAGCAATTACTGTGATGTTCCTCCACCTCCAAAGAAATGTCAGAAGGAGTCCGAACCACAAAAGAAGCGCATATTCTCGGAAAAGTAGTTGCAGGAAGTGAGCTGGCTTCAAACAAATGATGAACGCACAGAGATGTGGTGCGGAATGTGCCGTGAAAATTTAATAAATGACAAATTAAAAAGGCATGAACATTTTTTTTGTATCGAAAAAATATTGAACCGTGACACCAAAGTATCGAACCGAACCGTGAATTTTGTGTATTGTTGCACCCCTAGTATATATATGTATATATGTATATATATGTGTGTATGTATGTATGTATGTATGTATGTATGTATATATATATATTCCATTTTATGTATTAGAAACAGATTGTTTTTCATTTGTATGTAACTATTTGATTAGTTCAGACTTTTCACACTTGTTGCGCTCACTGAGTCATTCATGTCTGGCACTTCATTGCTTTGGTCTTTTCTAGTAAACATTTTTTAATCCAAATTACCTGCACACCCATTTTTATTCATTTTTCTTTATGTAGCTGCAGTGTTTTTTGTCATGTACATTTGCCTTGATTTGAAACCTGTGTGATTTTTAGTGTGACTAACTAGTTTCCCCTCAGAGCACACATTGAGTCGCTGTAGACACAATCACTACAACATCCCCGTAATTGCTATGGATATTGGACTCATTTGTCTATTGGAAATGTCTGGTCTAAGAGATTTTGGTTAATGTATAATTTAACTGAGAAAATTAAACACCCCGTCTCTGTATCCACCTCTTCATCTCCCTTTGAATGTTGTCCCTTCATCCCCAGGCAAAACAAGATGATATGACGTGGAGAAACAAACCACTTCGTGTCACTGACTGGGAATGGAAAGTGGCATTTATCCTCTAGAATGTAAATGTTTAACTCTGTTTACTTGTCAATTGAAATAAGAGTATAATCATTCATGGGCTTAAATCTTTGTTTTCATGGTTTTTAGTGTTTTACTTAGTTTTTTGGCTGTCTGCATCCTGGTCAGCTTTCATTTTATGAAGTTTGTGCAACAGTATCAGCATAGCATCAAAACACCAGCAGTCCTTTGTTTCTGCTATGCTCTGTTGGGGAGATATTTGTTCAGAGCCTGTCAGGAGTCTCTCCTTGATGCTCTGCTGCCAGGCGCTTGTCAATGGGCAGCACCACAGCTCCACAGTACTTTCAATTACTGCCAGTGTTAAAATTCACACTTTCTCTCTTCCGACCAAAGCAACTTTTCTTGCATCTCATCAGTATAGGCAATATTTCCTTGCCTTTTCTTTCACCTCACATATGATCCCTCTGCTTCCAACGCACTTGTCACATTATTAAAATGAGATCTTTCATGATTAACATTTAAAACATTTACAGGAAATTATGAAGGCTACTCCAGGAAAACTAAAACATGTGGTGTAGACACAAAATCTGTTTAAAAATGAAATACATTTGTTTAAAAGTCACGTTAAGTGTAACAAAAAATGAAACCTTTTTACTTCAGTAATAAAAACCAAGCTTTCTCGTACTATATAAGAACCTGAAAAGAATGCACAGCGTGATTTCAGAGCTATTTTCCTAATGGATATAATAGGGCCTGCTTACCACAGCCTTTTTCTTGAGCTGCTTTCGTCTCCATCCATTTATGATTAAATTATACCCCTGGGCAGTTAACAAAGGACACATAAAAACAAACAAGCCTTCCTAAGATAATATATTATTTACCATCCTCTATCTCTGTTCTAGCCTTGACCCATTTCTCAGTGCTTTCTGTCTGACAGTTCGACTTGGACAACAATCAATGTATGTTATTGTAACCACTCATATTAGGTAATTTGCATATTTAAACAACAAGTAATTATTTAAAATTGCATGACAAAATTGCATGGTGGGATGACAGGTGTTTACTTTAATTACACAAATATTATGTAGAAGTAGTAATGTTTAATAGGCATTGATCTGTAAATAACTGGATATGAGTAACTTTAGCCTATTATATTATATCAGAATAATTATAAGAAACTTAGTTTTAAATAGCATTAATATCACTTTGACCTTCAGATCAATCTTTTGAACTCAAAGAAGAGGTCAGAGGTTTTATACGGTGCTTTTTATATGTTGACAGTACACACCACATTTCTTTTAATGTCTAAGTTAGAAGGTTTTTAATCAATTTTCAACCAATAAATCATTGAGTTAATCTTGAAGACCTTGTTCGATGTAAACCAAATTTTCATGGATTGTTTATGTGACTCCATTCTACACCTCTACAAAGTTTTATCAGAATACATGTAAAACGAGCTATTGTATTTATAGGCAGAATGATGCCTATGAATACAAATTCTACCAAAAACATTAAATCCTTGGTGGAGCTAAGATTTGCAAATCTCATAAACCAATATTTAATTTACAATAGAACATAGAAAACATATCAGTTTAAAACATTTTACTACTTCATGAAAAATGTTAGCTCATTTGGAGTTTGATGACAGAAACATGTCTACACACCCCCAACTCTGGAACAAGGGGCAAAGGAAAGCTGGAAAGGGAAACTGTGCTCAAAACAGCTGGAGGAACATTTTGCAGATGATTAGGTTAACTGGCAACAGGTCTGGTTAAGGCACCATCAGTGCTGAAAGTTATATACAGGTTTTAGAGCAGCATATACTCCAATCAAGACTGCTTTTTTCTTTAGGGAAGTCCTTGCAGCAAGACGCTGCTAAACTGAATAGTCCAACTGTTACAAGAGAATGGCTTTGTAGTAGATGAGTGCCGAACTGGCTTTGCGTGCATTCAAGAATACATCATGAAATAAAAAATTATGACAAAGAAGACCCAGGACTGCTGAGCAGCAAAAAGAATGGGATAACATTCATCCTCCAACAGTCCAGCAAACTGGTCTGCTAAGTTCCCAGATGCTTACAAACTGTTGTTAACAGAAAAGAGGATTAAACATAGTAGTAATCTTTTTTTTTTTAGGTATGTTGCCACCATCAAATTTAAGTGAGCTAATATTTTTTAAATTTACAAATTTCATATGCTTTCTGTGTTTGTTGTGAATGATATATGGGTTCATAAGATTTGCATATCATTACATTTTGTGTTTATTTTACACATCATCCCAACTTTTTTGGAATTGGGGTTGCAAATAACATCAGGGTAGCGCCGCTCTCTTCTTGCCTTTTCCCCTAAGGCAGGCTTCATCAGGCTTGTTAACATCTGTCTTGTTCTGCTATGTACGACATGGAGGAAACAAGAGATGAGCTATACAAAGAACACAATGAACCTCTCTGTCCTCAGTCGAACAAATGGAAATTGACAACCTTTTAAATGTACCAAGGTGAGCTAGTACTAGCATAAAAGTCATTATTCGCAAGAATAAATCAAACAAATAAAGTGCTTAATTTCTGTTAATTTTATTTGACCACAAATCTCAAGTGGTTTGTATGTAAACTTGAAGCGGTCAGTTATTTTCATTATGTCATTTCTACTTATGTGTCACATTAACAAAACAACTTTTTATCGATAGAGCGTTGGGCTCTGGTGCAACTGATTGAATTAAGGTAACAAATACAGCAGCCAGCAGTCAGTCTTCTCAGAAGCAATAAACTCCTAATCGTTGAATGATAAAAACAAATAACAAAAGCTGCGTGTGTTATTCGGTTTGGTATCAAACCATACACTAAGAAGGATTAAAACCTTCTTTTGATCATCAGATTGAAAACAGAATCAAACCTTTATATATCAGTCGGTGGTCTAGCCTGTGTGAAACAACACTGCCTGTTGTTCATTGTCATTTTGTTTCCACTGTTGGTACTTTTTATTATTTCCCCTTGGATATTGATTTTTTTTCTCCCCCTTTCTTTTGAACTTGCAGGGCTAGTGAGCGCACCTCTGCTTTTTCCTGCTGTTTCCTGTCAAAAGTGTTTTAAAGTAAACACACCTGTACACACAAGACACACTACATTTACGCTTTCATAAAAGATGCTGTGTGTCTCCACACATGCACACGCACACTCGCTGGGTTGGAGGAATTCATTAGCAAATATATGAGGTCAGCCAATGAACAGAAGTTCACATATTTAGAAAATGGGCCCTGCAGGAGCACAAGTGTTGTGTTCCTCATCTTCACTTAAGGCTGATGACACATCAGCGGTGCTGTGCTCCACTGAGCTCTGGAAAGGGTTGTTGACATTCTTCCTAAACGCACTGCTGAAACACGCTCCGAGCCACAAGTCAAAGCATCAACTGTCATTGTCTCTCATTTTAAATTTCACAACATCTTTCGCTTGCAGCTTTGACCTGTAAAGCTGAGCCATTTTGAGTTGCATTTCTTTGGCGAAAACAAACGGGTCTGTTTTTTTGTTGTTTTTCATTATACATTCCAGAAATGCAGCTACGCAGTTACAGCCTACAGTGAAACAAAGTGGCGAGACGCAGAAAAAGAGCTCCAAAATAAGACTGTGACATGTGATTAAAAGTAATGCGAAAAAGGAAAGTAAACCTTGAAATAGGATTGATTCATGTATTTTTTAGTGTTGAATGGATGATCACTCGAGTTTTGCTGTGTGTTCTGGCGTGTAAGAATAACAGAAAGGTTGGCTGCATTTTACACTGAATATGTGGTGTCCACTTTTTTTTTTTGTCCCTCCTGGAGTTGGGTTGTGGAGCCTTCTGGCTTGACCTTGAAGACGATCACCCTGAAATGACAGCAAGATAGTGAAGCCTTTGCTGGCCTGCTGGGCCACCCCCTGGTGCTTTTCTGCATGATGTTACCCTGTGTCCTTATTTATTGTTCTTTAATGCACTACATGCACTTCTGCGGTTATGTGTGTTTCTGAAACAATGCTTTATTGGCGTGTATCATTTGCATACAGTATACAGTGCCGTGAAAAAGCATTTTCTGCCTTTCTGATTTTGTACTTTTTGTATATATGTCACATTTAAAAGTTTTAGATCCACAACATATTTTAATAATAGATAAATATAACCCGAAGAAATACAAAGTGCTGTTTTTAAATGGTGATTTTATGTTTTAAGGGAAAAAAATATTCAACCCTCTAGTGTGTCTGAATTAAAACACTTGTGCAAAGGAGAGTGGGCTGAAAACGTCTCCACAGCCTTGTGAAAGACTCATCGGTAGTTATCGTAAATGCTTGATGCTTGCAGTTCTTGCTGCCAAAGGTAGCAGAACCAGTTATTAGGTTAAAGTGATAAATGGTAAATGGACTGGTGCTTATATGCACTTTTCTACTCAATTTGAGCACTCGAAGTGCTTTCTTACTCCAAATCTCATTCACACGAATGCTTTTTTTTTCTATGCCTAAGCACTTTTAACTTTCACGCTCTCAGAGGCAACTTGGGGTTCTGCATCCTGCCCGAGGATACGTCAACATCCAGGTTCTAGGAGCCAACTTTATTTCAAAGAGTTTTTATTTATCTGGGTTAATTTTGCCAAATATGTGACAAATAGCCAGAAAAAAAGGAACCAATACGGTAGAGGGAGAAACACTGTTTCGCAGCACTGTAGATGTTGTAAATGCCTTTCTAATTTCAGAATTTGGTGCTACACTCAGCGCTTCATTTGTGATAAAATGCCCTAAAATCCAAAACAGTGTGCATGTTTTTATGCCGTGCATACACTGGGGGCATTTGCATAAGCCTGAGGAGGGTGTTTATATTTGTATTCTCAAGCTGAGGGTTGGAAAATGACCTGTCTCCTGTGATTATATCCTTGGTAACTAGAAGTGACGAGGTAATTGTGAAATCTATTTAAAAGAATTGTAGCTTGCCTCTCTGTCTCTTTCTCATCCCCTTTTTATTTCTCTCTCTCGCTGCTGTTTTCAGGTCATTACTACATCGTTTTTCTACACCTACTCATCCCCGTCTTATCCATACAGCCATGTTGTCTCTTTGTTCATGGTCTATTTTCTTTGTTTGTCATTTTCCTCTTGTTTCCTTTCCTTGCTTACACCTTTTGTAAGGATGTATATGTCCTACATTCTTTATTCTGTTTCCTCTTCTGTCTTCAACTATGTGTGTTTATAGAAAAACCCTGCTTCAGATCGATCCTGTGATGTTGTTAAGATCAATAACACAGAGTGTCACAGCTCAGGCAGCAAAGACTGATGGACGATTTCTGCTCGCCGTATACTTTGAACATGTTGGCATTTAGTTTTCTCGCTCAGTCCCTTTTCTCTCACTCTCTGCTCTCACACACAGTGGCGTCCGTTCCTGCCTGGTCTGAAATATGAAGTGATAGACTCGGCCTACATCTCCCTCTACACAGGTAAGAGCAATTCATCAAATTTGTGTCATCTTGTCGTGGAATCTAATAATTTCATGATTAATTTTTTGTATTTATTGGCATTTACACACTGGACTTTGTTAATAGAAAATCTGCTGAAAATGCTCAGCTGAGAGCTTGCCAAAAGGAAAGGCTCAATCATGCCATAGAAACAACCTATTTAAACCAAAATGTTCTTCTGTGGGTTCACTGCAGATGTCAGTTTGAGAACACAGCATGTATTCCCTACGTGCGGCTAAAGAGAAGTTTCAGGATCTAATAGATGATCTATTTTCTTCCATAGGTGTCATTCTTAGCAGAAATGAGAACACTATCTCCAGAGTAGATGTCTAACCTTTATAGCTCCAAGAATAGTAATGTGTCACAAAGATTCAGCATCGTTAACAGGGGGAAATGCCAGCTGCACAGAAAATGATGTGTGGAGTTGTCATCTTGGGCAAAGCTGCAGTGTTATGTGGATGCATGCCAAATCCTGTCTTCTTGTTTATGACAAGCTGTGACAGAGAGGAATGAAGCCTCGTACCATATATGAGGTCACCTGCTGGATTCGAGCATTACCATCTCCTCATCTGTCTCCCGTCCTCCACCCATCCATCCCTTCTCCTCCCTCATGTCACTCTGCCTCCCTCAGTTGTTTTTTCCATTCACTCACTCTGGAAATTATTTAATAATCCTTCCTGTTTGAGCAAAAACATGCATCTCTTTGCTCTGGGACACCAGTTAAAGTTGTAGGACTTTGATTCTGCAATCAGTGTTGCATTGTATAAGTGGAATACTTGCACATAAATTTAGAGGTATTTTGTTATGTACCTGAAAAACTATCCCAAGCTATTTTTATGTCTTTCATTGTGCCACGCTTCCCTCTGCTCATGCAAGTGTTTTTCTGTCTATAGTTTCAAAATAAATTCTTACTGGCACAACCTGAATTGGAAGCTCCATTTGTGTAATAATGCCACAGATTATGTTTCATAATTTAAGTGAAAAAACACCAAAGATGCAGTCAACTTAGTTGCTATAAATGTGTAAAGTTAAACAAGCATTTTTTTCTTTGGTTTCCTTTGTTTTTGTTGCAAAGATCCATCTCAATATCTCTGCTGCACATAAATGAATGCTGTGGTTTTGATGATAATACAAATATATGAAAAATGATGCAATTTTTTCACAGGAAGAAAAAGGGGTTCCATTATTTTGCTGATCAACGAGCCCATTAGTCAACATTTGCAAGACTTGTGTGTAGTAAAAACCAGCAGTGTGATCAACAGATATCTTATTGTTTGGGAAAAAAAGAGAGAAAGATGGTGGACACAATTCACCCTCGTGAGGATAAAAATTATGCTGACCACCCTGTTAATTATAAAGCACTTCTCCCATCAGGCATTGCCACTGACATGCCATTAATCACGCGTGCGCTCTCCTCCTACCCTGTTATCGATTGGTATAATTATGACTCGGCTCTGTTCTGCTTTTGTTTGCTTCAACTTTTTTCTGATCCTTCACTTCAGCTTTTGTTAGGGTTCTCCTCCTCTTCCTCTGCTTCCTTTGTGCCATCTCCCCTCTGCTTCTCCTTCTGTCTCTTCCTTCCTCAGTCGCCACCTCATCATAGATGGTAGCGATTTTGCTGTAATTGTGGCCCAAATCATATCTTCTTTTAAACATTAAATATCAAATTTGTCCATTGTGAGGAGCATAAAAAAGGAAATGAGATAAAGAATCTTTCTCTTTTCCGCTGACTCTAACTTAATGTCTCTTCACTGCTTTTTTTCCAGATGAGTCCAATCTGAAGATGAACAGTGTGGACCACATCCCTCAGACCTTGGCCAGTCACATCCGTCTCCCAGAGGAGACACAGCCTCAGGGTCTGGAGGGAGGCCGTACCATCCTGCATGGAGCTGATATGCTGAAGCCGGATCCCAGGGACACCTTCTATAGCAGTAAATCTGCCATTCATCATTTCAGGCTGTCCTCTTTCTCTGTCTTCATCCTGATTTTCTGGCCTGTCGTTTTCTCTAAATGCCTGATTGTCTGGCTCGATTGTCTGCAGTTGTCATCTTAGCTGTATTCAGACTGTAATTTCATCCAGTAGGCTGTGTTCCATTTTTTCTGGATTTTCCTGCTTTTTTTTCATCACTCACCTATCTGACTCTTAGATTTTTATTTATTCATTTATTTAAGTGTTCTATACACACATTGGTTTGGCCTAGTTGTTGAATAACTGCCTGCCTCTTCCTGTCACTCTCTGTCTCTTCTCAGCCCCTATGATTGATCCCTCTCGACTGGAAAACGTTCTTCCGGCCTGTCTTTACTCTCCAACCTATGTAGTCAAAGATTTCCCCATTGCCAGATACCAGGGCCTGCAGTTCGTAAGTCACTTTCCATCTGGGTCACAAAAAGAGTGACGCTTTTGTTCGAATCAGCTTTTATTTTTCGACAGTCAGCTGTTGCTAAAAGTAGACTAGCGGGGTCATCAGAAATGTGACCAGATATGGTAGTGGCCCTTAAAAAGTATTCCCAGTGTAATATCCCGATCAACTGCGCAGCAAACAGAGAAACAGAGAAGCTACATCTGTGCTGATTTGGATATCGCCACTGCATCTCTCCCTTTGTGTCAAGCACAGCATAAACAAAGTAAGTGGAGGGCAGTGTTGAGCACTGCTCCCCCCTTTAGGGCAGCACAGGTTACTGCAACATCTGCAAAGATGAACGATAACTGGTATGAGAGAGAGATGCAAGTTACACAGCAAATCCATTTCAGATTAGACAAGAATGACCTTAACAAAATGCAGCATTATATAAAGTGACTGGTTGTAATTAAACACTGTCACAAAGTGCACATAGTTTAACCTAACTTTTCCTCCTGTCACTGTTTTCTGGGGCGATTGCATTTTTGATTGACATGTCTCTGTTTATCAGGTCTATCTGTCTTTCGTCTACCCTAATGACTTCACGCGCCTCACCCACATGGAGCGAGAAAACAAGTGTTTCTACAGAGAGTCCCCTATCTACTTGGAGAAGTAAGGGCATTATTACTTTTATCTCTTAGGGAGGTATGGGAACATTTGTCTTTGTCTTGTATATATGAGCGCGTACACTGATTATGCAGAATAAGTGTTCAAGTGTCTGTGAATCTGATGGCAGTGATTCATGTGACCCCTCACTAAGAGATTAAGTGTATTATGCTGCAAGGCACATCGAAACTTCAACCTTCTGTTAATGCATGTGGCCGTGTGTGTGCGTGTGCCTGTGCTGCCTCTTGTTTTGTCTGCCAGGTTTGGTTTCTACAAATATATGAAGATGGATGAGGAAGAAGATGACAGGCCGTTCTTCTTCCCGAACCCAGATGGTAACTAATAATGAGCAAACACATGCACCCAACTGCACACGTACAGACTCTCATTCAACTTTAAGTCTCTTTCGTGTCCCCAGATTTCCTAGAGGAGGAGGAGGTGGTAGATACAGAGGATGAGGCAGAGATTGTTGGCACACAGTCACCCAAGAAGCCCTCTTATCCAAGCCAGACCAGCCATACTTCAAATCCCTCCTATCGGCAATCAAAGTCTGAGCCCACACCAGCTGGCCGAGACAAGGAGAAAGAGAAGGAGGATCCTAATGATGAAGAAGATGAGGGCCCAGTCAACAGTATCATACAGCACAGAGAAAGGAGGCGTTTTCCTCGCAGAGACAGACAGATGGATAGGGATTTGGACAGAGACTGGGGGAGAGATCATACAAGGGAGAATATGAGAAAAGACACGGGGAAGAGACTTGAAAACATCGAAGCAAGGGTTCTTCAGCCTGATATCGAAAGCGTGGTTAGGGGTCGCTCTCTGTCCTGGGTCCACACTGATTCTGCAGAACTAGACCCTGCCAGGAAAGGCGGAGGAACAGGTGGCGGAGAAGACAGGGGAGTTGACACACGGACTAAACTCAGCAAGTCTTCTCTTCTCTTTCCCCAAAAGTCGTCCCTCTCTGCCCTTGCTAGCCGAGCCAGGCAGATCCTCAGCAACTCTGCACATGGCAACAACCTCCACGATAGGCTTCCCGGGAGCAAAAAAGAGAAGAGAGAGGAGAACAAGATCTACATCACCAGGCCCAAGCCTGCAAGGGAGAGAGAGAAGGAGAGGGAGCAGCGGCGAGAGAGGAGGGACGAGAGGGCATCTCGCCACCCTAGAGAGGTTTTCCCAGGAGTCTTTTTGTATCAGACTGGAAAGACCACCAGGCTGGTAAACCTGGGTGCCAGGAGACGTGGTGGGGGAGGCGTAACAGGAAGTAGGAGTCTGATTAGTGCGCCTCAGCTCTGGCCTAACCCCCCTATAAAAGAAGGTAAGGCTTCTCCTCACAATGGAAGCACCAACACACACAATGAAAGTGTGGTAAAGTCTTCTAACAAGGCAACAGGGGCAAGAACGCCAGAGAAAAGCAAAAGCAAAGGAGAGCACCGGGATTTAAAGACTACTATCATGGCTGACCCACCCAGTAAAGAACACCACCTAATCGAACCGTCCTCTCACCGCGGTCCCCCTCATCCCTCTGTTACCCCACCAAGATTAAACTTTACAGACAACACAATCCAAGGTCAATCACGGGTTACTTCTTACCTGCGAACCTCAGAGATTACAGAGTCCCAGCAGCAGCCAGACCCCAACCCTCCAGATATCGACCAAGAAACAAACCACTCTAATCCTGATCCCGACCCCGAGCCAGAGCCAGAGGAGGGTGAAATGTCAGATTACAGCTACGAGGAGGTGGAGGCTCGGCCAGGTTGGGCAGAGGAGAGCATTAACTGGCAGAGGACTTTCTCGGTCAATCCGATGGACTTTGAGCTTCTGCGCTCTGACTGGAATGACTTGCGCTGTAATGTGTCTGGGAACCTGCAGCTAGCAGAGAGCGAGGTGGTGGACGTGCTGGCACAGTACATGGAGAAACTCAATGAGCACAATGGGGGGTAAGCATGGCAAAATGAAATAAAACAGACAAGGTCTATGTTTCCCTGCATCCTTGTTAGTTTAGGTGTGGTACTTATGCTAATCGTTATATAAAGCAAAAGGTAATTTTGCTGCAACATATTGCTCATGTCCTGGTGCTTTGAAGTCTTGCTCTCAGTCTTCAGTATGCTGATTACAATTTTCTTCAGTAGTTCTTGCAAAGCTCGATGTTATTTGTGTGAAGTAGCTTCTCTGTTGTTATTTTCATCATCCATGCTAAATTCAATGTGCCACAGATAATGAGAATCAGCTTTTTTGAAGTGGTTTGTACACACAAACAATAATTAATCCACTTGTGCCAATGATGTAAAACGTTGTATTCTATATGTGCAACCTCTCTGTGTATTTTCAATATTTTCTGTCTGTCTGCCCTAGGATCTACACCCTGTTGCGAATTATCAACGTTGAAAAGCGGCGTGACTCGGCAAGAGGGAACCGGTACCTCGTGGAGCTGGAGCTTATGGAGAGAGGACGTAGCGTGGTACGCCTTTCAGAATACATTTACCTGCTCCTACACCGCAGCAAGCAGGGGGAGGAAAGTTTAGAGAACACAGACTCTGCCCCTGCCTCAGCACCGGCTTCGGCCCTCTCCACTGCCACTCCCAGCCTCACCACCCCACCGCCTCCTCCTCCTCCCACCAAGTCGTCTGGCCGAGCAGCAGCAACACCCTGGAGCACTGCATATGCTAAGCCCCTGCTATGCCAGCCAGTCATGCTCCAATGGAGGAAAGATGTCATGGTACACTTTGTGGTCCCAGGTGAGTCAAAAGTGAATCCAGGGCAGATTCAGCATCCTTCAGATGAATAATTTATTTGCCTATACTTTCTTTGTTTTCTCAACTTGCTGTCCTTTTGCCTTTGGTATTACTGTTCTTCAGTAAAAAACCAGGCTCGCTGGGTGCAGCAGTTCATCTCTGACATGGAAAATCTTCACCGGCAGACAAAAGATGACAATTTCAGCATCATCATTGTGGATTTTGAGAGCGAAGATATGGACGTGGAGCAGGCACTTCGAGAGAGCAGTGTGCCAAGGTGTGTGCATGTGACACGAGGAGCTGTGTGCTGTGACTTTTAATATTTTGAAGGCTGCCGCGCTTTATATATATTTGTGTTTTGGCAGATATGAGTATCTTAGGAGAGAAGGCAACTTTGAGCGCTCGGCAGGACTGCAGATGGGAGTGGACACTATTGAGGTCAGTGAAACAAGCACACATAGAGAAGATGACAATATGTGAGCTGGCAGGCAAAAGCCACTCACTGAAGGTCAGACGCTTGCACAGACCACATGACCTTTACTGGCTGATGGACAGGCAGAAAGAACACTCATGCATAATGAATGCATCACAGCGAGGTTGGTCTGTCATGGACTGTGGATCTCACCCTTATCTCCAAGCCTCCTACTGCCTTCCTTGGCTCTCTCGCACAGAGTCCAGCTGTGGCTGACAGGGAATTCCTTAGACAGATAGCCGCATATCCTCTGTCATATGTATGCCATAGCTGTCACATCCACTCCCTCTCACAGGTTATTTGTGTGCATGTGCCCTTACACCATTCTGTGGCTGTCTCTGTCTCGCACACATGCATACCCACCCATGGGAGAATGGAGCAGCTGGAAGTCTGGACAGACGTTGATCCGTCAGTTGACTGTCAGTGCTGTCATGGTGGGATGACACGACTGTCACTCATATCTAAATGACCTATGGGCTGTTGACGTGACGACAACCCACTCATGCCGAGCACAGACCTAAAGAGAGCTTCTGCTCTCGTTAATCCTAAAAGCCCATGTAAAAAGCGGTAAAGCGCATGTGAACATCCGCTTGTCTTGCACCAGCTTACACACACAAAAATCAGACATTTCTTTTGCCTAGTTGAAGGAAGGATTTTGATATCATTTGGATGTAGCAAACATACTTGAGCATTTCTTTGCATTTTCTCCCACAGGACAGCCACAGCATCGTATTCCTGTGTGACCTGCACATCCATTTCCCTCTCAACATCTTGGAAAGCATCAGGAAGCACTGCGTGGAGGGACGCCTTGCTTTTGCTCCCATTGTCATGAGACTCAGCTGTGGTAGTTCACCACAGGAGCCTGATGGTAACACACAAAAAATACACGTGTTACATATTAACAAAGACTTAGTTTGAAGGGGCACTGAAACTCATTCCCCAGTTACGGTGATATATGTGATTTTTATTTTATATGTGTAGTAAATACACTTTTTGAAGTACAGTCATGTATAGGCATCAGATTTTCCTGTTGCTGCACCATCAAACTGTATGACTCAGTGCTTTTCTTTTGTCTCTAAGGTTACTGGGAGGTAAACGGCTTTGGTCTGTTTGGAATTTATAAATCAGATTTTGATAAAATTGGAGGGATGAACACAGAAGAGTTCAAAGACCGCTGGGGTGGAGAGGATTGGGAACTGTTGGACAGGTAGCTCTGCAACATAAACACTCTCAAAGCATGTATGACACAGAGTGAACAAACTAGTGAACATCTAATTTAACCTCAAAAGCTGTGTAAAAGCAGTGCATGTTGTAAAAAATGTCCCTGTGTTTTGTAAAAGTTTATATTATTAGTGAAAGTGCAGCTCAGGAAGGGAAGATCACAAGAAGCTTTAAAAAGCTGAACATTTATGTTTATAGTGATCAGGAAATTATCTTTTAAATTGTAATTTTTCAATGTTAGTCCTTTAATCTGCGTTGTGGCAGAGGAAATTATAGCTGTAGCAATTTCAAAACTTGAGCTAAAGAAACCGAAGATTATTATGTATTCATGCGGTATCAGAATAACACAATTTTCTGACTTGGGAAAAAAAAGACCTTACCTGACTTAAAAGAAGTAATTTAAAGCAAGGACACAGCTATCAACGTGTTGTTTAAACGCTCAAGGTAATAAAATACAGCGTACCTTCATTCTAATGTTCATGTTGTTCATGTCCAAATTCTCATTTAGAAGTACACGAACACATGAAAATCAGGGTTATCAGCTTATATGCAGGGTTATCTTTTAGTGTAGAAGTGTATTTGCAATATGATCTGAGACAAAAAATGAAACTTCTCTCTGTCTCTCTCGTTCGTTAGGGTCCTGCAGAACGGTTTGGAAGTAGAAAGACTACGCTTGAGGAACTTCTTTCACTACTACCACTCCAAGAGAGGCATGTGGAATGCCCAAAACAAAAAAACTCCCAAGGGATAGCGCAGCCTGTTGGTCAGAGGATCCTAAACCTACCTGCAGACCCACTGTGTGTGTGAGAGAGAGACCTGTCGGAGCTCGCTCACTGCCTGAATTCTGCCTTTTCGAAACAGGCTCCTTTCAGGGACTCCTCGGACCCTGTTGTGTATTTGTCTGTACGAGGAAACTGATTCCAAATTTGAAATTTGGAGGCGTGCTTTTTACGCAGACGGACCTGAGTCATCACTTTGCCTCACTGACTGAACTACTGTACAGAGAGAAGAGTTATTTTTATTCTCCTTTTCTCTGTCCTTTTTGGTGCAATGTTTTCAGACAGACTGGAAAGCAGAGAGCGTGTGTGTTTGTATGTGTGGGTATGTATATATAGGTGTGTGGGTGTGTTGCCATGACGGAAAGCACCCCTTTTTTTTTTTTCTAACACGGAGATGTGGAGACAACCTAAGATCTTTTTGCTAACATGCTCTCACGCGGGAGCCTAATAGAATGTGTGTCAACGTGTTCATCAGGCGATTCAGACGCAGGGTTGTAGCTCAAGTAGAGGAACACTTTGTTTGATAAAGCAGTACATCAACTTCTACCTGTTAAATATCATTGACTAGAATGACTGAGGTGCTGAACTCCTCTTTGTATCTGATATTATAAACCACAGAAAGTTTTCCGTTCAGAAAAAGCCCTTTCTCAAACAGATACATCCCTTTCTGCCCCTCTTTCTCCTTCTGTATCACCTTTATTTTATTCCTTTCTTTATCCTTTTCCTTGTCATGCTAACTTGTGTGTTTGTATCTGTTTGTAATATTATTTTATAATGTCAATTTTAAAATAGAGCATTTATAATAATGCAAGCTATTGGTTATGACTTGATTTGTTTTAAGTGATGAGGGGGTTTTTCTTTTTTTTTTTAACAAGGGACTTTTATTTATCTGGATTAAGCATGTGCTTACATTTGGCATGCTATTCCTGTTCAATAACACTGAATTTGTGAGCATTTCAGATCTACTGACAGATTTTTTTGTTTGCAAACTTCATTTCTCGTATTAAAATCCCACAGAGACGGGGAATGCTTGGCTGTCGAAAATACAGATACTCTTCTGTTTGAGCTTGTTTTAAGCGCTAACAGAAGGGAGACCAGTTCATGTGTGGGACACAGTGGTGCAAGGCATGGCTGTTTCACAAATGTGTGCCTTTATCAGGGTTTGGCTGCAGGCAGTTTTTAAGCTACTTTAATGACTGACGAGGGCCGAGACAAGCAGAAATACAACGGTATTTATCAGCAGGCTGTAAAGTCAGTGTAAATTCAGATATACTGTAAAAAGAGGAAAATAATATTCTCTTTAAAGGATCATAGAAGTGTCACTGTTTATTGTATTATCTCAAAAGAAAGGACATGTTTGATTGAGGTTTTAGTGATACGAAGTGTTCACTGGTGAGATAGAAGGAGAATCGTTAAGAATGACTACTGAGTGGGAACAGAGGGTGTGATAAAGAGTCACTGGCAGCTGCAGTCCAGTAGGACCCCACCTGCTCCCATTATTTTGGCTGGAGGCCGGGCTCCTAATGCCTTCTGTTTATGCAACATGGCACTTATATTGAGGAAGAGTGGCTGGAGGGCTCTTGGCTGGACATGTATATGGATGAACACTAACGATCTGTTATTGACTATATGATTGTCAAAATGCCCTCTAGACCTTTTTTGCCTCTACAGAAAAAAAGGTCTACACTGTACATAATTTTGCATTCACATGGGACTATTTAAAATAAAGGAAACACATTAATATAAGAATATATATATATATATAGATATATATATATATATGAAACATTTACAAAATGAAAAATAAGTATACATTCCGAGGTAATTTCTGTGAAATTGTTTTGTAGAGAAAAGGTTTTAAGAATGTATTGTACTTTTATTTTCATTTGTTGTTTGTTTGTTTGTTTTTTGTTTTTGCAAATAAACTTTTATCCTTACATCTGGATAATATTTTAGTTTTTTTGTTGTGCGTTTATTTATGTTTTTGGAACCCTGGTCTCAATACAGAAAAAGTGACACAAAAGTAAAATAAAAATGTTATTTGTTTTTCTGACCACACGGTGGTGCTCGTCCCACACGGGCCGTGAAGTGGTAAAATGGAGACATGGAAATAACATTGCTCAACATATTTTGAGCAGAGGTAGGGTGATTCATTGCCAGAGAAATAAAGCTTACTACAGCTGACTTTTCCAGTTTTCAATTATTTCACGATATTTTTTTTAAATGAACATCTATTTGTCAATATAAAGGATAAATAACATTTTCCCATTGCTATATTTTCTGTAAACTATAGTGTTCGAAGGATTTGCAAATTATAGCTTTTTGTTATTATTTATATGCTACACATTTGTTTTTGGGAAATCTACATGAACAAAACAGCCAGAGTATTACACATGAATTTGTCTGGGAAACACTACTTTCAATACGCTACGATGACGTCAGTCAGGTGATGAAGCTTCCTCCGAAAAATGGTTTCTAATACATCCAGAGAACTCATTGTGCATTGATCACATATCACACTGTGATCACATATGAGTGATATGTGAGAAGTGAAACATCATGACGCTAACATTAAAAAACTTCCCAGCAGAACTGACATTTAATCATTGACACGGTTGTGGCTTTCCTCTCTAGATCATGAAGTAAGCGCTGTCCACACCACAGCTAAACAAGGTCTGGATGAGGCAAGCGCTGACCCCTTGTGATCTCCTCTCCCGTGTCCCGTGTGTCTTATGCTCTGACTAACAGCAAGAAATTGGGGAGTTTACATGTACTTTAGTTTTTTCAGTTTCTATGACTGACTAATACAGACAGCATGATACGAGTGCATGTACATATCAGGACTGGGTTTTTCCACTTCAAGCACACAGACGATATGTCATGTAACATGTGGGTCTGTATATACAAGATAACATTTATTGCAGCCACTGTTGCGGTCCAGCAGGTACGTAGAGTGAGTCTTGTGCTTTAAACCCCTTATGTGTAATCGAGACACACCCTGCCTATGTGAGCGCAGACTAATGAGAAGCAGGTAGTAACAGGCCTATTTTTTATTAGTTCTGCTGAACTGGTGCTGAATGAGCAGAATGTACAGTGCACTACTAGTTAACCACTACAAAATCTCTCATTATTCGAGCTGTTGCAGTATTTCTGCCTTCCTTCCTGTTCTAAATAAGCTTAAAATGCAGTTTTCGGTGAAAACCCTAAACCTTGTACAGTCAAAAGTAAACTTTACTCCACCTCATATGGTATAAGTCTTACACCATTACTAGGCGCTCAGAGTATCTGTTATACTTACAGTGCAGTTGACTAATATGCAGTGAACAAGCCATGTACTTCTGAGTGAACGAGAGGAACTAACTAGGGACTGGATGATGTGCCATGTATCTGTTACTGTTACAATAAATAGTATTTAATAATTTAATCATATTTAATAGTATTTTTGAGCTCTCGATTTGACAAAATAATATATTTATAAAATAATGTTCTCACAAAATATCTGAAACATTGTGTGATACTTGGATAATGGGCAAATGCAGTAGTAGGTCATACACGTCAGTGTTACGGTATCCCTCTTTCAGGGGAAATTAAGTTTACTTTTGTTTTCCAACTTAGGAGAGCTTTTAAGTGTGCTCTGATTGGCTGACGTGAGAGTCGGGCGTCTTCTGATTGGTGTTTGAGCTGCTTCCGCGTTGTCATTCAGCAGCAGTCCCTCCTCACGCACATCTGCAGCCGAGTCTCTCCGGTACACTGTACGTGACGACGAGCTGTGAGAGGAGAGCAGAGATATATATTCGAACTTTTCCACAATTATCTGCGCAAAAAACAAAGACTTTCTGTCTGTTGAGCGGCTACATGGAGCTATTTTATAAGTAAACTCGACTCTGGCTGTATTGAAATCGCGGAAGGACTGTTTTCATCTCTTAAAAGACAGGTTACCGGAGGAAAGTTTAAATCCCGGTGAGATCAGGGGGAAGGTGAGCCGGGTGCGACTTGAATCATCCTGGCTGTCCTTTTTGTAAATGAAATAGAGAGAGTTTTGATTCAGTCTGCTCTTTCTAACAACCAGGACTTTGTCTGCTGAAGGAGTTGTAGTATTTCGCCGTCCCACGCTGAACTCCACAGCATGTCTGACAAGTGTTGCGCTGTGTAACCAGTTCGTCCAGCTCGCCGAGGAGTTTCGTCAGCTGCTTCTCTGACTTTGCAGGTAAGCCGCTGAGGAAGTTCGCCTCTCTTCCAGAAGGTCTCTGTGAAGGCCGTTGGACGACAATGGCTGGCTTGAGCAATGCCCACATGAAAACCCTGGAGGACCTAACTCTGGACTCGGGCTACGGGGCGGGGGACTCTTGCAAATCCCTCAGCCTGTCCTCCTCAAAGTCAAACTCCCAGGCATTCATGACGGCCCCTCACCGGGGGAACTGGTGGTACTACTCCGGCTCCATGAATAGCAGGAACAACAGCTGGGACACTGTCAACACTGTCCTTCCAGAAGACCCAGAGGACATCTTCTCCAAGTGTCCACGCTTACCTGAACTGGAAGAGTTTCCATGGACTGAGGAGGAGGTGGCCAAAATACTGCGTAAAGTGGCCGAGAGTGGGAGCATGAAATGGGGGACTACACCTGTGTTCTCACCGGAGGCTGTGAGGCGGCTGTCCACCCTTCTCCGCAGGGCTCTGATCCGCATTTCCAGAGAGGCTCAGCGTCTCAGCGTCATGCACTGCCGCTGCACACGCTTCGAAGTGCAGAGTGCCATGAAATTGGTGCTCAGCTGGGCCCTCGCCGACTACTGCGTCTCTGCTACAGTTAAGGCCATCTCCTTGTACAGCATGAGTGCCGGTGAACTATTGAGGAAAGGCAAGTCCGCCCGCTGCGGCCTCTCCTTCTCTGTGGGACGCTTCTTCCGCTGGATGGTGGACACCCGCATCTCCGTGCGCATCCACGAGTATGCGGCCATATGCCTAACTGCATGCATGGAAGCTTTGGTGGAGGAGATAGGTGCCCGGGTGCTGATGGCCGAGAGGGGTCATTCAGGGCCTGATTTGGGGTCAGGGTGCGTCACGGTGAGTGCAGAGGCCATGGAGGGGGTGGTCAACAATGACGCGGAGCTGTGGGGAGTCCTGCAACACTATGAGCACCTCATCTGCGGGAAGAACGCTAATGGTAAATATAAATGATGTATATAAAAGTGCATTTAAGTTAACAGTGCATAGCATAGAGTGAGGACCTTCAGTGAATGTTTTGTTTCATACTATTTTTTGTATCACATATTGGTCTTCCTGAGTGTTGATCACAACTTTCCACTCCCTCTGAGTCCATGTGTGGAAAAAGGTTAATTGTGGCCTGGTGCTGATTACAACAGCAGCTTTTAGTGTGTGAGAGTTTGATGTATTTGTTGCCAATTTGACTTGTCAGAGTAAGAAAATTGCCTCTAATGTGGGCAAAGAAGGCATTTTCTGTTCAACCAAAGTCACAAAACAACAAATTGCTGAGAAAAAAGACTCAACCAGCCAGATTGAGTCCTCACATGTCACTCTGGTGTTCTACTGTTGTGGTTTGGAGTGCAGAGAGCCTTCAGAGTCTAGGCAGGAGGCTTGTCTGTTGACATAGCTCTCTGTATGCGCTGACTTCACCTCTCAGCCTCTCGCTGTGTTGGCCACACTCCTTTAAAATCCTCCCTTTCTTCCATTTCCTCATCCTGTACTCCTGGTAGACAGATCTCTTTCACCCACCACCATCCCTGCATACTGTTTCTTACATCTCTCCCTCCTCTCTCCTCCAGCTACAGCTGTGCATCCTGCTCCCTGCCTATTTGTTTCCTCCACCCTCACATCCCTTCTGAATCAAGTCTCTTTCTCCGCCTTCTCTGTTGATCCCTAGTACACTCACAGTGCTCTTTCCATGACTGTTTTGGCAGCCCAGCGTTGAGTTGATGCATGAGCTTGTGTTGGGACAGTGTAACCAGCCTTTGTTTGTGGCCCACTACCAGCTCCCTGGAGCAGAGCTATTTTACTGCAGCACAATGGCCTTTTGTTGTGTGATCGTGCAGCTTAGTCAAACACAGAGGGAGTCAAAGCAAATGCTGAGGATGCATACACGCACCAAGGAACAATATACACAACTCAGAGAGAGAGAGAGAGAAAGAAAAAATAACTATAGATAGTCAATATTAAATACAATTATGAAGCACACTTGCACAATTATGTGCAAGTGTGCCGTGCATGTGGAGAAGACGCCAATGTAACACGGCCAACTTTTGATCTGAGATCAATGTGCTCGTAATAGATAGTACTTTCCCACATGCATGCACTCACATATTAACTGCTACCTTCCATTTCAAAGTCTGTACAGCTTCCAGTGGCTTCATCATTATATCTGCTCCATTTAAGCCTGCAAGTGCTATAAACAGAACATTGCTGTACATTAGACAGGCCTGTTGTTTGGTTTTACGTTTGAATTGGGGTGCTATTTCATAAAAAAGTTAAAAAGCAGCTTTTGTCACATTACTTCACCAGATGTCTTTAGCTTAGGTTTGGCCTATTTTGGTGAGTTTAGTCACTGGTCTTGAGAAAGACCATCGTGTGATGTGTGTGTGTGCATATAATAACAACAGACTATTATTCTGACCACCATAGCTTTTTATAGGGCTAAATCTGGGATATGGAAGCCACATACCCCTCTACCATCTTTCCACCTGACACCCTACACCCTAAACGGCAACCTCCTACTGCTGAGCAACATCCCCTCTTTTGCCTACCACCCAAACAAAAAACAAATATCCATTTCCTTCTTACAAACCAGTATGGGAGGGTAGATTATTGATCATATCGAATGCACGGCACATTCTATTAAAACTCCTCCCTCTCACTTGATCTCACTTCATCTTTCTGCCTCTTTCTCAGAGGCTGACCCACATCTGGAACTCTTTAAGTTAGAAATGACTTGTACGGCTCCAATAACAAAACTGAAAACTCCCTCCCTCCCTCCTTTCCTCTTGCCCTCTCATGCTTAGTCTAACTTTTGGCTCTCTCTCTCCCTCTTTCTCCCTTTTTTTTGCCATTGCGTTCACATCCACATCCACTTCATCTTTATCTGTTTATTTCTTCTGGTCTACAGGGAGTGCATTAGAGAAACCCAGTTGTGATGTGCCAGGATCTTATTCATTACACTTGCAGACTCACCCGAGCACATTGACATGCACACAGACCCTGAAACCAATTTAGTCTTCTTTGCTTGCATATAAATGGATCTACAGCACTGGTTGAACGCTATACACAATGTGACTATACAGAAGAATCCATTTGTCATTTATTTCTCCTCACAAGGAAATGGCGTGAGCGAGCACTTCCTGGTATAATTTGTATTGACAGTACAGTGGAGCATGTTAAAGTGCAGAGTAGTAGCTTTACTAATGGACAGTAGAAGTGGCTATGAAATCATTGATCGTTATGTCTAGAACACAGATGTGTGTTAAGCTTTGGTCTGGCTAATAGGACAATTTCCAAGTGAGCACCATTCAAGTGTTTGGAGGACTTTTTTCCCGCTTTTCTCGGACTTTATAGTTGTTTGCTCAAGGGGCTTGTAACAGCAGTCCAGTAGTTAGATTTGCAAACAGTTGACTAGAGGGTCATTTATTTTGGGACATGACTTTAAATTCAATCACCAGCCCCATTCACACTTTGCACTGGGCAGTAGTTTGATATTTGGGTTGCTGTTCTAAAACTTGAATGTGAATACTTGTATAGTCTGAAGCAGGGGCTCAGTGAAAGAGAGCGTTCATGCTCAAAATATTATACATGGATAGATAAACTTAGTCCAGTACTAACATTTTTTTCTTCTCTCTTCTTTCTTTAAATCCATGAAGATAGTAAAAAGACTGCTAGTATTGGGTTTGGGGTGTACTGTCAGAGCATATGATTTGCTACTCAGTGTTTCCCTAAATATGTATTTAGCCCATAAAGAGGCGTGGGAACAGTGGGCAGAGAGATGCAGGGAGAGGAGCCCAGTGCTGTGGTCACACAGATGGAGAAACCAGCACTCTGAAAATACATTCCCCTGTTGCACAAATCTGGTGAGGATCAAACTGAGTTTTGGGAGAAAAAAACCTAAAAATGTTAATAATATTAAGGGCTCGCAAGAGTGTTGAGTATGTTGGAGACGAGCATTAACAACAAACCCGTTTTCCTAAATATCCACACGGATTAATTTAGGTGACCCGTTTGAAAACTGCCGGCAGACATTTGTTTGAAGGGCCAACAAAACTAAGTGTTAAAGCTTTAGTAGATGGGGTTAATGCTTCACTAAACTCTCGTGCTTTTGTGTTAAAGCTTTATTTGTGACTGCATGTACCAGGCTGCATTCACACTAATGGTCAATGTCACTGATTGCAGTGGTTGCTTGTGTTGTCCCAGCTGTAAAAACAGTAACCCTTTAGAGTTCTGTGTTTCACTGTACTTAAATGTGGTTTCTTATACTTGGCTTTGCGGATACTGACCCTTGTTGGCAAACCATGAGTGATGCTTTCACAGATATGACTGCACGAATGGTTTGTCTGACTAGTAAAAAGCCAATAGCACCGAACCAGGAAACTATCACTGACTTCTTATCCTCTCATGCAGGTGATTGTGTCTGTTAAATTAATGAAAATAAAGTCAAACAATAATCTTGGAGTTCATATTGTGAACCACCTCAGGTATAACTCCTGTCTCTTTTAATAAAACTGTATTAACATTATTTTGCCTTCTGGCAATGTACCTCCTATCATATTACAGCAGCATGAGTCACGTTTTTTCTTAACACTGTTTACAGTAAATCACTGAAGGGAGTGGAACCAAAGAGATGGGCATGGCAGATATTCATGGGAAAGAGGTCAAGTGACATACAAATAGTGATTGCAAAGTTGAAAGCAGTTGTTCCTTTGTGTCTAGATTCAGAGTTCTAATCTCAATATTGGAAATCGGTATTCTGTCAGCAAACTGGGGAAGTTAAATGTTTATAAAACTTCTTTGACCTGTTTACACTGAAAAATGTGCAATGGGAGAGTCACATTCCTCTGTCCATAGGGCTGGGATTACAGCTCGGGAAGCTAATGAGGGAAGCAGGATGACAGGCTGGCAAATGGTTGCAATCTTTAACCAGGCATCTTGGAGCATTGCCTGAATGTCAGCAATATCTAAGAGGAATAACAGTGCATTGCATCATCTCAGTGTAAGGGCTGACACGAGCTTTATTTATACTCCTGCCCGCGTCTCTGCAGTGTTTGCGTGAGACCATTTATACTTTGGTGTTTAAGTGTAAACGCTTCATCACTGAATGCTAAACAGTTAAAACAGTGTGACTCATTTGCCGAACCCGAGAGTGTGACACTGTAGGCAGAGCTCAGCTTAGAAATCATGTTCACATGGATGTTGCATTGACACAAAGCACCACCTAACTTGATATCTTTAGAGATCATTGACAACACAATGGTATTCCCTGATACTAGTGGTCTATTTCAGCAGAAGAATGCACTTTACCACTTTTTTGTTTGTTTGTTTTGTGTTCAGTGTAGATTTGCATGTCATCAGAAAGCCACTGTTGATGTACATCTATGATTGGATGTGAGCAAGAAGGTCACCAATTTCTGAAACCTTTAAGGAGGTTAAACTACAGTAGCCTTTCTGTGCTTATGTTTCTTTTGCTTTTTTTTGTCAGATCTGCCCAATCAAATGGCTATAAAGGACCTAACCTAATAACACAACCAATTCATTCTAGCTGAAGTACAAGAGAAAAAATATCTCTATACACAGATGCACACAAACTCTTTATTCATATTTCATTCAATCCTTTATTTGGTTGTTTCTGGGCCAGTGCAGATCAGTTCCGCCTTGCCTTTAAACATTCATTCCATTCACAGATATCCCAAAGTAAACTCTGAATAACTCCCTAAGTCTGTGTCAAACCACAAACCCCTACTAAAATAATCAGCTTTCCTGCTTCTTACTCTGAAAAAAATCAGTGCCAGGCATCATGGTTGTAATTGCTAATAGGCATTAGCTGGAATGCACCCTTTCGGCAGCTTGTATCCCCCAGCAAAACTAAAGCCAGCCATTGTAGTCAATATAGAACCATTTTGTGGGTGATTGGGTTGTAATGTTTTAATTACACACAAATAGATCAGATGGGAGGGCTGCATGGAGAAGGATCGGGAAGTGTGCAGTTTAAGAGGAAACACATTTTTGTGAGCATGGATTGGATTTAATTACTCTGTGCTGCGTTCTCTGGTGAAATCTGTTGGAGTCGACTTGATATAGCCAGGTAGATTCAAGCCAAATGTCTGCAGCTGAGGAAGAGTTAGTCTGTGTGGAGGATTGCTCCAGCGTGTACATGCAGCCTGGGAGCCAAAGTAAAGGCTGTGATCACTCCAGCCAGTGCTGAATGAGGGCACAGCTTCTTTTGGATGTTCTTCAGCCGAGCTTGGAAAGTATTTTTTTCTTCTTCTTTCCTTTAAAGTCTAAACTGTTGTTTTTGTAAACAAGCTGAAAGAGGGAGCTTTTTGTGACTCTGTCAGTGACCTCTTTGTCCACCAGAGTCAGAGAAGCAGTGTGTGGAGACTGCAGATCTCAGATATATTGCACTGGAAAAGCAAACACAGTCGCTGGTAGCCTCACCGTTGTGCACACAGATTTATCCCCTCGAGATAGTCACACTTGAGTTCATACTGATATTCATTTACATATGCACATACACTACTGACACATGAGTATTTGCAAATTTACACAAGTAGAGTATTTCACCTTAGTCCTTCGGGATCCAAATACACTGTTTATTGTAGTTTGTTGTCTTTGTATTACTATTCCCATCAGTGTAGTTAACAGTACAAAAAAGACGAACAAAATTGCACAAGTACGCTAGCTTAATAGTTGCCATTGCATGGCTAGAACAAGCTGTTATGCACTACATACCAGCTTCTTCCTCACTGGGACAAACCAAGGCCCAACTCGCAGTACATCACTCGCAGGTTGAGCATTGGTTCATAGTTTGCATTAACGATGGGAGTAGTTTCTCTAACTCCCTGAACAACGAGCCAATTTTCCAGAGGGAGAAGTTGGATAGAGAGAATAGGATGGAAGCAATGGAAAATAAAAAGCAAGCACAATGCAAGAACAGCATTTATGACAAGCTTTTTGGTAAGTGTGTCAGGCTCAGTGAGCACAGTGCCCATTTTGACAGGTTAAAGGAGTTGTGTGCATACATGTCAGAAGTAGGTCATTGCAGCCTTTGAAATTTCTTGCGCTTGTCTCTGCTTTGATGTCGTGCACTCTCATCCATTTCTGCCTCTAGTCCGATTCTGATGGTATCTGTGCTTTTAAGAGGGACTGCAGTGTGCATACTGGGACTGTGTGCAGTCCTGAGTTAGCCTTATCTGTCAACATGGTTGATTAAGGGCTGACAGAGTGACAGCTAACAAAGGCATTAAAACACAGTGATGAGCACAGTGATGAGTGGAGACTGTCTATGGTACTTCTGTTTCACCGAATTCAAGAAGATGCAGTTATCTGAATGCCCAAAGAGGAGTTTTGCTTTTTAAAATTTCTCAAAATGCCCGTGACCAGTGACAGAAATGGATGCAGAGTATGGCTGTTGGTTATCATTGCCATCGTAAGTAAGGGTACTACTTGTTTAGTCTTCCCTTCCCTGAACTGTCTAATCTTTCTTCACCAGACACTGGAATGTGTTTGTTTGCATGTCGAGCCTGCAGCTTCATCAACAACAACACGTATATAAACTCTGAGGCTCAGCAGATTTTGCCCACATCACAGGATATATCAACCCTTTCCCAAGTTGTGCTGATTTGCAGACTTCTTTGGCTTCATCTGAAATGTTTCACTTGGTATGGCCTATCAAATCTGGTTATTTATTTATTTATTTGACCTCTGTAACAGCATATCAGGTAGTCATATTCCAGTCTTTTCTGGCACATGTTATTTTTCTCTATCCAATCCTACTGCTGTATATCTTCTCTCTTTCTTTTTTTTTTTTTTGCATCTGAAACCTTCTAACCAGCAGTGCCATCTTCTAAAAACATCACCTGTTGGGGCATGGTCATCCACATGGATATGTGGTGATTAAAAGAGCCACCGCAGCACACAGCATATTTAGACCAAAAACCATGTACAGTTAGGTTTCCTGGAATTCCCTTGTGGTTAGTGCAGGGAAGGAGCCATATGGAGTACACATGTGGGCACAGGAAAGCAGACTCTGTCAAGACAGGACACCCTCTGCTCCAGACTTAAGCCTCTTTCTGTCGATAAGATCTGTACAGAACATCCACCACATGTGTACTCCTTCCTGAAACTGAAATAAACAGATCAAATCTCGTAGGTAACCAAAAGAGGATGTCTACTATTAGGAAAAGCCAACAATGAAATGCATTTGATGAAATAAAAGTATGACTTTAAGAATATCTGACATACACTTTGATTTAAGAGGTATGCTTTTGGACATGAAAGGTTAGATTAACGCTGAGGACAGAGTTTGTGGGGACATCATCAGATTATCCTAGTTCCCAAGTTCCAGACTTTAAAGACTCCTAGTTATACATAATCACCATGCATTTCCTTTGAAAATGTTAGCCATTATACATAGGTCATAGGTTTTGTTTCTGCTGTGTTTATAGGGCTTAAATGCTATTGCTGTTGCACTAAGAAAATTCTGACCTAACACTCTGTTTGTGTTACTATGTGTCTGCACTGGATTTGTCCCTTGGGCACGATCCCGCTTATTTGGGCTACATCTGTATTTAACTGTGTACATATGTGGGCCCATGTCCATGGAAGTGTGTGTTTGACTGGATGTGTTCTGCGAATTGATGGCCTCTGTGTTTTTAGCCACATCTGCTCTCTGTTTCTGTGTTGTGTTGGCCATCTGTGTGTCACTGCTGGGTCACAGACAGTGCTGGACACCAGCACCTCTCCAGGACTGATATAATCTGAGCTGTGGAGGGGAAAGCGTGTTATGTGGTAGGAATTTTATACCAGTGAAAGGATGCTTTGTTGAACGTGTTCAGAGAAATGTAACCTTAAAAAAAAAATCTAATAGTTAAGGGCTTAAGAAAAAGGGTGGACAGTGATCCAGTTTTATTTATTTTTTTATTGTTTTTTTTTTTTCATTTGTTTATTGGCATTGATTAATTCTGCAGTCTAGCTTGCATTCTCTCTGAATGTGAATTGGTCTATTAGTATCTTCAGTGATCTGAAGTGAGTTTGTATTGCTTTTGTCTATGCATGGAGAGGCTGTAGAGGAAGTGAGTCAGACAGGAGTTAAACAGAGCACGAGTTAAACTAAAATACTCAATATTTTCCCCTCTTTTAGACTTCTAGGAGCAAATTACAGCCTCAGAAAACAGCCTCAATGCCAACACATTCATCAGCTCATCAAACCTAATTTGGTTTAACTCTCCATGAGCCCAATGGGATTTTTAAACGTGTTAGGATTAGACATTTCTTCCACCAGCGTGGCCTGTAAATACAAGTGTGACTAATTATAGCCCATTCTTATTTCCACATGCTTTGCATTAGATATTAGACCACGCACCGCATATAGCCTTGTGGCGCTTCTGTTAATAAGTCTTATAAAGGAATTCTCAAAAGCTCATTCACAAATAAGTTAAAATCTAAAACCTACCCAGTTAACAGAGGTGAAAAATAATGTTGTGGAGCTGGTCAACATGACTTTCCATTAGACAAATGCCCGAGCAATTACATACTTGTCTATAGCCTGGCAGGAAATGCCTCCACCACAGAAGGAGCCTTTCAGTACTCCAGTCAGGTGCTAAGAAAGGGTGTGTTCGTCTGCATGATGGAGATGCAGGGGGCATATGTGTTGCGAGTTTAAGGCTTGCAGTGGGGAGGGAGTCAGCCTGAGGGTTAGCAAGTCATAAATATTGCAACGCCAACACCCAGCCAGTTAGCCGAGCCCCAGCCAAAAAGAACAGCTTTTACTCTTTCAGGTGGTGCCATGCAAACATTTCAACATAACTGCCTTAATTTGTTTTGCTGAAAGGCTTTGTTTGACATGAGGTCTGCAGGCAGGCTCCACAGTCCAGGCAGTCTGATGTCAGGGGAACGAGGGAGAATGTACATACGACAGCAGCCTGAGAGGAAAGCCCAAATGTGGAGACTGAGGAAGGAGAAGTCTTGGTGCTTCTCTGACTCTGATAACATTGTGGCTCTATCTTGCTGTCTGAATATACAAAGATAACTCAAACAGAACACGCTTGCACACTAAGACAAAAAAATCAAAAACACCAGAGATATAAGCACAGTCTGATAAGTAGCAAATGGGCAGACACAGATAGAAAGGAACCTACACTATCAGCATGGAGCGGGTTTATTTGTTTTCTGAATGGAGTTGTGATAGCAAGTACTTCTTAACCTCATTGGGATCTCTATGTGATATCTGTTGCTTTTCAGGAAAGGAAAGTGGAAAAGAAAACACACATTCTTTACATCCATCATATCTGAATGGATAGCTATAATCTCCAGCGCCATGCTGGGAAAGAACAACTTGATTTAAGCTTCTGCTTGCCCTGACCCCTGGAAGCTTCCCAAAGGCTCCATCTTTCTCTCCTTCCATGCCGCCGCCGCCCCCCTGATAAGAATAAAGAGAGGGCTCTTTATTCTTATCAGTCACACTTGCTACTCTGCGTTACTGCGAGAGTCTTCATCATCTAATTACAAGGAAACCAGTGACATAGTGTTTTGTATGTGTGAGACAGTGATTGAATGATAGATTTGTATTGAGCTTTGATTTTGGTACAATTTGCCAGCAGACAGGAAGAGAGAAGGGTTATGAATGTGTGTTTTAAAATAATTTAACATGTCCATACTGAGGAATAAATTATGGACTTACTCAAAAGTAGTGAATTGCACAGTGAGAAAAGCAGGCCTGAGGGACAAGCACAGAGGGGAAAAAACACAGCTGAACCTGCCTAGTGGTTCTTGGCTCTTGTGGACTGCTGCTCTGTAGCCCATAATTACCCTCTGGCCAACTTGTGTTAGTAGCTACAGAGTAGTGAGGTCAGCAGTTAGCTGACAGGTCAAGTGCTATTCATGCCCTGGCTCATACACTGCATGCAACTTTCCATTTAACACTCTCTGGCTTTTTTTCTGTGGTTGTCTTTGTTATGTATGAGTTCATTTGCATTTCTGCAAGATGGTTTGTGTGTCACCACAGTGTAAAACCAAAATCAAGGAATCACTCCTCCTCGTCTTCTACCTTCCAAACCCTTTTCCTCCCTGTTTTGCCTTCTTTTTCTTTCTTTTCTCATCTCTAGTTCTGTCTTGCCAATTACCCCTGGCCAAAGGTCAGCCAGAGACTTCCCATGCAAATCTGTATCGCACACTCCTGCAGACTCCTGCTACCCAGAGAGGATGACTGGGGAAAGCATAATTATGTTCACATGAAAACGCACCCAAGAGGTCTTATTTTAAATATATTTAGCGATCTCTGGGTATCATATTGTATAGATCTTGACTGCTAGGTTAACCCTGGCTTTCAGCAGTGGACCAGAAAAATCTTTCTTTTTTTATATATATACAAATATATATCACTGTCTTTATGTAGAATTCCTTCTGTGCACTAGATCTCATCATTAGTATCTTATGTTCTGTTTTCTTCATGTTTCTTTCAAGTGGTTGAAGGTAAAAATGTTTCTTGTTATCACTCTCCTGTTTCTGAACGCCCTTCTGAGATTGCATGGGGGCTGAAATTGGAGCCTGGGAATTGTTCAAGGGTAAGGAAACACTGTGTGTGTGTGCATGCATGTGTGTCGGTGCGTGTGTGTGTGTGTTAAACCTATGAGGTTAGGTATTCCAAGACCCAACTCTGAACACTTGGCAAGCAGTTGAATGAAATATCCCATGAACCTTTCCTGCTGTCTGTCTAGCCATATGTGGTTCTGGGGTTTCCCGTGTGGGCAAAGCAAGCATTATTGTTTGTCTTGGAATGGGACAGGAAGTGCAAGAACTAAGTTAGAGAGAGTTTTAAAAACTGTGGAATTATGGGGCAGAAAATAGAGATTTTGCCCAGTGAAAGCCTGTCAAGAAAGAATTGCAGGGGATGGTGAATAAAGATGGCGAGACCCGTGCATATGCTCAGCTGTCATCATCACACACAGTCAGACTATAGCAGCATATAGAACAGGAGAATGAAAATAGGTTGTTCATTTGTATTGGATCTGTGTATGTGTGCACGCAATAACAGTCCTCTCCTCAAATTTGTTACACATAAACATTCCTCTACAAGACTCACACACCCACGCACACCACCCTGTTTAAAGCGTCTCTGGCTGTTGGGCAGTTATTTTTCTTTGGGAAGGGTAGAGGGGTGTGTGTGTTTTATTGTGTGTGGTCAGGATGTGGCTAGCACCTCTCAATAGTCATGATTTACTAACAATACCCATGGTGGTTTGAGCCCAACACTCAGCACATATTACAGGTCTGAGTGGGTTTACTGTACAGCAATTTGGAAACTTTTCTCCACTCGCTATACCCTCTTATTTTGTTAAGATTGCGAATATGTTTCAAGCAGTGTCAGTCACAATGATTTATCATTTGTTTCCTGCCAGGTTATATTAATTTCTGTAAAGGATACAGTTGGTAATATAAAATTCACATGTGTGCCAGGGTGTGAGTTTTTGCGTGTTTGTGTTAGGAAGAGCTAACAGACTGTCAGTTATTATTTAGCCATTGTGGCTTTGGGTAGCAGTGTGGGAAAGTCAGCTGAAGTAAAGTGACCAGTTCTTCTGCTATGCTCAGGAAGAAATGTGTACACACACACACACACACACACACACACGCACACACACACACACACACACACACTAGTTGCCAAAGCTATTAATCTCTTTAAAGGCAAATTGGCTTCATCCATTGCATGGTTTGTACTTCTTACAATCCTCTGTTTGTTAAAGTTTTCTGGTTTTGCAGTTGTAAGAAGCAGAGATTGAGAAAGGCAACAGTCTCTTGTGATATCTTGTCTGGGATGCTTGCCTTTTTCCCCCTTCTGCTGCTTAGAGCATGGGGCTTCAGTGGGTGGTCCACAGAGACCCATGGAAGAGACTCATCTTGACCTACGTCTTGACTGCACACAGTCACACACACATTCGTACTCACAGAGCTACAATAGTGGAAAGACCCAATAAAACGTACCTCAGGGGTAAATCTCACGTTAAGTTGCTAAAATGAACTCCTAGTAACTTTTAAAGGAGACGTAATGAGCGAAGCTTGTCTATAGCACTTGCAGAAGCAACAGCTGGGAACGCAGTAACAAACATAACCCCTGTATACACACACATGCTCACCTCCCACAACTTTATTTGTGTAGCTCCCATGATTGCTGCTGTGGAATGTGTGAGCAGGTGCCCCCTATAGAGAAGAAGCAACACAAACTCATCATAGACTTCTGAAATATTTGTGCTGGACACACATCACTGTTTGGTTACTCTGTGCTACAAAATAATGATGACTTAACATAATTGCTGCAGTATTTGTATTTCTTAGTGGAGTCATTTTTTTTATTTAACCAGAAATATTAACACTGACTGCTTTTTGTGATATTTGGCCGGCTTGCAGTTAGTCAGAAGTACAGAAATAAGAAATAAATGGGTACACCAGACAGAGATTTATGCTTTTTCATGTCTTGTTATATCTTGAGGTGCACAAAAATAAACTGAGTGGCCAAGACCAGATTCACACAGCCTGGTGCTTTAATTTTCTTTCTTTGTTCGTTATTTCTATTTCTTTCTATTCATTCTTTCTTTTTCTCACACTCATGACACAAAATGGGAACTCAAGTCCAGAAATGCAGAGAAGCACAGTCATCATTTCTACAGGAAGCAGAGAATCGCTGGAGCGAACACTGTATCTGTATTTTCAGTTTTAGTACAGAAGGGCATTGTGGTTTCACATATATGCAAATTACCACAAAGTTAGTAAGTTCTTTTCTCAGTTTCTCATTTTGAGCTTATTTAAGGAAAACAGAGTAGATAACACAAGAACTCCCAAACTCCGTGCCCACCACCACTATGCCATCGGCATGTTTGTAAGTAGAGTAAAGACACAATGACGCTTTGTTTAGCTTTTACGTGTCTCCTGTATCGCTGACCACCATGTGGACACTTGCTACCTCATGAACACAAAAGAGGGTGGATATGTGTCTTTGTGTGTCCAGTTGTGGCTTTATGTATGTGAAGAGTTTGGGGTCAAGAGATTACATAACTGAATACAGGAATGGTCTTTTAGTCGGCTTTGTTTGGAGGTGCGGACACTCCCTCTATGTTCCGTGTGTGTGAAGGGGCGTATAAGGGGTGTGCTGGGGTCATAGGTGAGCTGTAAACCTCAGTGGGTGTCAGATGGGTCATAGAGCATATTGAATAAAGTGACTGGTCCGGTTAAAGCTATTTTACTACGTCTTGCTAAAGAGGTCGACATCTTGACACACCCTGCCGGTCCCTAACGCACCCAGGTCGCACAGACGGAGGATATTTAGTGCTCTGATCCGCTTATTGCTGTCATCTGTGAGACTGACACATGACCCCATCATTTGTGCTCTTTATGACATGTCAGTGATTGGCGCATACAATTAGTTCGTTCTGTTTTTATATGTGTGTGGCCAGACTGGAGCAAGCACATTTATCACAATGTCATCATTTGTGCCTGAGGTTAGGGTGGCTCATTGATTTATTTGCAATATTGCAGATGTTCCATCACTGACATTGATTTCCTGACTAATTGCATGAGGTGCTCTGTCCGCTTTCAAAGTACAACGTTACAATTGTGCATCCCCTCCCAGTATCGAACTATCTCCTGTCTTTTTGTACTGAGGACAGTTGTTGTTGTCATCAGTGGCCTGTAAAGGCAGACAGATGTAAATGGACCCAGCCCTGCTAATTACGCCACACAAAGAACTGCTGGCCTTTTGAGCAAAGCTCAGCTTTGTTCACTCACTGCTGCTGAGAAATGCTGATGAGTTGTAATGTCCATGAAATGATGCACATTCATCCTCTGTATTTATCTCACCAATGGCAGGCTATAATGGGATGTCTGTGGGTTGTCCTTTCTTAATGCAGGTTTAATTGGAATGTGTAGTAGTAAGAGGGTTAATGCAGCACTACTCTACAAATCCTTTATTGTCTTCAAGAGACATCATAGCCTTCCACATTCATTGCGCTGACTCTGGAGTTTTTAATCACTTAAACTGAAAGTGTCTTTGCTCGAGTTACTTTACTTTGTTTGGGTGCTACACATTACACAGACTATGTTGTTGTAATCACAGAATATTTTATGATGCGGTTGTATACAACTAGAATATACGAGCAGTATGCAAAACGTGGAGCTTTTCTTGATAATGCTGAATGACAAAAGGTTTGTTTCTACTCTTTCACTTATTTAGCATCTTGATTTTTTGTTCACTGTTTAATATTTTTGGATGTTGTGTTGCTTAAAACAGGATCTGATTGATTGCTGCCCTCTGTATCAGTTTGTTTCAGTGAGGGGGAAACAGATTTAGCTTAGAAGTGACAAAGATAAGGAAGCAAAGCAGTGATTGAAAGAGTGAGAGGACCTACAGTACTTATCGTAATCTACCCACCACCCCACCAGCCTTGTTTCCAGCCCCCAGTTTGACTCACTGCATCATGCTTTTGCTCTCTGCCTAGGCAAACCCGGAATGTTAATCAGCAGAAAACTGCTTTAGATTTACAAGGGGGAATTTGGATCCAATTCTTTGAAAACATCAGACTCCAAAGCCTAACTATCAAAACCACTACTTGGATTATGAGAACCATGCTGCAGTAGAAAAAAGTTTATATCTGAACACAGACATTCAGAGAGATACGGTGTGTGAATTTATCTCCTCAAGCTTTTGAAAGTGTGACTGTCTGTGGACGCCACTCTTGAAATTGTGTTAAATATTGCCCAGACTAATTTGTGAATGCTAAATTTAGTTTGTTTAAAGAAAAATTAAATTAGCGAGCTGAGAGAAATTAGAAGCTCAGTCTAATAAATGGTGAGTCACAAAATGTTTTTTAAAGGCGTTAGACATAGAGAGGGATTGAAGTGATAATTAAACAGTTCCATGTGCATCGAACCGCCTCATGCTGCTGAGGGTTATTTCTGTCGTCATCTTCATGTTTATTTTGGGGGTAGTGTGATAATTTAATGGTGGCAGAAGTACTGCGTTTATGTGAATCAACTTCAAACTAAGGTAGTGGATTCATGCACGTACCATGAATCACTGAAGCTGTGAATTGGTCACATTTAACCTTCAAAGTTCTGGCTTTAAGTATCCATCACACACACACACACACACACACACACACACACACACACACACACACACACACACACACACACACACACACACACACACACAGAGCCAGCTGGACAGTAAAGCTGATTTCTCCTTTTTTCCTATAAACCGGACTCTTGAGGATTGTGATTGTTGTAATATTGTTTCATTTTTGTTAGCATGTGCTACTGAGAGTTGAGTCAGTGTCGAGTTCAGGTTCAGACCGTTGCTCAATGACCATGTTGTCTGCCATCCAAGCTGACTGGCTCTTTGTTCCTACTCTCAAGTTCCAGCTGAGAGAAAATGAGCTGATCACAGAGACAGAAAGGGAGCAATTAGCGCAAATACACACTCACATGCAAACACGTAGACAATTTGTACGTGTTTGCCCAGCCTACAGCCCATGAGGAGGTTAACTGTTTCTCTGTTTAAAAGGCCAGCCCTTGATCTGTTACAGGCAATAATGTCCACTCTTATTAAGACCATAAGACAACACTCAGCAGATGGATCTGTTGATGTTTAAAAAGGACAATAATGAGAACTTGTCTATAAACCTAAGCACAGTTACACTGCTCCTATTATACTTGCACTCCTCTATTTTTCCTGTTTTATTTTTGTAGTTTTGTTTAAGGGCTTCACCTCATGGGCATTGATTACAAGAGGGTGGATTTGAGGTTATGTTTATATGTGTGTGTAATGACAATCATCCTGTGTCATTAGAGAAACAAGACCAGCTTCCCTGTGCTGTATAGTTACAGCCTGAGTACTGTACAACAAGCCAGCGAACCCTATAAAACAAGTCATCCAATAATAGAGCTATAGTGTCCCTTTCCTGCACACTATATGGAGCATATGGAAAAGGGGATTTCTGAATAAAACGAGCTCACCCCAGGCACCACAGTCAGCCTGGAGTGTAAAATATAAAACATGATTAGAGAGGGTAAGAGGAAGGCAGAGGATAAGGGGAGAAAGCTGAAGTCATGTTTAGGATTAGGGCTGGTTGTGTGGAGCTTAATGTAATATTTTCAAGTCTGTGGGAAACCGAAGCCAGCCCTCCTGAATCCTGCCACTCCTAATATGAGTGAAAGTGTGTTGGGGGTGGTTGTAGGTATGCTACTGCAGAGCATATTTACAGCTAGGGATGGGTACCGGTGTCCGGTGCCATGATGGCACCGGTTCTGACATAAACGGTAGTAACCAGACCGAAAAGCAGAGCACATTTCGGTGCTTTATTTCGGTGCTTTTTTTTCCTGAGCTGTGATACACTTTAGATTCTAGCCAATCGTTTTACGTTTCCGAGGATAGTAGGCGGGGCCAGGTACGTACGTTCTGTTAGAGCAGAGCTACAGATTAAAATGCCCAAGGCGAAGCGGTCAAAAGTCTGGCTGTACTTCATAGCAAAATATACAAACTCAGCAGCCTGCAACAAGTGCTTTAAGCTGATACTGTGATACTGTCAAAGGAGGTAACACCTCAAATCCGATGAAACACCTGGCGACGCATAGCGGGTTTTTTTTTAAAGCCCAGAAATGCGCCGTATTTGATAGCTTGCTGCGAGACCTCACACCGTGCACATCTACTGCGGGTGGGTTGCCTGTTATGCAACATCCCCCAAAAACACGAAGAGGAGAGTCCTGGCCCCTAGCCCTGCCAGTGTAGCAGAAATGATGACGGATGATGGTGGCAGCAGCCGTTCTTCTCTGCGTGAGTAGCTAATTTACGTTGAGTAGGCTAACCACGTTATTACATTAATGCATGTAAGGTGAACTAGCAAACATCATCATAGCTACATGCTGTCCTCTTGTTTGATGGCAGATACTCCCTTCACCCTGGCTAAAAAGGCTAAAATGACCAAAGAAAAAGTGGAAAACAGTTAAACATGAGAGGTTTAGGACAAAGTTTGTGTTTTTTCCATTGTTTAAGCACTGCTTCCAGCCAAGAGTGATACCATATATGCCCCATAGCTGCAGAAAAGGCTAACATTGTTATCTTTTTACAAAAAACAGCTGAACATGAGAGGTTTTTGGACCAATTTTGTGTTCTCCATTCTTTAAGCACCGGTTTGAGCACCGGCACCGTTTCAAAAGTACCGATTTGGCACCGGTATCGGATAAAACCTAAACGATACCCGTCCCTATTTACAGCTCAATGGTCATATTGTTGCACTGATGGAACCACTTAATTTGGCTTGTCAGCATGGCTTTGAGCATGTCTAGATGTTAGATCTTTTATCCATCTTGTTGAAGTTTACAAATGAGCAGCACAGTTCATGGTTGAAGTAACACTTTTAAAAAATATCTGTTGATGTTCAAATAGTAAGACCTAAAACCTTAAGTTCAGACATTCTGTTCACGTTAGTAGTCCCTACATGGAGGTTCAGATCTAATCTTTGTGGCTTTCCATTCTGGGTTTTTGGCTTGACTTCTGACAGTGGAACAATGCAGAAATTAGACTTTCAGCACAGGCATTGCAATTACATGTCACACTTTTAAATGCTTGTTTTCCGATCTTAGTTTTACTCACTTACTTTTAAGCCAGTTCTAAGGGAGCAGTTGGAGGACAGGAGTAGCCCATTATTACCCTACATATCTTTCTAGTAAAGAAAATAGTTTCTCACGTAACTTTGTATCTTAGTGTGTTCTGTAATTGTTCTCAGTCAGTGACTTCAGGACGCTACATTTACACAGCTGATAAGGTTACTTCCCTTTTTAGCCCCAGCTGAAGACCACCTCTGACCTGTGCCCCCCTAAAGCCAGGGGTTGCCAAAGGTGTCAGAGGGATGTTGGCCAGACCTCACTTCACTTGTCTACCAAGGTCTGTGATTTTTCAGGCTGAAAGGTGTGTGACTGGGTGTGTGCATGACTGCGTATGAAAGAGAGGCTTAGCTTCTGTTGCCTTTTAATTCAGAACCATAACGATTTGAACACAAATACTGCAGTGTATGGTCACTTTAGTGAATACTAAGATTTTAAATGTCAGCAGCTTCGACTTATGAATGCTTCTCTGTCCATGCTCCACATAGGTTGTACAAACTTGTATGCTAACTTGTCAAATGCTAGATTATTTTAAGCCCAAATATTAATACCCACTTCAAGTTTCTGAATGGTTCTTTGTCCTACAAAAAAAATCTGTTTAGATAAGATCATTAGGAGGGTTTGCCAGGGCTAGAAAATCCATGTATATTTTTAACACTGTGTACTGTAGTCAGTGGAGCTGACCAAAACTAATCATGGTGATTCAACAGAGATATACACATATACAGTAATAAAATTGTGTCATCAGTTTTACAGTTATTCTCTCTCTCAAATCCCGGTCAATGCCATGTTAAAGACGGAATGCCAAGAAACAAAAGAATGGGGCTGTGCGGGTGACGTTGGAAGTGTGGAAAAACAGGTGTTTTGGAGCCTTTACATATGGAAAACAAGAGGTCAGGTCTATGAGTGAAGGATCACATCTGGCCAATGGATTCCACTGGAGAGGAATGAAGCACGAGTGTGGTCGTTTGTGGTGTCAAAGACAAGAGACGGTGGGAGTGATATACGCCCAAAGACAGCTCTTTCAAACACTGTACTATTGTGTGATTGTCCACATTCCAGTCTCCACAAAGGGACAAGTCTATAGCCTCCTAAACCAGAGTCAGAGCTCCTTCTTTGCCAGGGGAAGTGTCTTTGAAGCCCCCTTTCCTTGACTCTCTGATCCATCCACCCTGTAATGAATGAAGAGGCTGTTAAAGGAGGAGAGGCAGGTGTTTACGTGTGTGTGTGTGTGTGTGTGTGTGTGTGTGTGTGTGTGTGTGTGCGCGTGCATGCTGTGTGTGAGAAGTCTCAAGTTTTCTATCAGCTCAGTGAGAATATGCAGCAATGTATTGTGTCTTTCACACGCTCTCTTTACAGTAGACAAAACAGATTAACACACACAGACCAATTATGGTCAAAGAATGTATTTTTTGCCAGTGGGAAGAAGAAGTTAAACCGAAAAGTTAAAATCTAAAAATCACACAGATGTTCTTGCCTTGTTATGTATGACAGTTATTTTCTGAGAGTTTAAAATGCAGTCTGAAAGCCTGGCATGCCTAACATGCTCTGAATAGGTAAGTTCCCAAGGACGGTGATATGAGAAGCAGTAATGTCCTCCAGAGTCTAGATATCCAGCCTATTAATATTGCTACAAAGCATTTCTGCTGAACAAGTTATTCAAGTAGAACAAACTGTTGCACTGAGAGATAACACAAGAGTAACAGAGTGAGGGTCGAGGCACAAGAAGGAAGGCAAGGATGCATCAACTTTCATCAGCTCTTCCGTCAGAGTTTTTGGCATATTGTCCTTGCAGATTGCAGTTTATACTTTAGTTTTTCAATTTTGAAACTGAAACCATGTAACACCACTTATAAAGACACATGGAGTGACAGGCTCCCTGGACTACATTCAAAAAACTTTCTGCACACCAAAAAGTTAGTTGTTGGATTGTTCTGACCTTCTTTCGACAGCATGTCAAACATAGTCGTGAGTGATAGCTTGGCTAAGCTAGGAGCAGCAGTAACGCTCCTGAGAGATGGTTGAGATGGGCTGGGAACTGCCATAGGCTTTGTGGTAAGTTTCAGCTTTGATTTGTTGCCGAGATTCCCCACATGACATTTGCAAGGTCAGCCTCAGAAATGGAACCATAATGACCACAAAAGAATGAATCCCTTGTGTCACTTCTCTTCCCGTGCCTCGCTCTCTTCATAGTCTCAGATATTCCTGCCTTTCCCCCAGTTCCTCTTCAGTTATATTCTTTTTTTTTTTTTTTTCTACATGACTCATTTGTCTTCCTATAAAGCTCTGCGACCTAAGTCCCTTTCCTCCCTGCCCTCATCCTATCATCTTATCCTCTGCTTCTCCCAGAGAAAAATAATTCACATAGTACTGGAGCTGCTGGTACTCATATTATTTAGTGGTGGTGGAGACAGGCCCTGGTTGGCTTTCAGACCTACATCAGGCCCAAATGACGCAGGCTCGGGTTCAGGGTGAGGCAAGCAACGGGGTGGGACTGTGAGAAACACTAAGTGGTTTTAACCATTTGCCACAGCTTTGAAATATTACAGAATAAATTGAAGCTGTGTTAACATTTTTAAAGATTCTGCTTCAGATCTTCTTGCAACATGCTAATATAGGCTTAATATTCTTGAAAGGTCAACAAGCATCGTGTTTAAAGAGCTTCAGTTTTTCAGTTTGAGGCTGGTACGCTTCACAACTGAAACCAGGTCGATGTTAGTAATGGGTTTCTCTTTTTAAGTTAAGGTTTTGAGGAAAGAAATAACATCAATTTGACTTTTTTGTTAATAAATCCAACTACAGGGAGTCAAAATAACTGTTAACTTTTATAGCACTGCTCGTTTCTAAAGACAAGTCTTGCACCTTCATATTCATATTTTTACTCACCCACAGTAACAAGACAGATCTTTCAAAATTGCTTTTACAGCTTGAACTAAGCTATATTTGAATGAGTTCTTCTGATTGCACATGACAAACAGCATACTACTCTGACTTTGAGGCCACTGTGGCTATAGTGTCCACAAAGCATGACTGTGTACACACAGTAAAGCACCTGAGGTGTATTCCATCTACAGAGGAAGAGAAACTGAAATCATCAGACTCCTGTCTCACATGTATGCAGCATGGGTTTTAACAAACTTCCCTCAACTTTCCTTGGAAAGATTGCCAAAGGCCTTTGTAGAATACTGTAGAAACCCCCCCAAATTCCCATGAGGCCTTTCTATATAAAATCACAGCTGACGTTGCACATGATGCACATTTGCATTCTTTTATCTGGACAGATGACAGTGTATTGGTGTGTTTGTGCTCATCCGTGATTAGGAATGAGTTGGAGCTTGTGTATAATTTGTTTGTGTGGCATGTAGCAGTAGTAGTCTGCCACAGCCAGCCGTTTCTATTGTGTTGGAATGGGGAGTCAGCACATATAATACGAGTCAGATGGTGCAGAGAAAGTACGAGAGAGAGAGACTAGATTTCCCCTTTGGCAGAAGTCAGTGTATCATGTACCCTGTGTTGAGTAATCCAGTGCTAACACCTTTAGATATTCAAGCTGTCAGGTCCCCCTGATTACAAATTGCACTGAGGTGACTGCTACTGTCTGGGCGGGGGACTCGTCTCAGTCATAAATCATGCAGTATAATAAGAACAAATCCTGCTAACCTGTTTGGGCAGAGACTCAGTGCAATACAGTACTTACTGAAACACACTGTGACTCTGGCACATGACTCTATCAATGAGGCAGCATATTTAGAATCAGTCATGATCACATGTCAAAGTTATTTAGTCTTTGATGAACTCCACCCATTGGCGCTGACCGCTACATGGTTTTCACACATTCACTGCACCCTTCAACATTTCTAGACATTAGTTGATGGAAAAGCAAATGTCAGATGCAGTCAGATCAGACACTGAACACCCTATAACCTTAACCCTTTACCCTGTAATCTTTAATTGTGTTGATATGTGAGACACAAGTAATTGTCCAGTGAATTCACAGAGAGCAATGTTTCTTGTTTGTCTTGCACGCTCCATGCAGGCAGAACCATCACTTAAACCAAACAAAGTGTTTCCTGTAGTGCGAAGCCCTTTGAAGTGGATTATCTTCAGTTAGGTGCTATATGAGAGAAAGGACATCTTGATACAATGCCCCTATCTTATTCTTCCAACAGTTTACCTCCAAAGATGGCTTGTGGTAGTTGTGTGTCACTTTCAAAGGCCTCTGTTGCCTCTTGTCTATACTTATATGAAAGACCAGAAACAAGATTGTAAGTATGAAGCCTGCCATATTTTTCATATGTGTTTACATCATTTCAAAAATATGAAATATACTGAATATATTATACCCAGGCATTTTGGTGTATCTGAAGGCTTTAAAACAAAAGTATATATCCAAAAATGTATGTGTGGTTTCCCTTGGTGTTCTTTCAACATTCCTCCTTTGCCTTCCTTGATTCTGTCAGCAGTAAAAGTATCGTTATCTCTTGCTGGCATGTATCACTAAAAAGAAGAGGCTGTAGTGTAAGATGATGGGATTTTTTTTCAACATGTTTCAGCAGTTTTTTTCTTTCAACATCCCCACTCTGATTCCAGTGAGAACGCAGCACTTGCCGGAAGCACATGGGAATGTCATTTTAGGGACGGTAGCCCATGTTTTCCCTTTTGGGAGAGAAGGGAGAGTTTAAGATGATGCAGCTTTTTTTCCTCTGGCTTCATAAATAAATCACAAACCTGCTCTGATCATCTTTCCTCTTTTCCATTTCTCTTTTTCATCCTCGGCCCCTTATTTCCTCTGGCTTGGCAGAAAGCTTGCTTCATATTCAGAAGCCAAAATAAAGGTTAACTTTTGGGCAGCTAACTGTATTCAGATCAATTAGATGCACAGTAGCTACCTCGGCTTTCAACCAAAAAGACTAAAAACAAACCAGGCAAAACTAATTAAGCTGGGAGCTTTACCCAGGAGATCTTTTCTGAAAGACAGAAAAGGCCACTCTGTGTTCTTACTTTGACTGGTCGCTACTGTTATCCATTTTAGTTGGAACACAGCAATTAAAGCAGTGAAAGAACAGGACATTATGTCGTTATGCAAGAAATGATTGTATCTCCTTGCCTGCTCATCTGACAACCAGGGTTTTTTGTTGTTGTAACATTACATATTCAAACTGTCGGAGATGGTTGGGTTGGACTAACTGGGTCTGCTGAGTGTTTATTCAAAGAGGAAATGCCAAATGTGTTCATGATTGGCCATAGTTTCATCAGTAGCTGTGCCTCATAATTTAGTACAATTATGAATTTTGTCTCACAACTCGTGAAATTGTATTATTTTAATGTGCTGGAAACAACCATGTTATAATGTTTGCTTATGTATTTCAATTAAGATGTTTCCCGATTAGTTGTTTTTTTCACTTCCTCTTTTTGCATGATAAAATCTAAAACTATAAAGGATGTATTTAGCAAGTGCTGCTAAGCACGTCCGCTGTATGGGTTATAACAGGGGTAGGCAACTCCAAGCCTCGAGTGCTGCAGGTTTTAGATGTGTCCATGATCCATCACAGCTGATTTAAAGGGCTAAATGACTCCTCAGCATTTCTGAAGTTCTCCAGAGGCCTGGTAATGAACTAATCATTTGATTCAGGTGTGTTAACCCAGGGTGCGATCTAAAACCTGCAGGACACCGGCACTCGAGGCCTGGAGTTGCCTACCCCTGGGTTATAATGAAGGTTGCTGTCTGTGCTACCATAATTTTTTATCCTTATCTACCAGTATACCTCTGTCTCACTTACTGTTCCTTCATACATCAGACAAATCAGCCTCAACCATCATGCATCTACTAACTTTGCAACCCTTATTCCTTTACAGACATACAACATATGTCTTTTCTGCGGTGTTAAAATAATCACATGTTAGTAATGTTAAAGGCAAGTATTTGGAATAACACAAAATTCATAACTTTGTTTTGGTTTTACTCAACATGTGTCTAAAACAGTTTTGATTGGTTTTGTTTGCATTAGCCTCATGTCACTATGTGCTCTGTTTACTTTCCTGAATGTGCTGAGAGCAAGGCTCAGATTCCCTTGTGTGTTTGGTTGCCCTCAGTGGTGTGGATTACATGTTATAAGGATTACGACGGCTGCAGTGAGCAAATACCGGTCGTGTAGGGATTTCTACAACAGCAGTCCTGATGGATATTTCAGAAGTTATGGACGTTGATTTAAATGATTCATATCATATCATATCATATCTGTTCCTTTTTGCTTCTGTGCCTGTAGGTGTTTTGTCCCTCCCAGCCCATTTCAGTCCCTACACAGAGAACCAACAGTCGTCTGTGGACAGCAGGGAGGATGCTTATGCCCAGCTGGAGCTGAGGACACTGGAACAGTCACTGCTGGCTACCTGTGTAGGCAGCATCTCTGAACTCAGTGAGTATACATATTGTAAATAGTGTTTGTGGTCCTGATTAGAAGCATTTTTTCACATTATGTTTTAATTGATTAAATTCCTCTGAGCTGTGAAGCTACACAGTATCCTTGCCAGAAAAGACAAGTACCAGTTCCCAGAAATAATAAAATGTCCTGACTTTAAAAAAATGTTGGTGCTTGACCACAAATGCTTTTTTCTTGCTCTTCTCTTAAAGACACATAACCTTTTATTTTCTAATTCAACAGAAAATAATAGTTCAGACAGCAAAGTAGGCAGCAAAGATAACATATAATTATCACTTTCTGTCCCGAGTCTCATTGTGTGCCTGAATCTGCAAGTCATCTAATGCCGGCTCTTCTAAAAATAAACAGCGGATCAGTTTATCTACACATGGAGCTCTGGAGAATAAAGTCACAGTGCCTCAGATTGTACATTTGTCATCTGTAATTTGTTTGCAAAGCAGTACACAGTCTTTTTTTCAGTGAAGTTGGTCCACAATGCAACACTTGGACTGTGTCAGCATGCCTCAGACTTTATTGACTTTATTAGAGCCTGCTGTCAGTCTGAATACAATTGCATCCGTCTTTTCTTCTGATGTTTTCCTTTGGATTGATGTAGTAATACAAAGTATAAAGCCGCTGAAAAGCCTGGTACTTATTTGTCCATTAGGTATTAGACCTTGAATGATTGGACGGATTCTTTGTTTAAACATAGACAGCTCTAGACATTCATACGCATCGTGGATGGTAAACACAGAGTCATGCAGGCACACAGCTTTACTGTACTCTACAGTACGTGTGGTCTGTTGAAACTGCAGGCTGCGAGGGAGTTGGCAGCAATGAGGGGTAGGAATAACAAGTAAGATAAAAACAGGAATAGAGTTAGTTTGAGAGATGGAAGTTTGTAAGGCAGAGGATTCAATTTAAGGAGCGAGTGGGTTTAGAGGTGTGGAGAGTCAGGAGGAAATGATGGAGAGGTAGAGAGGTGAAGATGGAGAGTTTTGGGGCATGCACAGAGGAAACGTGGATATTAGAGTTGGACGGAGCAGGGATACATTTCCTTCTCTAAATGAGCTAACACTTTGCTGTTTGTTCCTAAAGCACAAGGCCACGGTTCATACACCGCTGAAGTTAGTGAGGCATTAAGAAAGTATACACATGCACTCAGACAAAGACACTCTCTTTCTCTCAGTAGTCTCTTTGTGCAACATCTCTCTGGTGGGGTGAATTTGTGCTGTTCTGGGCAGGGCTGATATCCAGACCAATTCACACCTAGAAACACACACAGGCTTGTGTCCGCTAATTCACATACACGCCGCAAAAACACGGTGGGTTTGGCACTCTGATCCTAGCCCAAGACACCAGGCAGACACAGGAGCATCTGTACCAAGCTGCCCGGCTTTACTTGATCACTCAACTGGACTTGGCCAGACACACAAACACACACCATACACAAACATGGTGGATAACTGATAGTAGGCTACAGCACATTTCAACTATATGGCCAAAATTGTAGGGGAAGCAGCATAATAAACACACTGGCTATGGGAAAATGCAGCTTTCACAAAGACTCCAATATATCTGTAATCTAAGAGTGAAGTTATTCATAGGCATCTAACCCCCGGAGCTCAGTTTTGCTTCAAGGCACAATATATTCTGGAAAGGAGAGGCTCTCCATCATGGCCAATGATTCCTACGAGACCTCCTGGAGCAACTGCTGGTGGTGGTTATCACAAAGGGGGCCCTTCAGCTTTAAGTGGGGTCTGTTTTGGGAGGGTTACCCAGCCTAATCCCCTAGAAGTACCCCAAACCTCTTAATGCTGACACACAAACACACTCGCACTGTTGAATTCTTCACCCTTAGCTGATGTGCTGTCTTTTTACCCGGGGGTAATTATGCTAAATGAGTGTTACAAGATCCCAAGTTCATCCTGGGCTCCCTCGTTCACACCGCCTCTCCCTGCCCCTCCTCCATTTCCCTGTCCCTGTGACGACTGTCCACTTTACACTTTCTTTAATGCCTAAGATCTCTTTTCCTGTCGGTCTGGCTCTCTCTCTCTCTTTTTTTTTTTTTAAGAATTTTTGCATATCACACTGAACATATTTTAAGCAAAATGTACTTTTATTCAGTTGCGCATAGTTCACTGCTAGAGTATAAACTGATGAATCATCTGATGAGCACCATTATACAAACAGCTTTCATTTAAGTGTTCGCTGTCAAATCGCTATATTCTACTTTCTGAAAAGACTTAATGTTAGCATTGCTATTATCACGTGACTGACGCATAACTTTCACGGTAGAGGGTTTTTAACTACTCTGCTACTACATGAACAGTTCAGTAGAGCCTTGATCATGGGTGAATGGCTATTTAGACTGGTCGTCTGGCTTTGCTAATGACAAATACCACTAGAGACATGGTTGGAGGGGGGAATCCAGTTTGACTGAGAGCCCATGGGGCTTTTAATGTAAACAGTTTTGAATATGCCACTCATTTATGTCCATAAACTGATTTTTCATACTGCACTACAGAATCAGGAAAATCATTTTTAACCTTCAGTTTTTTAAATTACATATGACTTGTTAACTATTAATGTTTCTGTGGTTCCAGGTGACTTGGTGTCCCGTGCAATGCACCACATGCAGCGCCTAAGCTCAGTACGTTCAGGGCTGAGCCCTGCCCGCCACGCCCGTCCTCAACAGCCTGTGTCCTGGTCGCCTGACGCCCTCCACACCCTTTACTACTTCCTGCGTTGCCCACAAATGGAGTCCATGGAGAATCCCAATCTGGATCCCCCACGCATGGCACTTAGCAAAGAGAGGTGGGAATAATGCATGACTGGACACAAGCAGTTTAGATGCTCCCTCTCTGGGTGCAAAATAGGCGGTGAAATTACAGATCTAATCTTAATCATTGACCCTGTTCCATTTTGTTTTCGACCCCCCCCTTTCACAGAAAATAAGTGGTACTCCTGATTTGCCCTTTTATCCATTTGATGCTTATCTCCCTAAATACATTTGTAATTTCAAATGATTCGGTTTGATTCATGAAGCTGACCAAAATACAGTCAATGCCAGAAGTGTAGCCACTGCAAATAAACAAACCCAAATTGAAACCTTCAAAAATGAACAAATGGGTTCTCAATGAAGTGAAAAGCTTTTTGCAGGCAACACTTCACTTTCATCCTTTTCCTAATCCCATTAGCCTTTGTTCATTTAAGTGTTAACTTTCTGTTGTTGAATTACAAGCAAGAAAAGGCTTCTAGGTGTCAGCAGTAGTGCGATAGAAGGGTGACTTGCACCTTTAGAGTGTAAATTAGGCTGAAGACTGGTGTTTAAAAGAATTTTAAGAGGTGGAAATAGTCTGTAATTTTGTTAGGGTCTGCTCAATCTTCCTTAGTTGCATTGAGAAAGTCTGGCAGTTTTTGTGTTCCCTTTATTTCCTGTTGTTTCTTGGAATGAAAATGTTTGCTCAGTCTGGACACAGTGCAGCACATTCCACTTGTTTTTTATTTAAAAGTTGTGGCTTTATCTACAAACCTTCCATACCAACCCCTTCGCTTTCTACAGAAGTAACTGTTGAGTAACACTCAACCGAGTCATGTCTCTATTCTCCAAAAATGTGATAAAACGTTCGAAAACATTGCATTACATCACTGTTGTTCACAGTGGTTTGCAGTTCTGATACTGTGATATTCAGCACTTCAGATAAATGTGATGGATTATGTGCCTTCGGTTAAGGTAACATGACAAAAGTAGTTGTGCCTGCCAACACACATGAGGTCTGCTCTCAGAAAGAAATCTTCAATTATGTTTTTGTGCCAGAAATGTAAAAACTGGCAGCAATAGGTGTTCGCGGCTTAATTACATTTTTTATACTGATTTATACAGGCATGTCTAAAGGTAACATAAGCATATATAAACGTGCTGGCGCTCCCACTAAGGTGTGAGTGTTCAGTTTGCAGCAGTAAATCAGTTAATGTTGTTGACGAGATTTTGCCCTTTAATGCTGATAATGAAAATCACATGTTAGGATTATGATGAAGGCATAGCATCTGTCAGGTGATCATAGTTACATGAATGTTTTCACAGTGAAATCACCAAAAATATCCACCTTGTCTTCCCTTCATTACACGTTTGTATGGAAATAAACCCAGCTGCCTCCTGTGCATTTAATAAAAAGCAGACAAAGTGCATGTGAGACAAAGTCCCCGTTAGCTTCAAAGTGAACACAACAGCAAATATACACCTTTTTCTTTCACCTGGCTGTTGTTATAAATCCTCAGATGTTTTTAATGCTGGATGTATATCAGCCTAGTTTATGTGTCCAGGATAAAACAGTTTGGCATCCCATCATACTTTATGCTTTTTTTCTTTCTTGACAGCTGCTGCACACAGGTTTGCCTATGTTCATATTCCTATCTCTTTGTGACTGCGTGTCTGTGAATGTTAGAGAACACACTCAGGTGGTGTGAAAACCTGGTAGTGATTACAATACGAGTGCCTGGTAATGATACAGGCTTCTCTCCTTCAGTGGGCCTCTCCCTCTATCTGGCTCAGCCTCTATTAAGAGCTGTGTAAAACCTTTGGTGGAAACCCAAAACCACCAGATCTGTGTGGGCCACATCGTCAGACATTAGAGGGAGCCTGGTGAGAGCCTTATTGCCGAATCCTTGAGAGTACAAGAGAAACCCTCTTTGTTTTGATCCTCTTAAAGCTGGTGCTTAGTTGTGAGTAATAATCTTGTTTTGGAGTAAGAGGGCGCTTAAAGCGTGGGAGGGCAGATATTATTGTCTTATTTTCACACTCCACTATTTAAACATACAGAAAAAAGTTGATCAAAAACAATTAACTTTTTTTTTGTTTTTTACTATTATTGCAACTTCACTAAAAAGCAGCACTTCCAACATTCTTCTAAACAGACCCCCTACTCCTCTGCTTCCTCAAGGAAAAGAGATTATTTTAATAATGGAGCTTACTTCTAACTGCATTTACATCAGCTATGGTTATGTCTCCATTCATATCTGAGCCTTTACGATTGCAATCTGAAACAAGATCAGTGGTTAACCTTGACCCTTTGGCAAATTGTGATGAGGTCCGCTTTAAAAGCTGATTTAAGTTCCTTTCGGGTTATAGGTTTTATAAGACACATGGGGCCAGTGTAGCGTGTGTGATTTTTGCCTCCTAGGTAGAAAAGCCTTTGCTTTTCATTTTGGACAGGTCAGCGTTCGAACACACCTGACCATGATTTGAGCTCACTGTCTTTATGACCTACCAGATGGTGGTAAGCAACGCACCATGAATCAAAGCTAACGTTTACATGCTCACGTGTTGGAGAGTTTGTGTATGTTGGTGTTTCTATATCCTGCTGTTCTCTGTATGAAGCCTTAGTATGAGAGGTCAGTAAGCTAGCCAGAGGCACTATCTGGTTTCGGTCTTAACAGGCTCTGTGGCTTTTGATGTTGCAGAGACTCTGATGAAGCTAAAATTTGCGTTTCAGGCTGAGGGACATAACCCGGACACGTACGAGGGTCAAAAGGAAGGCATATGTTAAAAAAAAAAAAAGGAGATTGGTCCTATAGGAGAGATAGGATGGGACATTATAAGTGTGCATCTGTCAGCAGTACATGTCTGGCTAATTGGTATAAGAATGCAGCTAAATATCTTGTCAAACACTATTGTCCATTATTAATAGAAAAACTCTACCTTTATTGTTGGCTGATTGACAAAAGGAAGGACAGAGGGGGAAAATCTGGATAACTGTAGCAAAGTTGGCTCTAGTTAGTGTCTGATTGCAGGCGTGCAGTCAAGTAGTAGGGTGGATACCTATGACATTCAGGAAGCCACACACAAATGAACAGACACACTCACACAGCCCAATTTGTGTTGAGTGGAGGCCATTAAGGGAGAAATAAACATTGATTCCCAAGCCCATTGAGCCCATCCTCAGAAACGTGACATTCTTATCACTCTGCACCCTCTGAACTACCCACAGACTACCGCCCAACCCCCGTCTTCATTTCGACATACCCCACCTGCTATCTCCCAAACACTTAAAACCTTCATTATATGCACCTACCAGTCACACTTAATCATCCCTCCTCCCCTTGATCCCCTTGTCTGCTTGTTAACTGTCACGCCTGGGTGACAGCAGAAGCTCCTCCCTCCTCCCTCCTCCCTAAGTTGGGATGCAGCTGTTTGTTCAATTTATGTTATATCAGATTCATGTTTTAAAAGCTCCACATCAATTGTGAGGAGGAGAGCCATTTTGCAATATGCATTATTAACAAACCCGTGATGAACGAGTGCTCTTGTGCAGAAGGTTCTTTGCTATAGGAAGCCTCCTACTGCTTTTTAAAGTAAGCACAGTAAGGAGAGTAAATGGCACAGCAGTGCTACTGACAGTAACTATAATCCCAAAATACATTGCTGTGTTCTTGTATACTGCCCATGCTTTTGCTACCATGGATATTCATTATGTAAGTCTTTCATTTTCCAAGAACAAAGGAATGGCCACTGATAAAAATCAATGTCTCAGCATGAGAAAGGCAGTCTAATAACACAGAGACGTTGTTCAAACAATCATTAACGGCTCTTAAATGAGGCTTCATATGATCAAAAGCAAACAGCAGTCACATTCCTGCTAATTTGTCATTGTTCACAAACACATTCTATTCACATATGGTGGGAGAGAGGCGCAGACGAGAAGGGACTGATAACAGATAACAAGCTAGACTATAAAAGGACAAATGCAAAGACGGCAATCAAACAATGACTTTCAAAGTGCCACGTTCACAAACATGACAGCAGACCAAATGTTGTGTCCTCGTGGTTTTTTTTCCCCCCACATATACTTCTTCAGGAATAACAACACTGTTACTTCAGCTTTAGGTCACAATTTTTAATTTCAGGTGATTCTTTCTGTTTTTGTTGAAGATCTTGGTTAAACATAAGTAGCCGCTATCTTGTATTTTTACATGACCGCAAAGATTAAATGGTAAATGGCCTGTATTTGTATAGCGCTTTACTAGTCCCTAAGGACCCCAATGGGTTTTACGCAACCAGTCATCTGCCCGATTAACACACTGGTGATGGTAAGCTACATTGTAGCCACAGCCACCCTGGGGCGCACTGACAGAGGCGAGGCTGCCGGACACTGGCGCCACCGGGCCCTCTGACCACCACCAGTGGGCAACGGGTGAAGTGTCTTGCCCAAGGACACAACGACCAAGACTGTCCAAGCCGGGGCTCGACCCGGCAACCTTCCGATTACAAGGCAAACTCCCAACTCTGGCGATCTAGTCATATAGAAACATCTGTTTCTTGAGCCTTAGAGGGATGACATCAGCGAGAATGCCAGCTGAGATTAGGAAAGATGACTCGTGCTGTGAAATGAATGTGGGTTGGTGATGTTGTAAGTCATCTGGCTGAAGACAGTCTATGAGTTAATTCCCAAAGTGACTGAATTATGAGTGTTTAAGTTTACACTCCCCACTAAAGTCATCTAGTCTTTCACAGAGCCTCATCTTTTACTGGCTCCGTTCAATAAAGATTTGAATTTACTGGTTTACAAGGTCACTTTCTGTGTACATACAGGGAAATACTAATGTCTGTTACCTAGCAGTGAGTGGTACTCATTATCATAACCAGTAATAATTGGACCAAAGCAAACAGAAGGTGAATGATTTCTCTTTTTTTGCTCATAGGCCTTTTCTGTTGCTGCCACCTTTAATGGAGTGGATGAGGGTGGCCATAGTTCATGCCGAGCATTGCAGGAGTTTATTAGTGGACAGCGATGATGTCAGACAGACGGCGAGGCTTCTCCTTCCGGGATTGGACTGTGAGCCGAGACAACTGAAGTAAGTGAGAACACTCATTCACCTCACCCGCTCTGCTGGGATGAAAGTGCTTAAAATAAAAATACAAACCTTACTAATAATTTCAGGAAAAGAAAAACTAAGACTGATGTTTTCTTTGAGCTGGACGTCTGTCGTTTAATCATTGTATTTAACAAATGATTGTATGCGGTAAATTAATCTTTGTTAACTATTGTGTGGCTCATTAACTTTACTTCTTTCTATAGAAAGCATCATTAACATATGTAAGCCACAAGGTGCATAAAACAAGCATCTTAGAAAAGCGACCGAGTAGATCCTAATAAATTAGCCATCAGCTCTCAGAAATTAATTGGTAACTGGTTATTTATTCAGTTTTAATTTTGTTTCAGGCCTGAGTGTTGCTTCAGCTCCTTCAAGCGTCTCGACTCCAAAGCTGCCTCTGATAAGTTCCACCTTGATTTGGGTTTTCGGATGCTCAACTGCGGTCGCACAGATCTTATTGGCCAAGCAATCGATCTACTGGGACCAGATGGGGTGAACAGTATGGATGACCAGGTATTTAAATTTTACTTAATTTATGTTGTGGAGATATAAATGTAAGCCGTTAGCTCGAGCAAACCACCTCTCATTTGGGGACACAAAGCAGGCCCCTTATACAATACGATAAATCTCAAGGAAATTGCTGTAAGTCCATGAAATATCCTTAGAAGTGATGGAAACATAGCTTTGTGTTATAACTTGTTCAAAGCTTCATGCATTTGCTTCTACTCTTGTTTTCATTACAGGGTATGACCCCTCTGATGTACGCCTGCGCAGCTGGAGACGAAGCCCTCGTCCAGATGCTGATTGATGCTGGGGCCAACCTTGACGTGGCGGTAAATATGCTTAAGTATTTCCAATGTTGTCAAATCTGTCTTAATTTAAGCACATTTTGTATCCCTTTACATCTATAAACAGGAAAGGTTTCCATTATTAAAGCATGTAAGAGGCTCTTATGAATGTAATGTTTTCTCTGTGTGCGTGTGTTTGTGATCTTGGTGTGTAATACTGATTTAATCTGTGTTGCCAGGTACCACCCTGCTCCCCCAAGCACCCATCTGTGCATCCTGATAGTCGACACTGGGCAGCCCTCACCTTTGCAGTGTTGCATGGACACATTTCTGTGGTGCAGGTCCGAAACACATACATAAACAAGCTACATGTTGCTTGTTTATGTCACAATGACCCTTACAAGATGTCAAATATTGTTTAATATAACAGAGGTAATGTGCCTTTGCAGCTTCTTTTGGATGCAGGAGCCAATGTGGAGGGGGCTGCAGTCCGCAATGGACAGGAGAGTACAGCAGACACTCCACTGCAGCTGGCTTCAGCAGCAGGTGGGCAAACACACAAGGAACAGCTGATGTTAGAGTGGTGTCCATCTCACAGTGGGTCTGTGTTATGGCCACTAAATTACCACTTACTGTATAATTATAGAGGCGAAAAGTCAGGTGGAAGGTTTGACAAAGGAAAAGATTTTGTTGTACAGCTTGTCTATCACCTTTGTTAAAAGCGGTAATAATAACTTTGTTAGTTACAAATAACCAATAGAGTGTTAGGTCCAAGGACCACCTAGAGTAACACTTGGATTAACTTGTGACTCAGCAGGAGGAATGAGGAAATGAGAGAGTAAATGAAGGGGCAGTGACAGCAGCAGTGTGCCGCTTGTGGTTGTTTAGTAGTCTGTGGCCTGCATTCCTCTGTGGGATCATCTGAAAGCAACATGTAGCTTGAGTAAAGAAAACACACGCTCTTCATAGCAGCAGTGACAGTGTGTAAATAGTGCCTGCAATGAATGTGTTGGCTGTTTAAATATGCCAAATGAAATGTGATAAATTTTCATTTATGTTTGTGGTGTATAAATGTTTAAAATGGGCCTAAACCAGTAACAAACAAAAATGTTGACATTTTGGGAATAAAGATGAATAAAAAATAAGCACAAGGATAATAAATTATCTGCAAGTTTATGAACAAAGTGGAAATATTTATCTATTTGTGCTTCTCAGGCAACTATGAGATGGTGAGTTTGCTACTGGCACGAGGCGCTGACCCCTTATCAAAGAACCATGGTGGAAACGCCCTTACATCATCCCTCTATGAGGACATGAACTGCTTCAGTCATGCTGCTGCACATGGACACAGGTATGTATCCCCCAGTCTGAAAACTAGTACTGGAAGACCAGCTGTAAACATTTGCACACGTAGCACAGAAATAATGCATCTGTCAGCTTTATATTACACATGACTAGAGTTAGAGTTTGTGCTGTGAGGATAGATTCAAACGTTTTATCGTGTGATTTAGGAAGAGCTTGAAGGTTTTGTAGTGTGAAAGGAAAGTTTAAGGTGTCATTCTATTCAGAGTCAATTTGTTTCTGAAGACCAGCTGGTGGTGTAAACTTCTCCACCTGTTCACTCTGTCTGTGTGAACACGATGTAGACTCAACACTTTACATTGCTCAGTGAGGGTGATAGATTACGTAATGAGAGAGGAGACTCCAGGGTTGCAGAATTGGAAGTACGTGTTGCCATTTTGGCAGATATTAATGATCCTCCACCTTCTAACTTTCTTTTCTTGTTTCCTTCCTTGCATGCCCTCTTTCTGCCCTCGTTCTACTCCCTATTTATCTTGTCAGGAACGTGCTGAGAAAGCTACTGACTCAGCCGCAGCAAGTCAAAGACGATGTCCTGTCTCTGGAGGAGATCCTGGCTGAGGGGGTTGAAGATGAGACGGCTGGGATCTGCCCTTTCGTCCATCTTTCCCCTCTTCCTAACTCTTCCAATGGTCCCCTGCCGATGCCAGAAGTGGGCATACCAAGGCTCTGCAAAGCCAGGATGAAGGCTCTCCAAGAGGCCAGCTACTACAGCGCCGAGCATGGCTACCTGGACGTCACCATGGAGCTGCATGCTATGGGTACTTTTCAAATGGCAAGAAGAGGATGTGCCTACTTTTCCAGTTTATAGAACCAAATAATAAATCCTTTCTATTTAACCAGGCGTGCCATGGAAACTACACGTGTGGCTGGAATCTCTTCGCTGCGCCCAGCAGCAGTCCAGGACAGGGGTCACCCTCTCCCTCCTCAAAGACTTTAACACAATCAAAGAGGAGGACTACTGTGAGGAACTGGTCACCACAGGCCTGCCCCTTATGTTCAATATTTTGCGCACCACAAAGGTACAGTCAAACACGATCATGAGTATGATTTTCACACTTTTTCAGTGTTAAACAGATTTAATTATACATTTCTCTTCTTCTCGTTCTATTACTTTCCTTCAGAGTGACGCCATTACACAGCAGTTGGCAGCTATTTTTAGTCACTGTTTTGGCCCAGCACCCCTCCCAGCCATCCCTGAGATGAAGGCAACTCTTTCAGCACAGTTGGGTAAGGAAACTATGATCCTTTAGAGTATATGGATATACATGCTCAGAGTTCCAAGAGGATAGCCTTTTACTGGCACCGATTTCAGTATTGGCTAGTGATAATTAGTCATTTTGACATCTAAAACACCAGTAAATCCTTAAATACAGTTTTCTTAAGCCTAAAGTCACTGTCAACAGATTCCTTATACAGTGATACAAACCCTAAAACAACACAAATGTAACACTTGGGCTGTAAATTAGATTTTTTTTCATGAATATTAGTTAGTAAAAGTGTCTGATATTTTTTTGGTAATCTTATCAGCAGTAATGTGTACAGAATGACTCTGCTGTTACTAGAACGTTATGGGTTTTATGCATGTGCTGATGTTTTTCTACAGACCCACACTTTCTGAATAACCAAGAGATGTCAGATGTGACATTTGTGGTTGAGGGAAAACCATTCTACGCACACAGAGTGCTTCTGGTTACTGCCTCTGACCGGTGAGTGCAGAAAGGTACAAGAGTGCATTTTAAGGCTTTTGATAAGACCTTACTTAAAGGGTTTTATTTTGCTCTAGATTCAAGTCTTTGCTGGCATCATATGGATCAGATGGAAGCTCCGATAAGGAGATTGAGATCAGCGATGTCAAGTACAACATATTTCAGGTAAGAAACACATTCCCTATTTAGATGTGTTGCATATGACAAAACAGACATTATTTAGATCAAATTGCTCATAAAGAAACCTCTAACCTCTGTACAGATGATGATGTCATACCTGTATTGTGGAGGAACTGAGTCACTGAAAAAGAAGGTGTCTGACTTACTAGAGGTAAGAATTGTTAATCGCATTAATCTGTCTCAGGGTTGGTATCTTAGAAATCCCAGCTTTAGTTCTACATCTTCACATGAATTACTCATTCTTGCTGACAGTGGAGATTGTTCTTTTTTTTATTTGAGTTTAGCTACAAGCTTGACATAGACAAGTTTGTGTTCATAGCAACAATTGAGCTCAATCGTCCCGTCTGGCCAATCCTTTCTAAGCATGAAGCTGTTACTTTGATTTTGAAATATAGTACCCTTATCACAAGTACACAAGCTGGGCTTTCAAATATGTCCTGTGTTTTTGTGCATTTATCAATTTAAAAATCGTTTTCTCTTCATTTTTTCATTAGTTTTTATCAACAATTCGTAGCTTCTTGAACTGAAAACAAAGGAAAATTCCAAATACATGTTACACAAAGTTAAATATTGCTTGTATGCAAACAGAATGAAAGGATGCATGACATTATTTTTCCTCCATTAAAGTGGTCATGTTTTCTCCTGCAGCTGTTGTCAGCTGCTAGTTTGTTCCAGTTGGGGGCGCTACAGAGACATTGTGAACTCATCTGCTCTCAACATATCAGCCTAGATAATGCAGTCAGCATCTACAAAACTGCTAAGGTAACAATTACTGGTAGACTTGGATTGCACTACTGTGAGTGCAGTACATATGTATACATCAGTGCTATTTCAGGCATGAAAATATGACGTTGATATAAAAGTTGTTTTGATCATTTAGGTTTACATAAATTAGGTTTATAAAATTTGGTCATTTCACTGTCCTTTCTTCTGTCAGGTTAATGGTTCGGTGGAGCTGAGCTCGTTGTGTGAAGGTTACTTCTTGCAGCAGATGCCTGCCCTGCTGGAAAGAGAGAGTTTTAGGAGCTTGCTGTTGGGACCCCCGGGGGCCCGACAAGGAAACAACTCCACTTCTACGCTGACGCACAGCCGGGGTGACTCACTTGTGGAGGAGCTGGAGACCACCCTGGCTCAACGACTTCGCTCTCTCTACGTCACTTCCCGTGTCTGAAGACAACATGGCAGATGCTGTTGAGAGAGGACAGAAATAAGTGGATAAATGTGGCAATTAAGAAGTCTCACCTTTTCACTGATACAGAATCAGATCTGAAGTGTTTCAAATACAGAAGTTTTCTTGGTAAAATCTGATTTGTGTGTGTTAAGGAGCAATATTTTGACACGGGCACAGATTGGTGAGATGCCTGGCAGTGATTTACTCTGTGGGCAACTCGGCATTTCATACTTTGTGCCAAGCACTCCATGAAAATGTTTTGTGACGTACAGCGTTCCGAAGAAGAAAATATGATGCCTTTTCTCCAGGGCTCACGAGGCTTTACTGGACAAGCAACAAGTTGAAAGTCTGAATAATAAGACAATGCTGCCCTCTAATGGACAAAGCTTGCAACATAAATAATTGCCCTGGAGGATTGGGATCAGTGGCAGCCTCAGTTTTGACTGAAGCAATGTAAAGTGATTACAGACTGAAGCCTTTATTGAAGAATTGAGTGAGGTGGCCTTTTGATGCTGGACTTTAAACTTTCTGTTCTATAGTATTGCATAGTGGGAGCAAGGCTGCAGCAATGTAAGCTTTGGATTAACAAATCTACTTTTTTAATGTAAAAGCTTTTGTCTGTTTGTTTTTGTTTTTTTTAAGTACGATGAGAGTAATGAAAATTTCAGAAGAGTGGGATGGACATTTTCTATTTAATGAGAAAAAGATGTGAGAGTATTTAACGGGGTGTCCCCTTTTTTATTTTAATCAAAGCAGATTATTAGTATGGAAAAAATGCTTCTGCTGTTTTACCAGGTACGCTCTAACAGTTTATTAAGCTTGTGTATGCTGAGGTTTAATGCTTCGACACAGGTACAGCTGCGGAGGCTAACATGGGATTTGGACGACAAGAGTCTGTTTTTGTGCTGGATACATTATTAAACCTGGTAAACAAATCATTTAATGTGTGAATTGTTTTGGACTCACCTGGAATCGGGGAAAACGGCAGATTTACAAATGAGGAAGCCTACAAAATGGAAATAATTACATATGAAATACAATCTTACCACAAATCCATGGCATGTGACATGAGGGGGGGAAAAAAAAAATCTACTGCATCGATCTTAACTTTGTTTATGAAACCTTTTTCCTCTCTGGTCTACACTTACCCTTGCTTGCACAGGTAGAAATAAGGATAACAAACACACCATAACTGAATGAGTTTATTTGTTTCAGCACTGAAGATGCTCACAGTTATGTTTTATGGGGATTACAGTCAGTTTTGCTCCTGCTCTGTCAAAAGACCCATGTAGGCCTCTGAATCATTAGATATCCTTAGTGCTGCTAGCTTCCCATTGTAGAAAACAGAAAGGAGGGCGCATATCAGGGTATTGCTTTGTGTTTGTAGTACTGGTATCCCCTCCCTGTGCCTCTACTACTAACGGGTAGAGAGCCCAGACCTCAGAGCCTTCCAGAGAGAGGTACAGAGTTGAGGAAGCATCCTTCAAAAACTTTGTGCACAAGATAAGGAGGAGGAGGACGAAGGGAAAGATCAGCAGGGCCAAGGGAACAATTTAAAAGAAAAAAAGAGCCAGAAATAAAAGCAGAAAAGGTGGGAAAGTAAGGGACAGACAGAAGGGGAATTTAAATTTTAAAAGGTAGTTTTGTGGAAAGAGAAGTGATGAAGGCTGAGAGAAGGAGTGAGTTTGGCATGGAACATTAACACTAAAGCCATGCAAAGAAAAGCTCATGTTTTGACATGCACACAGCAATACAAGCTAAAAGCACAGAGCAGGAATCCCCAGCATTGTTGAGAAAACAATCAACCCCCACGGTTTGTCTGTCTATTTACAAAGAGAAGAAGCAGATCAGGATCTGTGGTGTTCTTCTCCTCCAGCCTGGCCTACACGCACAATAATATGAAACTGACAAATATCAATAGAAGAGCATATTCCCTCTCCAAAAAGAGGCTAAGTCTACATTCTTAAATTACTGGTAAATCATTTTTTTCCAAGAGTTCCCACAAGTTCTCTTTCCCTCTGCAGAGAGAGCATGGAAAAGAGAATTTATGACTTGTCAAAGTTCACATAATTCAGTTAAAGTCAGACCAAAGCAAAGGAAATAAAAGTTTTTTTTTTCTTTAAATGTCCCATTTACGAACACACAAGAGGGTAATAAATAACATTCAACTGACCTAACAGCTTTGTTCATATAAATAGCCAAGATATAATAAATTAGGAAATCAAACAGTGAGATGAACAAACATGAATAAATAAGGACAACAATACAAAAATATCCACAGTTGCATTTATCACGTCATTTTTTCGTTTGTTTCTCTACTCCTACTGCTGGTAAGTGAGACTAGAGAGAGGTATAAATGAAAAGCAAAGAAGAAATGCTGCAGATAATAGGAAACAGGAATGTTTGGATCATTATTGGGTCAATCAAACAAAGACGTACATGATCATGTAACAAAAATACACAGAATTTAAAATGACAGTAAGTGGCAGGCTCAGGTTTACCAACCTGTTCCTATGGTATCTAAACAGTGTCACAACTAGACATTTCTTTTTTTTTTTCTTTTTTTACATAAGAAATGATATCAGTCTGTACAACAGAATAGATCATTCATTTTAAATACCCGAATATCCACCCACTTCCCTCCCCCCACCCTATACTATCATTTAATATCTCCCGCTGCCCTGTTCTTCTCGCACCCAACTCCTCTCTGAAAACACAATTCCAGTCTGTTTTGCAGCAATAGTATTAAGTCTAATAAAGTCAGTTAGTATTTCAAACCCAGTTCTTCACAAAGAAAGTACATTATAATAAAAAGCAAACAAATACAATCCAGCAAGCATCCGTGTCGGCTGTTTGGGCTTTCCACAAAACTCCTCTCCCTTCTCTCCTCCTCGTGTTTCTGCATGGTGTCTTCTTTTTTTTAAAATGTTGTTCATCATTGTTGATACATCCCAGAGTTTTTGTGCATACTGGATCTGTGCGTGTATGTTTTGTGTATGTGGCGTCTGTAGTGTTTTTGAATAATGCTCGTTTTCCAATTAGCAAATGCTCCTTGAGGTCAGAGAACGGTGATAGCTGGTGAGGGGAGCGAGTGGTCTTGTTTTTATTGGGATGTGTGTGCTTGTGTGTTTCTAAGAACAAGAACACTACAGGATTTTTTTTTTGTCTACTTCTACTGATGGCTGCCAGGGGTGGAGTCGGGGTGCAGAGGAAGATGAAGGTAGAAGTCTGCATGAAGGGTCTGTTTCCATGGTAACCCCTCCCCCAGCACACCGCTATAAGAAGAGTCCTCCGTCAACAATTGTCCGTCTCTCTTGGCACGCTGGAGGGGTGTGGAGGGGTGGTCGAGGGAGGGCGAATGGAGCAGGGAGCAGGAGGATGGACTTTAATAGGTTTTCTGGATAATTCCTGGTATCAGAAACAAGTCAGGTCATCACACAGGTTAGCAGCAGCATGGGAGCAAACAACTGAGGCCCACAGGTGATTAGATGGTTAGGGTACAGGAGTGGTAATGATGGTGGACACTGAGGGGTAATGGAAAGGGGAGTGGAATGGCAAGGGTGTGTGTCTGTTGTGTTGGTGCAACATGTTGTTTGCAAAATATCACTTTGATTCTTTTAATATATTTCTATCTATATAAAGTCATTTTATAGAAAAGATGTCCATAAATGATTTATATATATATCTAGCTATGTACAGATAGCATATTCTCTCTGTGTCTCTGGCTTAAAGTGATACTGGGATGGCTACAAAGCGCCACGGTCTAAGATTCCTCTGGTGTCCCCACAGATGCCACCGACAAGTGGGCTCTGTCTCGGCCTGCAGCAGGGAATTTGGTGTCATTATTTTCTGGGTCATGCCTCCGGACGTGCATGGGTGAGGGGCAGTGCTTGGAGGGCGTGCCAGGGGGGTAGGGCACCTGTCCATTCTTCTCGTCTGAAAAAAGTTGTTTAATTACGTCAAAGAAGTTACTCAATGGGCTGCCTAGGTACACAGATGGGAAGAAAAGAGGACAAAAAAGGGGGGAAAGAGAGAAGACAGAAGAAACAAACTAATGAACAATGGGGTTCACAGGATAGAGAGATGGCTACATGTAAGGCAGAGCGAGCGAGCAGAGGTGAGGAGGTGGTAGACCCACGTACACTGTGCAAGGATGAGAACTGCCGAAGCAGCCGTGTTTAGACCACATAATGCATTAGCCTCGGCAAATCATGCATACGTTTCAGCGCAATCCACGGAAAAAAACACAAGTGCCCATTAAGTCGATATAGTGACCAGTGCGTCTGAACGAGTTTGGCTGGCCAGAAGCAGGACAGACAAGATGATAGAAGCGAAAAATGAGAAAGCGTGGAAATTCAAGAAAACGCTTCCTGTCAAAGAAGCATTACTGCTCCCCCTGAAACATAAAAAGTCTTGGAAACCTGTCCTCCAGCATCAAACGTCTGACACATCCTCAATGTAGGTGTGTCAGACGTTTGGTTTGACATACTAATCATGAGTCGTGTTTTTGCCAGCTAGAAGCTGGCAAGCTTTTTATTTTTCCTTCAACCTCAAGGAAACAGCATCACTTTTAGACTACTGTAATTCCCTCTACAGGGACCACATCCAAAAAAACATCTCTGATTGTTTAAACTTAGCTGTCAGATTTCTAACAGATTCAGAGAAGTTACTTCCATCCATGCTACACCACACTAGCCACCTGTTATACACAGAATTGGCCTTAAACTTAAATTTCATTCATTTTATTTTTAAATACTTATACAACCTCAGTCCCATCTCCATTACAGACATACACACACCTTGTGAACCTGCCCACTCCTCATGACAGAGCCTTCCGAATTACATAGAGTTCTGTATCCATTTCCTCCTTACCAGAGGAAATTAGATTTGGAAGTGTCTACTTTTAAATCACTCCTCAAATTTTACTTCATTGTAAACTATTTATGCTGTATTCTCTAATACACAATTTTACTGTGTTTTGATATCATAACCATAGCACTGAAGGGCAACATAGACTTCTCATTAGTGAGGCTGTCTACCTTGTGGTAATTGTTCATAGTGACATACATAACACAGTAAGAAAAGAAAATTTGTCATATACGGATTAATGAGCAATTGCATGCAAGTGCACATGTGAGAAGGCCAGTAGTAGTTTCTACTGATCCATTATCCTGCAGGAATGTGGCTGTAGCTAACTTCTTCCCCATGTTTATACTTCTAATTCCACATTAGTCAATTAACTCTTTCACAATCCGGATTGGGAATCCGTGTTTTGCAAAGACTAAAACAGACCACATAATATTGCCTTTTCTCAAAAGCATCTTTATCTGAATGAATATACCTACATTTTACTTCCTGCATTCCTCCATACTTTAACTCTTCATAAGTACAGGTCTCAGAAATGCTGTCATCACTAGTGATTAGGGGCATTAATAACCAGGTTTTGACAAAGCCCTTTGACACAATGTTATGCAAATCAATTTCTATTCTTAATTACAGTCACTGACTTTTATTTTTAAATCCCTTTTGTTCAGGTACTACTAGAGGTGTGTAAGTGGGTCAAAGTAAATAGAGAGGAGGAGAATAAGATTGTTTTCATGCTGATTGCTTCTCAGCGTGATGCCGTAAAGACATTAATTCATTCAACTAGCCTTTGTCAAAAATAACTTACTTTGACTTTTAATACCAACTGTATCATCTCGGACAACACAAACTAAAAGTAGTGTACTTTTCAGTATCTATCCATCTATTGCTTTAAGCGGTTCTCATATTATACTCCAACAATGTCATCTCTCCTACAGAGACGGCCCACTACGTCAAAACCCCCACCACCATTAAAACCTAATCTAATGTAACTTATTGTAATTTTACCCTTCCCACACCTCAGCCTGGTAATGAGCTGCACGATATAAAAAGATCAAAAATAATTGGTAAACTTACTGAGGCACAGCAATGATAACAGACTGTTAAATATCATAACAGCTGTCATGACTGCTGTTCATTTCTGAGTGCCAATGAGAGTAATTTTGCGTAAAAGACACAGGGCAAAGACACAGCTCACACTTAAAAAACTGTAGTGGGACATGCTACCAAGACCTGGCATGGAACTGGAAATGAGTTTAAGAGGACAGAGAAAGACGCAGACACGGTTCACAACTGGTAACGTTTCCTCCTGATGTTGTTTACTTGTCTGGCCAGCAGATGGAGCTCTTGGATGGCAAGTGAGATGCACACAGCTCACAATGATTCAAAAGAGTCAACATGTTAAGAGCAGAAAGGGGTGAGTCGGAGCCCTATGACTCTTCATCATCCAGACTTCACTTTTATGAAACAGTATCGAGCCACAATGGCACAAAAAACGTGCTTACATCTGCTGAAACTGTCACCTCTGAAACTACTGAAAAGATGAGAGAAGAAAGAGAGACTAATATCATCAAGTTCACATGTGAATGGCTGGGTGATGATGATTGTTGACCTCAGAGGTGTTTGTACCTTGCTTTTAGCGGTGGACTGGTGAACATACAGAGAGTGAAAGCGCACGGGATGCCTAGAGAGCGCACTTATCAGGTGTGGTGTCGCTATTTGGCGCAGTGCAATGTGGGAGTGCGTTAAGGGGCAGAGGTGTTGCCATGGTGACAGGCTCCAGTGATCAGTCTTGAAAGTAGGAGTAACAGAATGCGAATCGGCTTACCCTACCTCTACTCTAATCTTCACTGCCAGTGGGCAGAGAGACAACATTTGACCCGCAGTCGGTGCTTGAGAGCAGCTCCCACCCTTTCATAGCAGTGAGGCACGGGCATGCAAAGGAAGCCGATTGGAGAAGCAGAGAGTGGCTTGAGGATTTCAAGCATACTGAGAAGACGGGTTGGATTTAGCTTAGCTATAGCGGCGAGTGTAGCTCATCAAGGGGCGGGATGGGCAGATGAGGCGGTAGGGGAATGGGTGGAGAGGTTTTGGTAAAGGTTTGGAATTTCTTTTTTTTAAATATTTTTTTGAAAAGGAATTCTTACTCACCGGAAAGCTGTTGGACCCCAGGCTGATCGTGTGTGCTCAACAACTGGCTCTGAATCGTCTCCACTACTCGTTTAAAGCGTCGGCTGGGTCCTTCACAGAGACATAGATAAACACATGAATGCTGACATAGTAGACCTTTCATGGAAAACACTTACAGTTGTCTTGGTAGGTAAAGCAAAAGTAGCATAAATGATGTCTCTATTCCATTAAGCGTGTGAGCAAACCATGATAGTAAACCAGAATGCACGAAAGCGGCACTTCTACGAGTTCAATGCTGCCATCAATAGATCTATTCTCTTCTGTGACAAGTCATGGGTGCTTTTCACTATGCTAACTTTTGCTTCCTTGCCTCCAACTCTCCTACAGTGACTTGAAAATCATCGCCCCTTACATGCACCACAATGAGACAAGAAACAAGGAAGTTTCTGGAAAGGATTAATATTCATTTTGGTGTGATATATAGACAAACACATCAAATGCAACTGATGATAAGAATGTGCCCATACTTGCATGTGTCTTGTGCATACCTACTGAGAAGACCTACAACACGTGATGGAGGGAGGGGGCATGTTATTATACTGAAAAACCCCTAAAAAGTCTGTTCAGGGATACAGAGTATCAGCAGCATGAAGGCACACAGCAGAACTTGTACAAATATATTGCAATAACCAAATAGATTTAAAGGTACTGGTTTTTGAAGGCAAAGCAAACAGGGATATGGACGTGGTGCAAAATGTGAGGTGGAAAACTGCAGAAAGCCTGAGATTATAAATGGGGGCCAGAGATGAGTGCTGCTGAGAGCTCCTGCTGTCTACCTGTTGTGTACAGTATACGGTCAGTGACATGAAGAACTGGCTTCTATTACAGCCCATTCAGCTCAGCTGTGCCCCCATTTATGTGAAACAGAAAGAGGAGAGTAAAAGAGAGCATGCAGGTGTTTGTGCAGAACTAAGCATTAACACACGTTTCAGTGTGGGATTGTGCATAGTTTGACTTCAGTTTGCTAAATCTTATCAAGAATTCAGGATTTTAAAAAAAATTATGTTTTTCATTAAGTTTAACACACCAACATGCTTTCGGGGAAAAAAAAGACTTCAGGCTTGTTTGTTTGTTGAATATACATGACTCCATTAGTTTAAAGTGTGACATTCAAAGTGTTTCACTTGTCATTTGTGAGCTTGAATTTAAGGCTAATGAGATGGAGAGCCAGCTGCTCAAATGCCATAATAATACATGCATGTCTGTCCTCTGTGATCGGTTGAGATCCTTGGTTTGAACTTGACCCTTTCTTTCTTGGATTCCAGCTTTAAGTACAGAAGGAAGACTTGGTGTATTAAATTTTTAGAGAACTAATTCCTCCCTTGTATGCAACACAGTGTCTTTCAATACTGTTACAACACCTTCTCCATTGATTTTCAGTTCCACTGTTACACCGTTTGCATCTACTCGAATCTCAAACAGTGAAGACACATGTAGGTCAAACTTCAAGTGCCCACAGATGATGTAAACTGAGACAAGTGTTAGTTCACACAAGCCACAAAGTTAAACCTAGTCTGCAATTCTGACAGGTCAGCTCGTATCAGTTCCAGCCCACCATCGGCTGATTGTTCACATGACAGTCATTCATGTATTTTGCTTGCAAATCTCAAACAAGGCTGATTATTTAAGTTGCTTTAGCCTGCCTACAGTTGATACACATCTGCAACCCCACTCTACAAGATCTTCTCATTTTAATCCGGTACCCGACTTAATCAGCGTCATATCTGTTGTCACGGATGCTTTTCCACGTATCCTCACAGAAGTGTGGATACCAGAGCCGTACCACCAAATATACCGCTGGTGAACATTCTGCTTTTGATTCTAAAGGCCATGACTGTAATTTCCTGAACAGGGACAGCCTTTCTTAAAAAAAAAAAAAAAAAAAAAAGGGTAGAAGCAGGTGAAAATGTTGAGATGTTTTTATGATTGCTGAAGTATCCTAACCTGAGAGCAGGGTGAAGGTTACAGAGTAGATGCCATTCTCCTTAGTGGCAGCTGTGCTCTCTGTGTAGGTGATATCCACCTGAAATTTCACCGGCTTCTGGAAGACTGTGGGGCCGGCTGTTGACTTGTACTCTGCTCGAAAAGAGGTCTGAGAGATGACACTGTGGCTCAGGCTGGGAATCTGTGGGGGCAAAAAAGGAATCGTGAAAAGAAAATGTCAGAAAGAGGAAAAAAAAACAGGAATAAAAATAGGTAGCACAAAGACACGAGTAATGGGATTATGCATAGGAATCACTGATGTTAAATTTTTCTCCCACACCTTGCAAATGACAAGGTGAATAAACCCTCATTAAAATACCCTCCACATAGTACGAGCCACATTTGAAACTCTAAGGAGATTAATGCCTCGGGGAGTAGCCATGCATGCCAGAGAGACTTAAGCTAATGTAATCTTGAGTCATCCAACAACATTGCACTCTCCCGCCTAAAATGAATTTGTATGCCCAATGAACAGGTGAGCCCTGAAATTGTCACGTTTTGCCATAGTGCTAGAGAGGGTTTGACATTCCATTAATGCTAGAGTGCTGAGAGGTATAATTCCACTGATTCAGGTGCCAATCTCCTGTCTGGAATACCAGCTAGCATAACCCAAAGGAAAATGCTTCCTCCAGGGATGAGGAAACAGATTTGACATTGACCCGCACCGGCAGAGTTTGTACACTTAGACTTTGTTAAATCTAACTGGGGTGAGGATAGGTTCTGTTCAGTTATGTACTCTGAATATCAACGACCACTGCTTACTGTTTCTTGGTACTGATTCTGCTGCGCTTACTGAAAAAGCTAATGCTGCCTTACATTTCTGCATGTATTTGTAGAACCACGCAATAATAAAGCACAACACACACACAGACACACACACACACACGCAATCTACGCTTTTTCTCACCCTGCACATCTAAATATACAAACACACATGCTCAGAGCACTGTATTGAGGGCAGGACATCTATATGCTAATGACCAAAGCTCAGTGTTGATTTTCTATTGACCTCAAGTGGGTCCACAGTCAAAGAGAAAATCGAAGCGGTGAATACAAGCAGTTTACTGGATTGCTACATAAATCAGCACCATGTTAGCAAACACTCAGAGCATGCCTGCCTCGTAGCAGAGCCAACATCCTGCATTAGAGAGCAAATACCCAGGTGATACGGCTGCATTCATGCACAAACAGATACAGTGGCAGCAGATGGGAAAAGGGTCAGGGGTTCAGCAGAAGGGACAAAGGAAGAAATTAGCAAAAACGTGGTGTATCTACCGAGAGAAAGGCTTGAACGATGTCTGCCTTGATTGAGCTGAGAGGTTTGTCTTTGATGACAATGAAGATCTGTTCCTCTTTTTCCAGGTTGATGAAGTTACCAAACCAGGATTTTTTGGCAAGTCTGTGAGGAAAGAAAAGACATTTAGCAGAATATAAGCCCAATTTTGTACACATACATCTTTATACAGCTGACCATTTTTGCAACCTTGTTTTAGTTCCCTATCATTCTATTGATTCTGAGAAACAACCACCTCCCCACAGTTCTGTGGGGATTCAAAGGAGCAAACAGAGGATGTTCCAGTGCATTGTGTATGAATGGATTTGAGGGGGGTGGGGTGAGATAACTGAGTCTCTCTGTGAACAGAAGGAGCAGAGGTAGATGAATTTACTATTGGCCTCAGCCCAGGTGCACTTCCAACCACTAGTAAGCCATATGGACTCCTGTTTTCTGGCATTAATATTAGATATAAGATTTATAATATTTAGCATTACATTTAAATCAATATAAATACCTAGTAAAATATGGAAACAAATGTAGATTAGCCGAAAGAGATGCACTGTTCTGCAGTAGGAGACTGACTACAGCTCACGTGACTGTATACTTCGGGCTGAGCTAAAACAGGGTCTCTCTCTGATCAATTTTCCAACTTCTTTCAGTTGGGAAATTCCTATCTAGCCAGGTGGAAATGACCAACCCAGACAGCAACCAGCCAACCAAACAGGCATATCTAGGCCAACCTTGAGTTATCAGGCCCATGGGAACTCAAAAGCATCACGCAGGCTCGTCCTGCCTCCCTCATAACCCACTCACTACCTCCTGCTACTGTCCTCTTTCCAACTCAGACCAGACCGGAGGTCATTACAAGTCGACTCAGCAGGCAAAAATCAAACATTCATAGATGTTACACTTTCCAAAACATCATCCTATCGAGAGGGAGCCTGTTTGAGCCAGTGGCTAAGGGGCTGAGAGGTTATGCATAGTTATGATAGCAGTGGTGCTTTCAAAATGGACAGCGTCTGCTTACTCTGGGGAAGACTCTGGTGTGAGGCTGGACATCTCCTCTTGTGTGGGAACTGTGGAAGCAGAGTTAGATGTCAGACGATTGAGAAAGACTAAAAATTGTCAAAAAGCATATTACGGTACAATGTACAGTAAAACTTTTGGGGAAAAACCAAGATTGTAGCATTAGTCAGCAATTTTTCATGTAAATTGGCTGAAATCTACCTTGGAGTTTCCTGCGATGGAAACGTGGTGAGCCCAGGAAGCTGTTCTTGATGGAGTTGAGGCGCGTCCTCCAAGGCATGCCTCCAATAGAGGGGCTTGGGGGCGGTGTTGGAGTAGGTGTCCCAGCTGGGCTGTCCTTGGGAGTGTGCACTGGGGTGCCCTTTGGGGTGGGGAGGGGGCTGCCTCGAGGGGAAGGGTGAGGGGTAACCTGTATGAGGGGGATAGATTTGGGTGGGTGGTCAGTAAATGGAGAAGGGGCTGGTGCTACAGGGTGAAAATGGTGCAGCCTGATTGGTGACAGGGGCAACACAGGGCTAAAGGGCACAGAGAGTTGGGGGTTGGCAGCATAATGAGCTCGTCGTACTTGGGGGCTGTTTAAGATGGTAGCACTGGCGATGGAGGATGAGGAAAACGGGGAGGATGGGGAAGATGGAGAAGTAGGGGTAGGAGGCACAGAGGCAGAGGGTGGCTGTGATGGAAGCTGGCAGGGAGTGGAGGATTCTGATTTGGCTGCAGGTTCTGGATCAAGGGTGGTTTCAGGAAGTGGGTTTGATCGTGTGGCTTGGAGGGGCTTTGGGACAGTTTTGGACTTGGCAGGGAGCGTCTGTGTCTTGTTGAGTGCTTCTGGCAGGGGCTCACTGTTTGGAGCGAGCGAATTGGGGGTGGAGATACGCTGGCCTGCGCGATTTGGAACGGGCTCAGGGGATGGACAGGGACTGGTGTTAGGGGACGGGGACAAGTCTGGGGACTGAGGTGGTACACCAAACTTTCTGACAGGCTAGATTAAAAGAATAACACAGCCAAGAGGAAGAAGAGGTGTAAAACAAAAAGACAACAAAATAAACAAACAGAAAACACACACAAGAATGCATGCAAGTACACAAACACACAAAGCAAAGGAAAGGGAAGGGCAAACCACCACACAGGTAAAGGAAGAAGTAGCCAAAGGATTTGGAGGCAGGTAACAAGTGCACACACATAGGAAAGATGGAGGAATTGCAACAACAAAAAAGAGAGAAAGAAAACATGGTAAAGACCATTCAGTGACTCATGTCAAAGCAAAGCAAAACAAAAATGAAAGGGGAATAACAATACCAGCAAACAATGTGCTCACTTTAAAAAAATCCAAACAAAACACAAAAAGACAGACTTTATTTGCATAAAACATACAAGGCATTCCCAGCAGAGACAAGCAAGCAAACACAAACACACGAGAGAGACAAAAGGCCAATTGGGCTGTCTCAAAAACAAGTGGAAGGTGGCAACTCTGCAGTCAAATTTCCTGATTATTTATTGATGTACTGATTTTGCATGGTTCATTTGCACTCACACTGGTTCAATATTTGCCTTCAACACATTCCTGTCTTCCAGAAGCTAAGTCTGACAAAATAACCCCACACAGAGCTTCTTGCTGAGAACACAATCCAGGCTTTGGGTGGGTTTGAGAAATCAATTTCCCTTTCAGATAAGCCTGCAAGAACCTGTGTGGTGAGGAGCTCGTCTTAGGATCCTGGCTAATCTGGAGCCTTCTCAGGTTAGTCAGCTGGAAAAGTTTACTACAAGCTCCCCAGCTTTGAGCAAAGGAAAGTGGGATTTTCTGAAGCATTCCCTGAGCTGGATTTCCAAAGAGCTCAGGCCATAGAAAACAGAGAGAAGGATAATAAGTGCAGAGGATGGAGAGAGAAGAGGCTTTGTGGGGTGGAGAAAGTTTTCTGTGCTGTCATGCCTCCTGTGTGCATTCAGCAGTGGGTTTTTACTTAGCATTAACAGAAACATCTAAGCTATATGGACACACAGGAAGCCCTGATATGATACAGGATATGAAAAGGTAATCAAAATGGACCTATACTTTCTCAAAACACAAAGGTAGCTCCTTCAAGGCTGATAAATGTTTATATAACGGTAAAACAGATTGGTGGAAAAATATTGCTGTGCAGAGAAATATTGTTTTCTTTGTGTGTGTGTGTGTGTGTGTGTGTGTGTGTGTGTGTGTGTGTGTGTGTGTGTATGCTTCTTTCATGGTCAGAAAAAAGAATATTGCTTTATTTTCTATTGCTGACATAATATGACATCAATAAAATGTGATCAGCAGTAGTTGGTTGGCCATTATCCCAGAAGGTTAACAACTAGTTAGTTAAGAACTGGGTCAAGAGGTGTGTTTTATGTGTGTGCGTGTTTGGATGTGAACTGAGGATTACGACTCACCCGTGGGCTGCTGAGCGGGCTGGTGGAGAGACCAGAGGAGGCTCCACTAATAGACCGCGACCTGTGGTACAAACATGTGAGAACACACAGGAGAACAGTAATTTGTGGTATCAACACATGACCTGTTATGTGTTTGAATGAACACAGGTGGGGGTGAACGCTTGGTTACTTGTTACACGTTATTTAGAAAGTGGAGCAGCATATGGAGCTGTCATACTAAGCACACGGGTTACTATCAAGCCCCCTGCAAACACAACACCTACCACACAAATAGGGTACATGTATCACAACACAGTAACAGCACTGAGGTAAAAACTACTACTAGCAATTAATCTCACTCAAAAGTCAGTTTAACAGATATTGATTTGACAAATTTAAACTTCCCACACACTAGGACTCAATCTAGCTTTAAGCCACATTTAAAGTTTGATAATAAACCAATCATTCTGACTTCTTAAGCCTTTAGGCCATGAAACTATCTCGAGAGGGAGAATGAAGAGAGACATTTGGTTGAGCGCCATTTGTCATGTTTGTCTTTTCCCTCGCAGATGCCGTCAATAACCCCTATGAGCGGAGTCCTGTTCAGAAATGAACAATCACAGCACAATCTGTCTTCATCAAGCACGCACGTACACATCTACACACACAGACACACACGCACACCCAAAAACAACGCCTGTCAACACTTGGAAACACCAGCTGCTCACTGTCACAACACTGTTCTTTTTTGTCATTCAATCTAATCATACCCCTCTTCCTTCTCTCCCCCCACTTTCTCTTTTTATGTCAGCATGGGTGCATTTATTAATGTATGTCTGTAGCTATAGATCTTTTATCTCAGCTTGAATAAAGGAAGAGATAAAAAGCAGTGACTACTGCTTTTTAAACTACCTGATTGAAGAAGATCTCATGAACAAACTTGAGAAGAGACTGAGATCATTTAAAAGTAAAAAGGGAGGATGGATGGAAAAATAAAGAGTGTGTGGAGTAACAGGGCCATATGCTCACTTCTAATGCTGGAAGCATTCCCACAAGACCACACGGCATTCGAGGAGGCAAAAACTAAAAATGATTATGGCTATCAGCCTAAAAAATGATAATACTGTTATAACAACTGCAACAGCCATAATCATACTCCTGAGAGTAAACAAAGCAGAATAAGGAACATTAAAAGCTACCAAGAAAGTGAGGGAAATTTAGAAACACCCACTGGCGAGCTATTTTTATAAGTTTACCGCTCCCCTTCTACAAATTTATTTAGTGCACACATCCTTTTACACATGAGTAGGCGTGCCGAGACCATGCTGGCAAGGATTTCCTGTTTCATGGAACAACTGACCAGACAGTTGGTATCATTTCCATTTAAGTCCTACAATCCACTGAGACATGGCCGCAGTTGCTCACTGCAGCACTTGTGACCATGTAGCCAACTGAACTTCATTTAAACATGGCCAAAACACAACGTCCTCCGGCCATTATGAGCATATTGTTAGGAGCACTCTGCATCTGTTAGTGTTGGACCAGAAGGCCTATAAAGCTAATGTTGCAGATGGTTATGCTGTACAGTAATAGGCTGTCAGAGGCTCAACCTTGCTTCAGAGAGAGGATAAAATGTTGTTGTTCAGTGCTTTATTTATAGGGAACAGCATACACAAGGAGGGAGTCATTTATCATGTATCACAGAAACCACAAGCCCACATTATTAAACCTGCACTGGAGACAACATTGTAGCAAGCTAGCTACTCTACTCTCGAGCTACTCTGTGCTTGTGTGCTCACTATGTTTACATGCACATACAGTATCCTGGATTTATTTTTGGAATATTCTGGCTATGTAGCGCACATGTAAAGGCCATGCTGCAACAAATCTTGAACCCTCCCAGTTGACTGTTATTATAATTATTCTTTTAAATCATTTTTAGCGCTTTTTGCTTTGCCCTTGGACATCATTTGCAGTAAGCTGGCTACTGATTGGTTACCCCTCTTTGCTATAACATGTATTCTGTGGGTGTTATCACGTGAATTTCATTTAGCTTAGCTTGCTTTACTGTAGCTGCTTGTTGGTAGCTGTGAACATGGCAAATTTATCCTGATACTACATGAGCCTCATCATTGCCAAGTCACTCAAAGGACTCCTCCCCTGACAGGTTACCTTCTTATCAAGGGAGGAATACTGACCAGCCTGATGCTGAACGTACCAATTCCAAGAAATCTTACAGCTAAATATTCCAGGGCCAAGATCACTGATAAAGGGGTTCCTTTTCAGCAATATATCCAGTAGCACAGTAAATTCTCTAGATTTACTGGGTCAGTTTGGCCTCTCTTATATTCTGCCATTCTGTTCTTAGCTGCTGGGTGACAAGGCGAGAGAAGAGAGTCATCTTTCCAATGCTGACAACAACCAACTAAGCTTCCCGCTGTGTCTACAATCAGAAGTTGTAACTACAACTATGGATCTCTGACTTTGTCTTGAGTACAGGAAGCTGATGGCATCGTTCCCAGTAAAGTGCATGTTCACTGTCATGACTATCAATGGACCCGTACATCAAGAGCTAGAGTCATAACTAATGTTACTCTTTTCTGCTCAGATACAAACTTGATAAATGTGGAATGTGAAGACTTAATACCCAGACTTTTGTGTCTGTGTAAGAATATTGGTGCATGCAGTGTTTAACAGAGACATGGTCTCTGGAAATACCCATTGCTATTTGTGGACAATAATACGGCACATGTACTGAACTAGAAGATGTTTTTCTTTTCTTTTTTGGGTTGTTGTTGATGCAATTTTGATACCTATTATGGTAGTTCTCTTATCTAGTAGTCATTAATTCCCATAAGCCTATTTTCAAACAGGACCCATGTCCTCGGTATGTGACCGCCAGTTGTCAGAAACCCATCCAAAGCGCCTGGGGAACTAACGTGTGGCTGCGGGGGGGTGGAACAAGTATAACAGATTCTGGGTTGAAGGCATGGACTGAAATAAAACAAAATGCAAGAAAAATAAAATGGATGGTGCCAAGAGCAAAACAGAAAATGAACAACACTGCCAAAGCCAAAGCACAATACGACTGAGATACATATTCCCTTTCTAGCACCTCTATATTGGCTGCTTCTTACCAATGGGCCTCTTTTTACACATAGTAAGTATTCATATAAATCCACAAACTGTTTGAAATCATTTGCTTCTTTGAACCTCAACAAGTCCCTGCAGACTCAGTGCATTAATATTTACAGCTCAGTTCCTTAAATGTCTAAATATAGCAAGACCTCTGCAGTTTCTGTAGTAAAGATCACAGTTTAAGGTGTTTTATTTGTGCTTATTGTAGTCTCTTAAATAAATTAATGTCAGTAATTAGCAGGCGAGCTGACTTCTTACGACTGCTCTGACTACTCCACATTCAAACTGCGTGAAGCAACTAGAGCAAATCTCTAATAAAAAAAAAATCAATTGATATTCTCTCCTCCTCGCTGCAGCACTTTTCCATATTTCATTTACATATCATTAACCTCCCTTCATTTCTCCTGGTGTGTTGTTAAGATTTAAAATTAAATCAGTGGATTTCTTATGCTTTGAGTTAAGCTTTAAATGTCTTTTTAAGTGACATTTTTGCATAGAAAGATTGAAACGGACATTCACATGAGAAAGTCTCCATGTGCATTACTGCACAACATAGCTACCGCACCTTTATTCCAACATCCGTACTTCATAGGAGCAATCGAATTAACAATCATTTGTATGAAACTAAAGTGAGGGCTGATACTCTGAATGTAACTACGTGATAAATGAGAGGCAAAATGCCTGATAAAGGACAGGAATTCAGACATTTTTGTTATGCAATTTCAGATCAAGCTGTTTCCCCCTCTCTTTCACTATTTACGCTGGTGGAAATGTATCCTGTCAAAACACATGTTTCAAAGTCAGTCCGCTCTCTGAGGCCCTCTGATCTGAAGTTCTATGAATCTTCTGCGCTGTCGACAAAAGTTTGCTGTTGAGGAAAGATAAGGTTAGGTTCAGACAAAGTCACTTAATAAATCTTTGGACGTTATTCTGCTACGTACGCGCTTCCCCAGCACCATCGTCTATCCACGCACATGCAAGCAAGCACATGATCAAACACAGTGTGCACAAGGACGTGATAAAAGCCAGAAAAGTTTGAAAAACACACACAAGCGCACACACCAAAATCAAGATTCACACAGACTTTGTTACTAACTTCTTTTCCCCCTACTGATCAGATGGATAGTTATGGATTGCAGTAGGGGGGAAAGACATGTATAGCAGGAGAGCAAGATTTGATTTGATTTGGAGGCAGAGGGCCTGTGGCATACCTACAATCTACCACAGCCGATAGGAAGGCAGACAGAGAAAAACTAGCAGCATGTCCTCATTAGCATAGCAATTCCATACTAACAGAGGGGGGTGTTTGGGATTGAAGGTCAGCAGCACACAAGGAACCCACAGGAAAGATAGAGACAGTGGCGATATACAAGAGTGGCACGGTGCCCTGGAAGAAATTTGGGTATAGGGAAAAGAGCAAACAAACTGATCTGAAGCTGTATTGAAGAAAGATGCAGCAGAGCTGTTTTTGTTGACTGGAGCTGCTGATATGCAAGTTTGAGACGCAAACGTTGTCCTCATAAAATCGACTTTTAGAGCCCCTTTCTAATTCACACTATTCAAGATGTGTGTCATCACCAATCGAATTAATGTTAGCAGGCTATTATTAATGGTTTATCCAGTCAGTGCAAACTGACCTTTTTTGGGATTCTAGTTATGACTTGAAATGAGATGAGTCAGAGTGAAGGGCAGAAAAAGGCAGCTACTAAACTAAGACAACCTTTAAATAAAGAAGAGATAATGGGCCGCCTGAAGGGATGAAGAGGCACAGCAGAAGTGAAGAAACAAAAGAGGATGAATCTTAAACTAGAATTTGGAGGCACCAGCAGACAGAAGGAACAAAAGCACACATGTTTAGAAGTGGGAGCTCTTGAAACGGATTCAAAACTTCTCAAGTGGGTTCCCTCGGTGAAATGGTACGAATCAAATTCTTGATATTTTGTTGTTGGCAAAGCACTATGGAGAAAAGTTATTAATGCACCTGACATTTGAAGAACTTAACTTTAGGACTGCATTTTTTATTCTATATAATAAATGCACTCCCCACCTCTCCATTTATGCTCTGTATCTCTGAAAGCTTTTTCCAGCACTCTGCCAATCTGACTATCATTAGGCAGATCAGGTTATCATCCCCTCAGATTCAATCTTCCCCGCTGTCACAAATGTCACTGCCTCTGAGCACAAATGTGTGGTGTGGCGATATATTGGTTGTTCAAATAAGATGAAGAGAAGGATTTTAAATCAGTCCGCTGTGCCTTGTGGGGGTGTGGTTCCGGCTTGACTTGAGCATTTCTAAAATAGAGAAATGGAAAATTGTTCTGCAACTAGAGAAAGTGGGACACAGCATAGGAGAAGTGATTATCAGTGCATTCAGATTACGAAACGAAGAGATAATTGAGCTAACGGCAGAATGAAGGGGTGGGGGTAGAAATATTTAGCCTCTGAATTGCAAATGCAGTTTTCCCTGGTTTGAGATGAAACTTAATTAAAAGAGTTAAGTTAAACTTCAGAAGAAAAGCGTTAGTGTTACTTCACGCCGACTACAGAGTCAAGCTCAGACAATTCCGGTTCAGCTGGGCTCAATACAAGTTGACATCAGCTGATAGCTCAGCTCGCCTACCTACACATGCAATTAGCAAACCTCATACAGGGTGTGCTATTTAGGCTGCTGTAAACGGGCTAAACCCCAGCCTATGCTTTCAGTCTCATATCTCGTAACTGCCTCTGTTTTTGCACCTATGTGTAAGGAGCCATGCATACTGTGGATTAAATAACTATCTAAACTGCTACTAAACTACAAGACATGTGAAGCAACCACAACAAGCAACATATGCCATCATCATTTAAAAACAAAGATTTGACTAGAAAAAGCCATGCTGCATCTTTCTTTTGCCTGAATAAGTGAGACAGAGAGGGGAGAGGTAAAAGCGTGAGGGGTGAGTGGCAAATGAGTACCTTTCTTCTTTGCTGCATTTTGTACTGGCATCAGGAATATCCAAGCTTTTACTGTAAACTGATTTACTAGTGAGACAGGAGATAAAGTGAGCAGAGAGTCAGTCTCTGTTTATGTTTGTCTACAATGCAGCCTGCTGACACTGGATCCAGACTCACTGTCAGAGCTGTAAAAACACCACAGGGCTGCTAGATCCTCCTCACACACAAACGCAGGACAAGGTCTGTCTTTACTGGTTCATTTAAAAAGGTATTGATTTTTAAAAGAGAGAGTTTTTCTCCTCACTTCTGCGCGTACCTTTGTCCATGCTGTGTCATATCGATAGCCCTCCTGGCCGGGACAGGTGAGCCTCCGTCCGTGACACTGAGGACCTCCATGGACTTCCTCTCTGGTCTCCTCTTGCCATGACGATTCAACATGGGAGAGTCCACTCTCTTCCTCGGAGGATCTGTGTGTGACAGAAAAAGACATGGTGATTTGGAATAAATGCAAAGCACCAGACACGTGTCCATGTTACTGCGAGTATATCTATGTGCTGCTCAGTTTTGTGTATATGTGAGGGTTTGAGTGATGTTTAGGGCTGATCGCAATGACATTTTAACTAATAGTGAATAAGTAATGGTTTCCTCCCAGACCTTGAACTAATGGCCACTGTATTGACTGTATCACATTCACTGAAGAGGGAGTCTATTCATCAAGATGTCGGTATCTCAGAGCAGTTACTCACATACACACATTTGCACGTAATACTCCTGTTTCAGTGTTCTTGTCAGAAAATAACCCTGGCAGACGTCTAAGCAGAGCATCTCCGTCTCTACTCAGACTTCTGTGGGTGGAAATCTGTGCTTGGTTGCGGTGTACGGATGATAGAATATCTTTTCTTTTTTTGAAGAGTTAATATCTGAGCCAAAGCAGTTGGGGGGGTGACAGTTTTTTAAAAATAAAAATAAACTTCTCTGCCCTATTGACACCTTCTATTTCTGCTACTACATTTCATTGAAAAGCTTATTTATTTTCAATAAGCAGAATGCTTTTTCTACTGCAGAGCCAATCCACCGCTACTGGAGCCGATTCAATTTCTTCTTAACAGAGGAAAACACTGCAGAATCGTTCAGAAACTGGGAGCATTCATGAGTTACCTTTTTGTAGTGCTTAGTATTGTGCAAATTGGATGGTTTTGTTTGTGTAAACAGATGACTAGTTTTAAAAAATCATTAAAAAACAGGCACGATTCTTACATGGTGGTACAGTTCATACGTACTGTGTGTCATATTGTGGTTTAGCTTTCTGAGTTGTTCTTTTTTAAAAGAATATCATTTTCTAATGTTACACTCTTTATGAACAATTCTCTCGTTGTTCCAGGGCTCACCAATCTCATTGCGAGGGGGAAGATTCTGGTCCTCCTGACTAGGGTACCTCTCCTTTCGATCCAATAGCAAGAAGTAGATCATCTTCTCTTGGTTGTCACTGCAAAAAGGTGGCAGTAAAAAGACTCTTGAAATGTCAGGAAAAGTAAAAATACTTAATTAATTCCTACACAACCATGCGTATAATTAGATACCTAGGGTGTGTAGGGGGAAAAAAAGTACTCATACCATATCAAACTGTAAAATCCCTCACTATGATTAATGTTCTATAATGTTTTGAGATTCTTTGTGAAGCAACAATAAATATCTCTCATCATTAAAACAAAAGTTTAGTTTTACAGATCATTAAGCCGTCGTGTAATAATATGCATGCATTTTTTAAGACGCGGCACATCTCTATATGCAGAGTCGACTGGTAAGTTTATGAAAGTCTCAAAACATTACGAGTTCAACCTTTTCTTTCTCAGTAAATCAGGAAGCCTAATATCTTTAGCCTCTAGGCCAATATTCTCTATGCAAAATTCCCAGGGACTGGCCCTCTATAGTAAAGACAGATTGGAAAGCAGTAGGAGGCAAAGAGACAAGGACCTGCAACTTCAGCTAAAATGAAACAGGGGAAGGGAGATAGAGACCACAGATTTTCCTCCAGTCCAGCACTATTACGAGATCCTCCCAGGAGAAAGGAAGAAAATGGAAGGGATGGGTAGAGGGCACAGTGATGGAGTAATGCTTGCTTAGCATTAAAGTGGAGAGGATAGGCAAATGTAAAATAGTGGTAAAGGAGGAAAAGGAAACAAAGAAAAACTGCAACATCTGCACACTGGACACACATTGATAACAAACAACTGTATGAAAGTCAAGGACAGCATTTATACGCACACACACACACACACACACACACAGTAGAGAAAAATATTAGAAACTGCAACTGAGACACAAATATTAAAAGCAGAACAACAACAATTTGACCCATGAGCATGTTCACAGTGGAAACCAGGATCAGTTTAAAGGGAATGTATCTGGTGGCAAACGGTGTAAGCGCTGTGTGATAACAATTAAGTGATCTATGGCTTCTGACATCTAAAGCGACAGCCTAGCAGGATTTTACAGGAGCTGGGGAAAACCAAGGCTGAGTGAGCACACAGACACAACACACCTATCCTTTCATTGCAGTGCTCTCTTCTTTTATCAAAACAACCACCAATCCCCATTCTCTTTTTTCTCCTTCGTACTACTGTCTGCTGTACAGCCATTTACTCACTCATCTGAGAGCAGGTCTTTCAGTAATTTGTTTTTGTCTCTGAAGCAGCCCAAAGAGTGCATGCTGTCCAGTACGTCGGGATCGATATCTTCTGCAGAGGGCAGGCTGCGGATGGTCACCTTCCTGGGAACTGGCTGCTCTGGCTCTGGTTCATTTTTGCCTCCTCTGTTAATACAAAGACATTCAAAAAGAAATAAGGACAATATCAGTGGGTTTGGTTGCTACTGCTACTAATTTTCAGTAATTTAATTTGGTTTTTGGTTTTTTCATATAGAAACTTGCATTTGGAACACAATTGTGTAAAATCGTAGATGTACAAACTTTAATATGACCTTTTGTGTCAGTATGACTTTAGTTTATATTAAGAGACTTTTAAAGTCACAGGTTTTCCTCAGGTGTAGGCACTTTTGCATGTTCCAGAGGGTGATTGTGTCAGCAGGATTCAGGCAGATGACTTAGTCATGCTGTTATATTCAGCAACCTGCCTCTTCTACTCTGGCGTGATTTCTAAATGTAGTTTCTTCATTATTATTATTATTAGATTAATTTATGTCACCTTTGTCTGCTGTTTTTTTACATGCACACACACATTTATATTCTTTAGGGCTGAAATAAAACGTTATACTGCACAGTCCATTTTCACAAAGATTTCTATAATATTCTAGATGTTTCTTTCACACACAAATCTACTACTTCTGGAAATGCGCCAATGCTTAGAAGTTATTACAGAGACAGATTTGAACTCACACACTTCCACTTTTTACCTCCCTAAATCTATTATTTTTCCTTCAGTGAACCCAGTGAAGCATAAACCTCACTGGCAGCTATTGAAATGACACAGACCTCCACTTTTCTATATGCTGTGAACTTGTGAACCAGACCTACATTGATTGTTCACCCCACATAACCACCAACACTCCTGTTTCAGTATGTGCATATAAATTCGGGTGGTAAGGGTAATGAAAAAGAAATCTAAATATATAACAGTCCAACTTCAATAAATCAAGTCTTCACGAGGACTTATAATGCCGACCCACGGGTGAAACTGTTACTTAAGTTTTGATTTATATGGAAAGCCGGTGAGGTCATAATTCGCTGCATTCTCCCTGCTATTCAATGTTTTATTATCACCAGCTGGCTGACTCTTCTGGCAAAATAAACAATCCCCTCAAAACAGGTTTATCTGTGCTCAAAAATCAAACATTTCTTTCTTTTTAACATCCCACAGTTAGAAAAAATGAAAGCACCACTAAGCATACTTTAGACAGACGTCAAAACATGAAAATCCGTGGTCATATCATATGGCTCCAGAAAAAACAAATCATCCACAACTAAGGAACATGGTTTAAATAGTCCATTTACCCTTTTTCCATTTTAACTGCTTATCCAATTTGGGTTCAAAGAGAGTACACCATACTGCATACGGCAAGTACCATGTATGTCATGCAGTCCTCCCCCTCCACCATATCTTGACCTCATCCAGGTTGTCCCGGGCATCTTGTCCAAAATCTCTACCAGCCATTTGCTCACTGTGCACCATCACCCTCGCCAGCATCTTAATGCCTCCTACCTTCATGTGTGATTCTGAGGTTCCTTCTCATTAGCCTCATTTGCCTGTCTGTACCCAGCACACAGGCTCTGACATGACTTTAGATTCCTTCTGAAATGGTACTGTGTATGCTTACTAGGCAGAGTTTGGGGCCGTGGTCAGTGGCGGAAAGGTTGGAATTGTTGATTCTATCAAAGTTGGCATTGTCTCCAATTCTGTTTTTCTGCATTTCAGTGCATTTTTATCAAGGATAATGTCAACAATATGAGCCCCTTTCTGTCAGAACATAAGAAGCACATAAGAGCCATCCTTGGTCTGCATTCAGCCATGAAACCATACATGAGCTACATGCATGATCACTGGCTTTTACATTTTGTCTGTCTTGCCTAATTTTCATTCTTTGAATGCAAGTTGTATTTATTTAGGTGAAAATTGTTTCATTTATTGCTAAAAGAGTGACTGATTCAATAAAGATCTTAAGGACACTAACCATTTGGTTCAGTAAACAGGAATAAGTTCTTTAGAAATTGAAAAAAGTGAAAAATGCTTAATATCAGAGAGAATAAGATGATTTTTAACTTTGCCAGCTTTTCACAGTTTCTACTTCATGGCAATTTTTTATGGCTGTAGTTTGCCGAGGTTGAATTATACTAATGTTTCTGCAACTGTTTATATAAACAATCAGTTTTACAACCTTTCTTATATAGGACTTAACTGTTTTCGTGGGACACTTAGTTTCAGAAAGTTAACTAAACTATCTGTTTGGCCTGGCACTGCGTTCTTCATCATCACAGCTCCAGGCAAGTGTGCTGAAAGATTGTTGGAACAATCACCATCTAAAAATACAGGGTTGATGGCTTTATTCAATTTTGTGTCAAAAGTTTTTCTTTTTGTGATTTTGACATGTTTTTTTATTTTATTTTATTATGTTTTTACATCACAGATGAGTTGCCTGTGGAAAATGACCACATTTGTCAGACAAATGTCACCTCTCATTCATTCATTTATAAGTTCATTCATTCAGCCAGTCACTTGACAAGCCAGCCTGCCGTGCAGAGACAGATAGCATGGCAACTTCCTCACTGACAAAACTCATACTACATTAGTCTTCTTGCCTAGCTCTTGTCTCCTCTTGTTTCTTATATCAGTCTTCCTGTGTTTACATGATCTTTCAGTACAGGACAGAAACCATAACTCAGCCCCTTCCAAGATGCAGACTCTCCTCTGATGATTCATCGTTGGTATTGCATTGCCAAAAGCAATCCTCAAACCTACTGGTAAATGTTTTTAATACTTAACAAAACACTTGTAAATTATTAAAATCTATTATAAGAACACTGTTATGAGAAAAATAAATAAATCTCATGATAATGGAGAGCATATTTGAAGACGTAAACACTTTAAATCGTGGATACAGATAAGTAGGATGCTCAAAGACACCCCCTTAAAAACTGATTTTCTCTTCTATTGAATGGTGTTGTTATTAAGTCAAGACCTACAGGGCTTTATACACCTTCACACATTAAGATCATGGATGACAAGGAGGTTAAGTAAATTCTTCCACTTGATCACTTTTCACTTTAATGAAGTAGTGTAAATTTAAAAACAGTGTAATTTTCAAAAGAGACTGACCGCACACAAAAAAAGTTTGTGGAACTACAGTGAAACAGAGACAGTTGTTTGAATGATGTTTCAGGAAAAGCCAATGTTGTCAAATTATAGCAAATCTACTGATCGATAATGGCCAAACCGGTAACGACTAGGCCCCTTTTTGAATAATGTGCTCTGGATGGAAAGCTATAAGATAGAGACACAACTGGAGCCTTTAGTAGAAGAGCCTCATGCATACTCTATTTGTGTATTCATATCTCTAGCATTTATTAATTTGTTTTCCCAGTTAATAAACTCGTTTATTTACAAGTGTACAATAAATTATCTCAAAATATTTGTTAGCCTAAAAAGGTGGGTACACCCCTTTCGACATGTCAAACGCTGGGTACACTGAGGTTAGCTGGGTTCAGTCTAGTCTTCATCATCTCGGTTCCTGCTGCCCTGCTCTCTGTTCAGCTGACCATATGCCTCACATCCTCTTTCACGCACTACCAATTTACCCCCACAGCCTGGAGTCGTGCCCTGCTTAAATGTACTCTTGTGTACAGAGCTGGAACTCAAAGTCATTTTTCATGTGCCAGCTCCCTTCAGGTTTACAAGCCCTGCAGAATAGCTGAAGGGAGGACAGGAGTGTAAACATAAAGAAAACAAAACAAAACAGAGGACTACTTACATGTACCATGTGTGCTTCTGGATCTGTTCTAACTGGAGAAGTAATGAGAAAAGAAAAAATGAAGATCAGTTCACAAAATGCAATTCACTGGAAAATAGTATCATGTTGTTGACAAGAGAATAAAACGATAAACGAAGGTATAGAAATTGTTGGCACATTACAACGCCAGTAAGTATTGAACTTACGAAGTTTCAAGGAAATAAAACAGAGACAATACAGGCAGGTTAAGGTGTGGAAGTAAATAATGAGACCTTCAAATGTTAAGACTGCCAATGGAAAAAAAACATATTGAGGAAAAGGAGAGAAAGGTTCAGCAAAGGCAAAAAGAGGAAGGTGATACAACTGAGCTAAACACAGAGAATATTATCTCCCTCACACATGCAGCTGACCCTGCCAAGCCCTCTGGTCTGAAGGGAATCTCCTATTCTCATCCTCTTCCCATTTCACTGACTCACACACTCACTTTTTTTAATACTACCCTTGTCATCGCACATCTAGAGTGGCCACTTTGTCACCAACCCTGTCAGCGTAGTCTTTTGTCAAAAAAGGAAAAGCAGAAAGAGAGGAACAGCGGGCAAAATAGCAACAAAGGAAGATGTCTGCTAGAATGACTCCACGGTGTTTCAACTGCCCACAGAAGGAAAGCGGATCAATGTCACTGCTGGGACTTTTTAATTTGCTCAAGCTGTTGTTGTGGAACCACAGGAGATACACATGACAGCTCTAATTATTGTCACTTATTCAGATGCATAGTTCTCGTGTCAGTGTCTCCATCAATGTCTTGATGTTACCACTTCCCTAGAGAATTTACCTCTGTGCTTCAGCACCGATGCATGCCTTCCTGAGATGTTAGTGCAATCACAGAGCCGAGAAGACTGTGGTTACTGACTATAGGTGACTCTACCACAGAGGTCGTGATATTGACAAGGACACCCTGCCAGTCAGATAGAGACTAGTGGGTGACCTACTCTGTCCGACTTTTATTGAAGGCCTGGAGGCAAGAGTCTGGTATCTCACACAGGGTTGAAAGTGATGTGGTTTGAAACGTAGAATCACATCAATCAGTTTCTAAATGTGTCACTACTGATTCCAGCTGCTTTCAGGCAGAAGAGATGCTGTATAATACTGGCTGAGAATGTTCTGTCCACATCGAGGTGTATATTTATCAAGGTGCTGCATATGTGATTCTCAGCTTACTTGTGTTTGTAGGTCTGTAAGCAGAAAGAGAACAGTCACATGGCTGTTCAGTGGAGGAAGGACCACAATCTGTGTTTACAGTAGAGACTTACTCTGTTGTTTCAAGTCATAATATACAGAAACACAAAGTCAGATGTATAAGTATTTGGAAACTGTGTAACTGAAAGATGTGCTTGAAGTTAAAACTTTCAGCTGTGATTCAAGGGATTTAACAAAAGATTTAATCCTTCTAGTTTCACAGGCTCCAAACTAATTGCATAATTTAATGATAAGCAGCCGTGTTACGGCCATGAATCAAAGAATTCCAGCTGAATGTTTTTAGCAACAAAATTACCAAGGTTGTGTCACTGCCTAAATACTTACAGACTTTATTCAATTAAATAGACAGTTAAGAACAGCTTTTACACAATGAACAAACATTGAATTAACCTCCTAAGACCCAAACTCTTTCATGGCATGCATTTTTAATTTCTCTTTGCTATTTGGGGCGACTGGGACCTGATGAATGTAAAAAGAAAGAATTACGTAGAATATATAAAACATATAATATGTACGTCCTGCTCGTACTCGATTGAACCCCATGTGACCGATGGAAATGTTCTAACTATTCATGAGATAGATTCTGCAAGGTGCCCGAAACTTGCATCGGAGATTTTGGTTCATGTTGCTGCACATCCTTGATGTGGGTTTCCTGTTCCACTAAATTCCAAAGTTGATCTCTTGGATTGAGATCTGTAAACTATGGAGGCCATTTGTGTACGGTGAACTCGTTGCCATGTTCAAGTAACCAGTTTGAGATTATTTTAGATGATGATTAGCTCTCTGACGAGGCACATTATCCTGCTGGAGGCAGCCATTGAAAAAAGGGCGCACCGTGGTCATGAAGGGACAGACGTGGTCAACATCAATATTCAGGTAGGCTGCGCCGTTTTAGATATGCTCACTTGGTGCTAAACAGTCCAAAGTGTGCCAACTGCCTGAACTGTTGATACAAAGTAGGGGGTCTATTTATGCTTTCATGTTTTTCATCCAAATATTGCATCAGAAATGGAGACTAATATATTATAAAAATATTCAATTTTCCAATTTTGGTGAGCTAATGCTATTTGTAGCCTTGGTTTCTCTGTTCTTAGCTGACAGGAGCAGTCCCTGGTCTATTCTTCAGCTGCTGTTGCAAATCTGCTCCAAGATCTGACGTGTTGTGGTTTTAACAAGTGGTTATCCCAGCATTTCAACAGTGTGTGAAATCACCTTTCTTCCCATTCTGATGCTTTTTTTTTTTACTTTAGCAGGTTGTCTTGACAATTTCTGCTGCCATGTGATTGGCTGAGTAGCTGTTCATATTAAAAAGCAGCTGAACATTAGGCTTAAGAAGAAGAGATGTTCTTTTCCTCCACATGAATGCTAAACCCCATTTTCTTCAGCTTTACTCTTACTGTAGTCATTGCAGTCTTTGTAATTGCTGAGAGAGCAGTAACAGAAGGATCGGTAAGTATTTCAGATTCCGAGATAACCCTTGCCAATTTTGGCAAGTCTTTAAAAGATTACATTGGCCTAAAAACAATTGTCATCATTAAAACAAAGTGTTTCAGTCCACTTCTAGAAAGGTTCTGGTGTCTCTTACAAAAAACAAAACACCTTCTTTATTTCCATCTAGGAACTTTGCTCTTTATTATAGTAATCTAGTCAATTCTCTGTATTACTCAGGTACCATGAGGAGGCAGATCTTTCCACGGTGTCTTTTATAATTTGAATACTGAAGATGAGATGATTGCGCTGAGGTGGTTGGCTTAGTTGCCTCTGGGTCCCTGACTGCACAGACAGGAAATGGAGAGAAATGCTTTTATTGGCCTAAGCCCCTTAATCCCATGTACGTGCCCTCCCACTCAAACTCTGAGGAGGCCTTGACTTTGTGTGTTTACTTGTGTGCGTCTGCTTACAAACCTAATTAACAGAAGGTGACAATACACCTACTGAAACACAGCCCGTATTTAGAGTCTGATTGCCCCATTGATTTGATTCAGCAAACATTATTATGGAAATAATCCCACATAAGTGAATGTCATATTCCATTATGATGTCATTTTTGCCCCTCAGTGTACCTGGCTCAGGTCTGACTAGCGGTCACTATAAACTCCACGAATGCTCGATCTAACGAGGATATTTGACATTCCTCGAGGTTACAACACATCCCCTGAGCTCTGTGTGGAGTCCTGATGCAAGAGAGGAGCAGACAGGTAGCATATTCTCTCCCAGCAGCATGGTCTGCATGTAACCCTTTGACTAGGACATTGCTGGAGGCTGGTGGACATATCTAGGGAATCTCAGGGTGACCTGTCCTCATCAGACAGAGGGACCAGAAAAATAAATAATATAGTGTGCATAGTGCATAATAAAAAGGTTTGATCTTTCTGTTTCTTGTTTCAATACAAATGAGCATCCTGCATATGAACATCTCTTTTCATGTCGGTTTCTAAACTTTATTTTTCTGCTGCTACTCCTGCCGCTGTTTTTCACATTCCTGTTACTTTACTCTTACTCATTCTGACACGGTTTGAGATGATTTAATGCATAAAGAAATGGAGCAGCAACATTCGCCAAGGGTGGTGTCATCACCACCCTTGGCGAATGTTGCTGGCAAGTGCATGAAAATAGTTTTGTTTGATGCACTGATTCACAGAGATACCTGGAGAAGCTGTGTGCATACAGTAAAAATGAGGATGTGATTAAATACAGTAACTTGCAGACTGGATGTAGCTTTGTGCACTGTTCTGAATGTGAAATGCAGGATAACAAAGAAGGGCTCCACTGTCTCTCTGGTAAACATGTCCGTTTTTTAGTTCTTTCATTATTTACATTCGTCTATCTCTCTCAACCCGACACTCCGTCCTTTATATCTCTGTTCTTGCTCTCTAATCCGGTTACCTTGCCAAGGTGATCAGTGTGCGGTACACAAGCAACACTCCTCTCCTGAATCCACACAATGTACTTGAACTTACACAGAACTGGGAATGATACAAACACATTTGTATCAAGAAAGAACAACAGCACCAAACTGATACTATATATTTTAGTTTAAGTTAGTTGATCTTACTCTTACTCCACATCTGTCCAAATATTTTCCAGGAATAGTTTCTTGAATTATGTATAAAATTAATTTGTAGTTTCTAAAATGTAATTAGTAAACACTGTTGGTAGTAAATATTAACTACGAAATATTTTTTGCTGATAGACTGTACTGTTTAAGTTCTAGGTACTATACGAATACTGAATTAAACTAGATAAAAGTAGAACCTTCTTCACTCCATTTGTGGGGCAGGTTATTGCACCCATCTTGGAGAACTTTCAAAAGCTGTTCAGTGGAAATATGCTGTCTCATTTGCATCCGTCTTTTAATGTAGTCCTAGGCAGACTCGGTGATGTTGACATGATAATAGGACATTATGTTGATGCTGAGGACTCTGCAAAGCCATGTTATCTGTTGCAGAAGTTCCTCTTCTTATTGAAGATTGCTCTTTATGATTCTGTCTGTATGTCTGGGCTTGCTGCAATGCTAACAATCTTAACTTCTAAAATGCCCCTAAAACCTCTGCACCATATTAGATTTCATGTCCCTTTTATTCCCTATGCATAAAGAGGTAAGGTTGCAAAGTGTACTGAGTACTTTTATGTGCATAAAAGATATGCACAAATACACACAATTCTGAGTTAACACCGAGTCTCTTTACTGAACTGACCGTTAATCTTTTGGAGGCATCCACTTCAATCATGCCACGGAGAAGGTTCTGACAATCTGGAGGGATGAAGTGTGGCATGTGAAACACACCCAGCTTCACCTTCTCCAAAAGATTCCTTAAGTTGTCATCATCAAACGGTAGGGCGCCCTGAAGAAACATAAAGGCAGAGAAAAGAGAAAAGAAAAGAGACTGAAATGATAGTTGGCAGACGTGACAAGTAGGAGCAGGGAACTAAGTAGAGAAGAAAGAATTTGCGCTTAATACAACAGCAGCATTATGACAGAGAAAATGATTTTAACTGACTGAAGTCACAAAAGAAAAAAAAGATTATTAATGACTAACAAGACTCGCTAGAAGAAACAAAAACACATTTCGAATCTTAATCCTGCACGACTTAAAAATTCAGCTTGCTTTCGCAACTCATTAAACTCTTCAGTTGGAGCATTTTGCCCTAAACAGCAACGCTAAATAAATAATAAACAGCAGTGAGCTGAAAACAGGGCTTCGCTAATAATTACCCAGATTTCTCATTAACCTCATTCATTTAGAATTCTTTCATAAGAGTCATTTATCAGAGGGTGCTGACACCTCACAGATGTAGCAATTTGATGAATGGCAACCTCAATCACAAGAGAAGATGGAGGGGTGGAGAAAGATGGAAAGGGTGAGGAAAATACAGAAAGAGCTGCTGAGAAATAAAGAGGCAGGAAAAAGGAAGGTAGACTTGTGTAACAGATGATCTGAGTGCAGCCTAACTCCTGCGGAGTATGCGTGTCTCCCACAATCAGACAAATGGTTATCTCGCGGCTAGTCAGCAGGACGAAACTGAAGAGAGACAGCATTTTTCTGCAGTCAAGCAGCAGAGGCGGAAAAAAAACTTTTGTTTGGAGCGAGAAAAGCGTGGTCATGATGGAGATAATGGTAAGCAACATCAGTTTTATGCAACACAACAGTACTAAGTATACTATCCTTAAAACAAGTGCACACACACATAAGACAGACAGAGTGGAGGGAGAGAGCAGCAAAAACAAAGACAAATACACAGGGCCTGTGGCCAAAAGCTGCCCTGTCAGCATTGGTATTTATTTTAGGCTCTTGTCTTTCAGTTTGGCTGTATGAATTATTCATGCAGCTGGAGTGTGTAGGAACTACAGTACAGCTGTTGATGAAACAAAGCTTCGGGGCTGCATGGCTGGGGAACCACAGACATAATGCAGCTAGAGAATAGACCTGATTATGGATACAGCGTCGTCTGTGGGTACAGGATAATGAATAAAAAGATGCTTCTTTTCTCTGATCTTCTGTAGCACAACTATATCAGCTAGAGGGTGTTTCTGCAACATTTAGGGTTTTTTTCATTTAAATGACAGAATTTGAATTTAACTCCTTAACACCTGAGTTTATGTCAGAGGCTCCGTGGTGAGTTTAGGCTAGCACTCTCTTTTTATTTCTCAAGCTTCACTTGCGTTCTTTATTTATTCACTACGATGCAAAGGCTAGACTTACTCCTGGATATGACACAAAAGCAACACTTCATGGCAAAATTGTATTACGCAATATGCCTCTAGAGATGTTAAACTGGGTGTCAGTATAATATTAACATCATTTACTGAAGAACAAGCTGACACTCACCACCAACAGAGCAAAAAGAATGACCCCACAGCTCCAGACGTCTGCTTTCCTCCCGTCATACTTCTCTCCCTAAGGGCAAAACATTGTATTAGACAAGTTTAGACTGAACGTTAAGGCCAACTGAAACAAGACGGAGGATGACTAAAAATAAGTTAGCACAGGAGGAATGAATATTGTGATTCTGTGAGTAGTCACTTACCCTGATGACCTCTGGACATGCGTAGTGTGGAGATCTGTTGGAAAAGGAGCAAACAGATACAGAAGGTTCAAGTTATCTAAGGACTTTTTTCCGTTGTGCTGCAGAGTAAATAAAAGTTCACAACAGATAAAACAAACAAGCATAAGTCACTGTCTGAAAATATGAAGACAACAATTTATGCAGACAGTAAAACTCTCCAGCGAACGTAGATCAAGATGTGTTTTAGGAGTTTAGGGGTCCTGAGAGTGTTTGGATGTCCTCTGCCTTGCTCAGTCAAGGGCATCCTCTCACAGCAGACGGTGAACAGACCCACTAATCTTTACAGCCCCTGGATAGACTGACAGTAAAGCCAATGACTAGATTGACATATCAATATCATATGAAGATTTATGGAGCTACCTTGCAAAGACCCCTCCATAAGCACAGGTCTATGGATGAGTGCATCATATGGGTGACTTGTTACTCTATATATTAATTCTTCTCACTGTTTGACATTCCTATATTTTTAAGGTATTCTCTGGAAATCAATTAATCAGATAAAAAACTTAATTTCTTTGCTCCTCAAAACAAATCACCTGTCTCCCTAGACCACCTACCATTATGAAATGTGTTGTCCACCTCTTTGTCTCACTCTGTTTAATGGCATAGCATTTGGGTCGACTGAGGGACTACGTAGTTTGTAAACAGCCTTTAGATTGGCTGTTTTCTTGTGCACTCAAGAATACCAGCTCTGACAGCCCAGCTTATTCAGACTGTCAAAATACTGGCCAAAAACAAACACGGCTACCGTGCCAACTCGGGATCTCCAAGTGCCTGTGCAAATAAGTACTTGATGACTTTTCTTCAAAGAAAAAAACCCATCAGCTCTGCACTCATTTTACTTCATGAAGGCCACAACACACAAGGCATGCAAAACCTATAGCTTTATCCCATTTAGGTCATTCCTTGTCAGTTCATCAAATGCCACACGTTCCCCTACAGCTTTGGTTTCAACAGGACTTCAAATCTACTGTCAAAGACTGGGAATGCAAATATTTTATTTCTTCAAGCATCCACCATTCTATGCCACACTCTTTACAGCCTATATTCACAGAGCCATAGTAGCAGATAATGACACAGAAAAAAAAATACGGAACTTCACGTGTAAAAACATACCTAACCTTCATCCATTGGGACACTTAAATCAAAAAAACCAAACCAACAGAAACGCGAAATTTTAGCATTTTTTCAGGCAAATTTGTGAGAGTGAGGTGGGAGTTTTTTGTTTGTTTTCTGTACGGTTTCTTTTGTGTTACATTTCATGAATTCAGATGGGTTCAGATGAACTGACCCACATATAAGAGGTGGAAGTAGCCAATAGGTCAAATAGCTGAAGCCAATGCATCGGTACTTTAAAGCGTAGTACCACTGGTGGCTGCTACAAAAAAGGATCCATGTAGTTCTTTTATAACAAAAAAAAAGAGGTAAGTCAGTAAAACGCTTCATGTTATTAGGATTTTTTGATCAAAATTTTTTAAAGTAAATGTATTACTCTTTTATCTAACGAAAATGTTTAATGTATTCATCCTCTAAAGGTGCGGCCACTTTTGGTATGCCTTAGGAACACCGGGTCTAGGATGAGCTTTGTAGTGCTCACTTTGAAACACTCAGTCCACTCATTATTTTATGTTTAGAAAGCCCCTTCTGCTATTATGATAACATTCTGACTTTTGAAAGGCTAACCTAGTTCAGCTGCAATGTTTCCCACTATCACAGCTCTATTTAGTAAGTAATTTGCTGCCAGCGACTCGCAGCACAAGCTTAACTACACCAGGTATACAGTGTTTCATTAAGTTAACAACCATTCAATGACACGATAAAATCCATCCGAGTACGCTTCAGTGAACAAGCCAGTTAACGGGGTCAATGCTGCAAAGTTCCTTTCACATTTGATTGCGGATCAAGTATGGGTGATATTGTAGAAACATCCATGCTGCTCACACCAGGTTCAGGTTATATGGTGGGACACTAAAGATAAATAGAAAACCGTGAGAGCCACTTCCCACTGACCAGAAAAATATAGTCTTTAGAAAAACAGTTCAACGTGGGTTTGGCATTACATCAGTCTTTTCTCTGTCTTTCTCAAACTAACACCACTAGCATCACATAAATAAAATCAACAGGCAGGAAAGGACTGTCTTCTATTTTCAGAGGGCAACAAATACCACAAAATTGATGCATAAAAAGTTGGCTTTATCTCATGTATAGAGTTCATGAGTTGTAACTGTCTAGAGAGGGATTTCTGGACCTCTACAATACACAGTATACTGGATACATATGTATGAAGGGATGTATCGTGATCTTAAGAGATGTGAATTACGACAGAAGCATTGAAAGACGCGCTGAGACACTGAGACATAAAGCTGATCTTCATGAAAATTCATCTTTTTGGACTAAATCCATGCACTTCCTCATTGCATATAAGATCATTTCCTTTCATCAATCTGTGCCATGGAATTATAGTAAATAAACAGTAAGCAGTGATGAACTCCCAGCTGGGTTTGTACAGACAGAGGAAGAGGTTGTATTTGCATCCCAGAATCCATATTTGAATATGCTTGCCAATGCATCTGCTATACATCTGTATGTCTGCACGTATTTATGTATGTGCTCTGAGGCTCCCACTACTCTACCTGGGGCAAGTTTCATCTTCACTCAGCTCCATTACCCACAGCAAATGGAATACATTTGTGTCAGACTGCTGCATGATGAGAAGGGGCCAGATAAATGTGTTTAATTAAAAAGTGTCATATCTACACTTAGAGACGGGACATTCAGAGGGGCATGAATAATCAATAACAACACACATACACACATATTAGGAAACAGCACGAAGACACGAAAACATTAATGGCGCCAACATTCTGCTATGAGACGTACATGCAAACAGACAAGATCTAATCAAGACTGTAAGGCTCGTGTTTTTGGTGCCGTAGGGTTGTTCAGATAGACACCTGATCTCTCTGTAAATGACAATGCTCAAAGTGATTGCCAATCAAGATGCTATTTGCTCGTTTTCTCGTTACTGTATCAAATTATTATCATTAGTAATAATGTAAAACTAATTTAATTTGCAAGCCATCATTTGCAACTCCAACACACATGGGAAGCCATATGCATACACAATACAAAAGCATGTCAATACATATCCACACACAAACATGGACACATGTGCAAACTTTGAAATTAATATGCAGATAGGAAGTGGCTAAATTTATTGATTGGAAAGAAAACAGTATTTCTCTCAATTGTCTTCTCATTTCCTGAAGGTGGTAGGTTCTGTGTTTGTGTCAGGGAAACAATTTAATGTAAGGGGCTGCTTTTATCTTCACTCTTCTCTCCTATATATTCCCTCCTCACAGATGTGGAGTCAGAGTGGAGGAGAGACAGATGCAGGGCACGCAATGTCAAATGACTTGATGACGACTTATGTTATTAGGAGCGCAATCAAGTGTTAATCTGTAAAAACAAAAAAATCGTGAACAGATGTGGGCCCCAACCAAACTGCGTGCATGCATTTGTTTCATGGACAGCTCTGTGTTCGTGCTTCCAACAGGGTACTTTCAGTACTTTATACATTTAAGAGGGCAAAGAATATTCATTCCACCTCTATCAAATTAAGGCTTGCTCCGAGTGAGTGGCAGCAGAATGCAATCAAATATAGATCAAGTTGGTCAAAAGATACTGCTGAGTAAGAGCTGCTGCATATAGGCTTTCTAGGAAAATAGAAAACTTTAATGTGGTCATCAAAGCTGAACAATGACTAAACGGTGGACACATCTGACTTGCAGATTGCTATGCGCACTGCTTTGAGTTGGCCTGATCTCTACCGATGAGTCATGAGAGCTTAGGCATTGTGCGACTGCTGAAAAAAAATTATGCAACAGTTTCAACTGGATGCATGTGTTTGCATGCACATGCACAATGAACGCGCATGTGTGTGTGTTATATAAAGGGAGGGAGTCAGAGACAGAGAGGCACCCAAACAAGCAGAGGACATAGGGACTTAGAGGTGGGGGATGAACTAAGCCTGTTCTGTGTGCGCATGTGTGTTGCTGTATTGCGTGTGTAAAGTGTGTGTAACTTCAGTTTCAGCTGATTTGGAGGCTTAATCTGGACAGAATCAATCTGAGCTGGGGACAGCTGTCACAGAGCATATATCCAGCCGTGCACAGAGTGTCATGTGCAAATGCAGAGGAAATATTTTCCCAAGACATCCACTTTACAAGCAAGATAACAACTTAGACCACTCAGTTTGAGCAAATTTGTGGAACCATTTCTAGAGTGTTATGGATGTCTGTCACAAGTGTGTGCAAGACTTTGAGCCAGCTCTGACATCAAAACATCATTACTTCCCTATCGAGTGCCTGCTTGTGTTCTATATATGTTTTAATAGGTGAACTATACCTACTTATCAAAACTCTATGTTATTTTACTCCATCACTAGACAATAAGATTTCATTATCTTGGGAAAATAATTGGAGATTATGTATCGGAATTTCAGGAGCAGGACCACGCCTCCAAACACGCTCCTTCCGGCTGTCATCTATATAGGTTCCCCTAGTTCTGCAAGCTGATCATTCTCGTTTACGTGCTCCACCCTCCCTCCGTCCTTCTTCTCCATTCTTCAACTTCTTCACTTCTGTTAAGTACATGGGGATCTGCCAGGCCCGGTAGCCATCGCCAGTCCCCTTCGAGGCCTTCGCCAAACCGCAGCTCAATTCACGTCAAAGCATTCACTTTTACCTACTAAAACGCTGTCAAACTTAAATGAGGACGTGGGCCCAGCTAGTGATAAAGAGAATAAAAATAACAATGCACTTCTATCATATTGGGTTGTGCTTACATATTCAAATCTTTCTGAAGTGAATTTAATGGAAGAGTGAAATGCTATAGTGCAGCAGTGAGGTGTTTCTGTTAATCCATGGTGTCACTGAGTTTATGACCCCAGTGCTTAAAAGTCATCATAAAGTGTGTTGCCTTTTATTGATAAATATGACCCTGCACAATGACCGCCACACCTTAGGGTTGAAGAAAATCACTCCCACAATAAAAGAGACCTCGGTCCTTTTTCGAGTGTAGTCCCACTTTAAAAGTGACTCTTCCTGCAAGCAAATTCATTAATGTCATGGGATTGATGTGCCTGGTGCGGTTGTGACTATTAGATCATAAACCCAGTGTGAAATATTAGAAGACGGGAGCAGTAATGTGTGGCCGTGGCCCTGGCCACGCTCATCGCCAGATACCACAGTCGGTGATAGACACTGAAAGTGTCTCCTGAAGAGATCAGCACAGCACGATTATGGGCACTTTGACAACGCTGCACCTAGCTGAGAGCCTGATGGCTCCACTCACTCCACTTAGTCTCTCTGAATTCTCCCCGTTTTCCTCTTCCATAGCAGCATTTCCACCTCCACTATGACCTTTTAATTACTCCCTCGGGACATCTGATATCTAATATCATTCAGTACATACAGACATTACATTTGTGATTCTACTTACCCACAGCTGGTTTCCAACAAACTATCGCCAACCTGAAGGGAAGCCATGCCAAAGTCTGCTATCCTGATGTTGTTCTTTTCATCTAGCAAGAGGTTCTCTGGCTTTAGATCCCTGTGACTGAAAGAAAATGAGATAGAAACATGCAGCAGTTAATGAAACGTGAAAAAGCTCATCATATTTAATAAAAGCAAGTGATACTGAGGAGAAACAAAAGGGGTCCTGAACGGTATATCAAACACCTGTACACCACACTTGGATCCATGCATGAACAAGACATAACAGTAAACAGCTATTGCTGCTACCATCATGCTCTTGGCAACACCTCTCTCCTTTGATCTGTCCAAGCTAAAACTAAGGGCTCCCACCTTGTAACTGCACTGGTAAAAGGTGTGAGAGCCCCCTGCTGTGTCCTTTTCTCCTTCTGTTTCCTTCTCTCTTTGTCCCTCAGCTCCTTCCTCTCATCTCCCAGACAGCCACCAGCAAACTGGCTGAGCAAAGGGCATCAAGGGGAGGCAACCGCAGAGGTGGTGTTCATTAGATGCCATTCAGTACCACTAAACACAGCAAGGGGGATAATATCCAGCAGACATAATCTCCCTACTTAAAAGGAGCCGTTGAGAGAAATAACTTTCTGATGCTGACTCTGAGGTTAAGACCTCAATTTTGATGAGTGGCGTTAGCATTTTATTGGATGTTTAACATCTCTTCCCGGGTTGAGGGTTCTATTACATCATACTGTACAGTTCTTGTGATGTCTGCCAATGCTGAAGAGGGTAGCACAGACATGTATATGTATGTGTATACGCTGACACTTACTTGGCTATCTTTTCTACAATCTTTATGTACTTCCTTAGTTTCCATTTTGCTGTAATAGGAGGTCTTGGGTATTGGAGAGCCCCAGAGTTATCTCGACTTTCATCTTCCTGCTACTCTAATGATAGAAAGGGGAGATAGAACAATAGCTGGATGTGACTGCCTTTGAAGAGTGCCTCATCACAATGGACATTTAACCTTAGATGACATCAGTTGCTGTAAAACTCGTTTCCTGTCCTGAGGGATTAACTGTCAGCTGGCTTGTTATCATCATCCTGGCAGTCTCTGTGATCTCAGCTATAATTGAAATAAAACATAGATAGCATCTAAAACAGTTCTCCCCAGGCTAAATCTTTCATCAATTCACACAACCATCATTTGACTGTGATGCAAGTAGCCTGAGAGTTTTAACCAGCACTGTCATGGGGAAGGAACAAACATTTACGAAACTGCTCCAGGGGCACCAATATGAGAGTGTCTGAACAGTGCATCTCCAAGGTGCATGCATGTGTCCCAACAGGTCAGAGCATTATTGTAAAGTGTTCAGAGTGGCTGTTGATTATATAATGATCATAGTGATATTTATGAATGTGTTAAAAGATTCATTAATATTGCTTTCGGAGACTTTAGGTTCCTATGCCAGCCACTTATCGCCCACTGTCAGAAATCTCAGAGTAATGCTGGACAGCTCCCTCAAATTAGATAAGCAAGTGGCTGCAGTGGTAAAAACCAGCTTCTACCAACTACGCCAAATTTCGAAGGCAATGCCTTACCTACGACATAAAGACCTTGAAAGGCTCATTCATGCTTTTATAACCTCTAGACTGGACTACTGTAATTCTCTTTACTTAGGCCTCCAACTCTCTCTTATTCAACGCCTACAATTAGTCCAGAATGCCGCAGCACGCCTTTTAAGCGGCGCTAGAAGACAGGATCATATTACTCCCATTCTAGCTGACCTCCACTGGCTTCCTGTCAAATACCGTATTGTTTTTAAAATTCTTTTATATACTTTTAAAATCTTAAATAACTTGGCACCCAGTTATTTGATTGACCTTCTTAATCTATATATCCCTACAAGGGCACTCAGATCCTCTAATCAGGGGCTTCTAATGCAACCAATGTCTCGCTTAAAGACGAAGGGGGATCGGGCCTTTGCTTTCGCTGCACCAAAACTCTGGAACAGCCTACCGGTTGATGTCCGTGTGTCGGAAACTATCCAATCTTTTAAATCTCGGTTAAAAACCCATCTGTTTAAGCTCGCTTTTCAAACTACTTAGCTTAATTTTCCCTGATTCATGTCTGTTCTTATATTATTATTTTATAATTTTATTCTTTGTTAACTGTTTTCTCCTGTTGTAAATTGCAAGTATGGTTCGTTTGTGAAGCACTTTGTTGTACTTGTGACTTTTAAATGTGCTATAGAAATAAAATTGAAATTGAAATTGAAAATTGAAATAATGGACAAAGTCTCCTAGCTAAAAGACCAGGAGGAAACACTGTAAATTTTAAGGGAGATTAATGTCGTATTAGTCGTTTTTGTATTATTATTTTTGAGTGGAACAAAAAAAAGGAAAAGCCTGAAAAATTTGTGCACCAAAGATTTCAGCTCTCAGATTATTAATTAATTAGCTTATACATTTTTTAAAAGTAAGGTATCAGATCTCAGACCTTAAGTAGCCTGTGGGTGCTAAGGCTGAGTTTACAAAAACTCATCGCATATTTCCCAAAAATCATCCATCAAGGGTTCCTTTACCCACCTACCAGCTCACAAAGCAAGAGAATGGTAGAGCGAAGAGCAAAAGGAATACCAGTTCTGAAACCTACCATCACACAATCATGAAAAACACTAAAGATGAAAAGTGAATGACTTGTAAGACAGCATGGTGATCCTAAATACACCCCAAAATCCACAGCCCCTAGAGGTGCAAGCTCAAGTTTCAGCTACAGCCCACACATTCCCTAAAATCACTGAAAATCTTTGGATACACATTAAAAAGACCAGTGCATGCAAAACAACCCAGGAACCTCAAAGAGCCACACCTACACACCTAACAAATAAAAACTGATAGCATGTGAAGCGGCTCCAAAAGTCTTTATAAGCTGTGATACTTTCCAAAAGGTGTAAGCACAGACTATGCAGGGTGCTTTAATTTTTGCTTCTGGTCTTCTCCCTGAACTGTCTTCATCAGATGCAACAAAAATTAAGTTTGTCTCTTAAAGAGCACTAAACACGGCATAAAGAAAGTGCGTTGTCACAGGCCCATCACATGTAAAACAAACAGTCAACACTCAAGAGGTTGTTCCACAAAAAAAGGCAACAGCACATTTAAGCAGTGAACGCACCAGAGGAACAAATTGCATCTAAATGCTTTATTGGTTGTCAAGACCCTGGTATCTATAATGGGACATTAAACTGCCTCTCTGTCACATTAGACTGCACTTTGCTACTGTAATGCTGCTCACACAGCACACCTCACAGTAGGGATATTGTGTATGTCAAGCAAGGGTGGAGGCTGTTAAACAAATTCAACAATTGCAATGACATTGAGTAGTTTTTCTTAAAAAGAAAAGGAGTTGCATACCACTGGCTTGCTTGAGGAATCAAAGACAAAAAGAAAGAATACACTAGATGCCATGGATGCATATAGTTTTTGCAAAGGTCTATGAGAATTGTATAAATGCTGCTATGCTTGCTTTAAATGGATCATTTGAAAAGAACAGAAGAGAAAAATGAAAATGCCAAAGGGGGGTGCATAATTTAAAGTTTAGTACTGTCATCCATCATTTCCACGCAGTCTTGCCTTTGTAACACAAGCCTGTCAGTTCACTATGCACTATGCTCTGATGACGATTCCTTGTAATTTAAAGGTGATATGTATTTGTCTACAAAATCTACGTGTTATCTGAGCGAGGATTTTACCCCAAGGGGCTGTTGGACATGATTCTTGTAACCAAACAGCATACGCCTAATTGCCTGTGATCATTTGCACATATTTTGCTGATATGTTGTGTTTTACAAGAGGTTGTAATGGCTTTGTCCTCTTGGGGCTCACATCACTATAATTTCTCAGACACGTTTATGGTGATGAGCAGTTTTATGACTAGTTTGGAGCTCAATGAAAATATACTTTTCTCATGCTGACACATTTGACATATACCATGTTTTAATGTCGCTTTTCATTAGGCCAGCTCACACCAAGAAATGTGGCTCTAATTGGAGCCACGAGAACACTTACAACTAACACTAATGGATCAAATGCATCTTTTTGACCTATTAACATGCCAGGAAAATGACTCACCTGTTTTTGAATTTTCATGAGGTACTACAGTTATCCTGGTGCAATACAGTGCACAGAGTGGGGTTTAAAACCACTGTTGAGAATCAAAATGCACCCATTCAGCCTTCGGCGCACCCTGGTGTCGTTCTCCTCTTTCTACCTTTCTGTTTTCCTCTCAAACTTTTTTAGGTTTCTGGTGACCCAATTTGAGAGAGACCAAGCACATTCACTTAGAGAAAGCTTTAGGCTAATATTGTATGGAATTAGAAAAAGAGGACAACTCTGACTGCTGACTTGAATTTGCTAAGCAAAATCCTTCATTAGCCAGTGGAGTTAATTATGTATTCAGAGCAATGAGGGACGAGAAAGATAAAAATGCATTTTTAAATTTTTTTCAGTAATGTAGTTGCATTGCAGCTTAAACAAGTGAAAAAATAGTTATGTTTGCATCAGCTACACACTGCTTAATAGCACAAGAAATCATTTAGAGCCTTCATCAAAGTCAAAGTATTTAAATATTTTCAAATTTATTTGATAAAGATAAAAAAAGGTGATGCTTCTGTCCAGACTGAGTGAATGACGGTAGACTGGGGGAATTAATTATTTGATCCCCTGCTGAATTTGTGATATTGAGCACCTACAAATAAATGAACAGTCTCTAATCTTTATGTTACTTATATCGAGCCAGAACACTGAAGCTAGGTTGTGGATGGGTCTTTCAGCATGACAATGACCCAAAACATACCGCCGAGCAATGTTTCCTCTAAGCTGCGCGCGTGCGCAACTGCGCACTGCTGGCACGGTCTGTGCGCACATAAAATCTGCGTTGCGCACAAAAAAAATCTAACCTGAATTGAAATTAAAATTAAAACTTTAACAATTCTGTTTTGTTAAAGAATTGGAGAAAAACAAACCTCCAGGTTCATTATGACATTTATAAAGAGAAACTTCACAATTATAATTTACAACTGAGGAATGCAAGGAGGTCCTACTTCTCTGACATCATCACTAAAAACAGCCATAATGCTCGGGTCTTATTTTCTACAGTTGACAGGCTAACAAACCCTCCTGTGTCAGTGGCAGCTGAACTTCATTCGACCATGGCCTGCAATGACTTTGCCAAATTCTTCACAGAAAAAATCCAAAAAATTAGACAAGCAATTGGTACGTCAACAGCAGATCCAGGATATGTACTGTGTCCACCAAAAAACTGTTTAAACACCATGAAACAGTTTCAACCTATTAACAGCAAAGACCTGGAGGACATCTTAGGTCAACTGAACTCCTCCTCCTGCTGTTTAGATGTCCTGCCAACACGTTTTTTCAAAAAGGTCTCAAAGACTTTAGAGTCAGACCTGTTACAGATCGTCAACTTTTCTTTATTATCAGGTGTGTTTCCAGAATCACTAAAAACTGCTGTAATCAAACCTATACTGAAAAAGGACAATCTTGACAAGACACAAATGAACAACTACAGGCCGATCTCAAATCTCCCATTTTTAAGTAAGATCATTGAAAAAGCAGTTTCTCAACAGCTCAGTTACTTCTTAAAACAGAATAATTGCTACGATGCCTTCCAGTCAGGTTTTAGACAGAACCACAGCACTGAAACCACTCTGACCAAAGTGTTTAATGACATATGTCTGAATACAGACAGTGGAAAAATGTCAGTCCTAGTTTTACTGGATCTCAGTGCAGCATTTGATACAGTTGACCACAACATATTACTCAAACGACTGGAGAACTGGACAGGTCTTTCAGGAACTGTACTAAACTGGTTCAAAACATACTTAGAAAACAGGAAATACTTTGTATCAATAGGTAACTTCACATCTGAGCAGACAAGTATCACATGTGGAGTTCCCCAAGGTTCCATCTTGGGACCCCTTCTGTTTAACATCTACATGCTCCCACTGGCACAGATTATAAACAACAACAAAATAAACTATCACAGCTATGCAGATGACACACAAATATATATCACAATGTCACCAGGAGACCGAGGCCCTGTACAGGCTCTTGGTAAATGCATTGAGGAAATCAATGACTGGTTGTGCCACAATTTTCTCCAGCTAAACAAAAACAAAACTGAGGTAATAGTCTTTGGCGCCAAAGAAAAACGATTACAGGTCACCAGAGAACTTCAATCTATACATCTAAAAACCACAAACCAGGCGAGAAATTTGGGTGTAGTGATGGATGCAGACCTAAACTTAGAAAAACACATTAAGACAATAACAAAGTCAGCTTACTATCACCTCAAGAATATATCAAGGATAAAAGATCTGATGTCTCAACAGGACCTGGAAAAACTAGTCCATGCATTCATCTTTAGTAGGCTTGATTACTGTAACAGCATCTTTACAGGTCTACCTAAAAAAATCAGTCAGACAACTACAGCTCATTCAGAACTCTGCTGCTCGAGTCCTCACTAAGACCAAAAAAGTGGACCACATCAGTCCAGCTCTGAGGTCTTTACACTGGCTGCCTGTCCGTCAGAGGATAGACTTTAAAGTTCTGATGCTGGTCTATAAAGCTCTGAATGGTTTAGGACCAAAATACATCAATGACCTCCTGACCCAGTATGAACCTTCCAGATCCCTCAGGTCATCTGGATCCGGTCTTTTATCAGTTCCCAGAGTCAGAACCAGACACGGAGAAGCTGCATTCAGCTTTTATGCTCCTTATATCTGGAACAAACTCCCAGAAAGCCTCAGATCAGCTGAAACACTCAGTTTATTTAAATCCAGGTTGAAGACTCACCTGTTCTCAGCTGCATTTGAATAAAGCACCAAATCCAAACTTTTAAGCTTAAATTTCAAAACTTACATTTAACTACTGATTTTATCTACTGTTCTGATTTTATCTGTTTTGCTTTTATATACTGTTTTGTTTGTTTGTTTGTTAATTAGTTAGTTTATTTGCTTGTTCTAATCAATTTTAAATCATGCTTTTTATTTGTTCTTGTTTCTAATGTCTCTGTAAAGCACTTTGAATCACCTTGTTGTTGAATTGTGCTATACAAATAAACTTGCCTTGCCTTTTGCAGTGTTAGACAGTAAGTGACTGGCTGCTCCCGTATGGGATTAGAACGATGCCACCTTATCCCATAGTCCAGCCAATAATGTGATTCACATTCGTATATATGCAGCCAATCAACGTCGTTGACAGGCTATGACATCGTCCTTATGTGTAGACACCGGTGTTTTAGCTAGCAAAGCGGCGTGGCTGATGTGGAGTGAAGCCACGTTAATGACAACGTGAACAACCATTGGAGATGTGAGCAGGACAGACGGAACAATTGACAGAAAAAGTGTGGACTTTATACCAGCTTTTAAATTGTGTTGATCGGCCACGTAAAACCAGAGTTATGATAAAAATATCTGCAATGTTTGGTTTTCTTCCTGAATACTATCGTTGTTTATATTTACTGCGGGAAGAAACGGTAAAAACTGCATTTTATAAAGAAAACGCTCGAAAGCACTCTCGGCTTGTGAGCAAAAACAAAACCAAAAAAACCGCACCCTTTACTATTGGTTGAAAAAAGTACCGTGTCGACCAATCAAAAAATGATATGGCAACATGGCATTTAGTTGTTTAGGAAAGGGGAAGTTTTAGGAGAGACGGCGGTGTTTTAAGATGTGAGAGATTTGCGAAGTTTAGCGCAAATCTTGCGTAGTTAGTGTGTAGTGTAGTCAATAGTTTTGTTGTGTGTGTCAGAACAATGAGGCGAGTGCTGAATGTTACAGGTGTTACAGGAGTGATACATCTCCTGTTGTCAGGCCTGCAGGTATCAGGCTGTTGTTCTCCTTTATCTCATAGTGGACAGAAATTATTTTTGGAGTGGCACAAATAATTTGTGAGGCATCAAATTTGATGCAGAACAGCTGATTGTTCTGTAAATAGTTTGAAATGTTTGTTTAAAAACACCTTGGCTGCTTTTTTAGGTAAACAGCTGCAAAAAACTTTGTTGTTTGCATAACTCAGTTACTTTTTTGACCAATGTTGGGCAATTAATTATATAATTACTATATAATTAATTGCCCAACATTGGTCATTATATACTGTATTTTGCAGACAGAGTTACAGGACTCTCTCCCAGACCACAGACTCATAATACAAGTCAGAGCTTTATTTAAAAAAAGGAAAAAAAAAAGAAAGTTGTGTTTTAAAAATTGAAGTTCAAGTTATTTTTACTTCCAATAGTGTTAACATACTACACAGGTCAGGTCAGTGGGCTAAAGCAGTTAATTAAAAGTAGTCTAACATAAATGTAAATGCTGTAATTTGATTATTTTAATAAACCATGTAACCTGGGTGGATTGGATGCTGGTGTGACCACAGTGCACACGTCTAATGTTGCTCACAGTGGTCCAAGGGACCGCTCAGGGAGTTTGTATGTTCGCTCAGACACATGAAAAATTAGAGGGAACATTGCCGCCGAGCCAACAAAAAAGTAGCTAAAGAAGAAGCACGTTAAGGGAGCGACCTCGCCAGTCTCCAGACCTCAGTCCTACAGAAACTCTGTTGAGGGAGCTGAACTTTTAAGCTGCTAAGTATGCACAACCAAGAAACCTAAAGGATTTAGAGAGTTTCTGTAAAGAGGAGTGGGTAAAAATCAGGCGAACAAGAAACGTCGTGTTACGATTGGGGATCAAATGCTTATTTCACTTAAGTTAAATCAATTTACATGTGTTTTTCTGGATTTTTGGTTGACGTTCTCTCTCTCCATTAAACTTAAACTACAATATAAATGAGAGCGTGGTCATTTCTTTGTAAGTGAGCAAACTTCCAAATTCTGCAGGGGATCAGACAGTTATTTCCCCCCCACTGCATATATATTACAGTGTTGTCCACATTTCTCAGCTGAACACAATGCATTTCATATGATTTGTATACTGTTTGAAAATATTTTTTTTTGTCATGAACCATTTTCACATGCTTTCAAAACTGTCAATCAGGACAGAAATACAAGGACTGAAGAAATGTTGACATAATTTTAAAGTAAAAGTCCACATGATACATACATTTAAGTGCCAGATTTGAAGCCCACACATTGCTTTAAGACTCATTTGATCTTCTATTTGAGTGACATTAAAAAGTTCACTTGGGCAGCTGCCAAAATCTTTACACAGATGACGTACACATTTAAGTAATTACCTGTCACAAGACTTGCATTTAAACTGGATCAGTATCAAGAAGCAAGACCTGCCTGTGAACGTCTCCCAGTGCACCACTTGTGTCATCTCCTCCAGTTCTATTTAGTCCTATGGGGGGTTTGAGCAACAAAGGGGCATTAATGCATTGTTGCATATAATCTAGTTACTAAAAGTGGGATTACAATGACAGCCAGAACAGCAATAAACAAACTGTTTGCTTGTTGTGCCAAATCTGTGTGTGCAACTCAGCGTTTGCTCTTAATCCAGAGGAGTTTGACTAGGGATGATAGGATGAGCAACGGACCTTCAAGGCAGAATAAACAGACAAGCTGCCAGAAAAGCAGTGGAGTGAAAGAGTGGCATAGATATTTAAAAACCTAGAGTAACACAAGCCATCTAATCCATGGTGCCATGCAAGTGTAAAATTCCTTTAAAGTGTTTATCCATGCCTTGTACGAAATTCGACTGCTCGGGAGGCTTCAACATCATCTCTTATCTGGTCATCTAACAGCATGTCATGTCTTTAAACTGTTGTTTTTGTTTTCCTGCACTTGATCTTATTTTGTTTTCCTATTTCACAGCCTAATTTATTTTACCTTTCTTTGAACAATCATCCCCTCACTACCACTAGCCCATTCCCCCTAAATCGAGGACCATAAACCAACCCACTACTTTCATTTTCCTTCTTCCTGCTTGATTTTCCATAACCATTTCACCCATCCCATTTCCATTTTTCCATTTCACCTCCTCTCAACATCAATTTCTCTCCTCTCACAAAGTTACACTTCAACAGTAAGTGGCACTGCAGGAGAAGAAAATATCAGACAAATACAAAGACAAGAAGAGAAAGAGAAAAAAAAGGTCTGTGTTTGTAGGAGCCATCAGCTGTAATGATAGGCTATATGGCACAGGCTTTCTACAGGCAGGTAAGCAGGCAGCCAGACTATCATCATGGACAGCTCTCCAACAAATATCGGCAAACCCACAAACAGCAAAGAAATTGAGATATTGATGACCCTACTTGTTGAACATAATTAATTAATTAACATAAGTAAAAGCCAGCCAGGCTTCAAATGGTGTAAAATCGTGCATGAGCCATGCACGTTTGTGCACTGATGAGAGCTTATCGAGATATGTGATCATTTTTGTCTTTGTTTGTCTTCACACTGAGTCTGCAAAAACTACCAAGACATACTTCACGAAACTGTGGAAGCAGTGGAACACTGTTAAAGGAATCAGTCTTCTGAATTGTGGAACAGATGCATTTGTTTTACTGCAAAAGGGCATTGGGCATGGATGCTCTTTCAGAATGACCTATTCTATACTTCACAAATGAATTGGAACAATAATTAACAGTCCATATATCTACCACTATGTCACTATGTTATCAGCGGGGCTTGAGATATGTGCTCCAAATACATCTCCATTCATGCATGTGGTCGGTTCTCCCTCCGGAAGGGAGATATGCAGCGGCTAATGACAAAGTGTGGGAGAGACAAAGTGAGGGAAAAAGGTGGATGTGGATGATATGCGGGATTATGCTACTGCGTGGGTTTAACGTGACTTCTGGACCAAGCATTTGTTTGTCATGTAGGTGGCAGCAATAATGTGCACATCATATTATCAGGAATAGGAAAAGGAAAGACTGCGTTAATATGTGTGAGCACATAAACGGAAGCTTCCTTGGTGAAAGGGTTAGAGTTCCCACAGGTGGAAAGACTACTTTGGTTAGGGTGAAATAGTCTTTTATTCTCATCTGTAGACAGCTTTGAATGTGTCCATGCAGATAAAGCTGCGAATATAAGAATAGAGACATTGGGAACTGGGTTCATCATAGAAAGCTTCACTGTAATTTAAAAAAGTGCATCCAATTATGACACTACAATTAAATGCATTAATATGTGTTGTTGAAGACTGACAGAATCATGTTACTGTGACTCGTAAGTTAAATGAAGAAGTACATTTCTGAAAAATTGTATGACATCTTTGAAACATTGTTACACTGTTACTGTGACCTTGAGCAACAAACTGCAACTCTAGAAGTGCTGCTCTCTAGTTGACCTCTGATGTCCCTACAGGAGCAAGTGAAAGACAAATTTTTTACAAAGATCAGTAAAATGTCATATTATCATAGGCGCGCTGTGCTCTGATCTGTGCTCTAACCAGTCTGCCAGTCAGTCCGTCTCTGTGTGAGTCACAGGTTTGCACATCTCACTTCAGAAGACTTCAAATAACAAATACAAGGCATGTCTTAATGAGAAGGAAAGGGGGAATAGGAAGCTAGTTTGACACTAGATCTATATTTATGCTTTTCTCTCACTGCTGCAGCATCTATTATGCATTTCTTCCAATGAAGATTATTTTCGCACATCGGTTTTTACCCCAGCTGTACCTATCTTTGCCTCATCTCCCTTGGCAGCTATCCCCGTGTGCTTCACTTTGTCCCCTTCTCTCCCTAAAAAAAAAAGACTACTCTGAATCAGAGACTAATCTGAATCAGGGAGAGAAAACACTGAGTCATAAAACCCCCATTTTCCCCTACATTATTTCATTTATTTCAAGCCTTACATCCATCAAGCTGAAGAGATCTTATTTGGGGATAAGACGTGGGTGGAAAACGGAAGCATGAGGAAATGTGAAGAAGTAAAAATGAGAGAAAAGAAAGGTTGAGGAGCATGTGTTCTGCACGGTGAGTCACAGAGAAAAAAGGGGCACTTCAATGGCCTGCGTAGGTCTCCTGTGCAGACAAGTCAAAATGGAAGGAATGATTGCAGAAACGCTGTTTTATTGAGGGGATGCTGGGATCTCACTAGTGAGAATGGAAGGGAGGTGAGAAGGGCTGCGTCTGCCTGTCTGTTTGGCCCTAATTGAGGTTGGGAGGAGGGCGAGTCGGTGTAGCAACACTCCCAAATAATCCTCCTCATGACAGATTTACAAGGCAGCATTTTCTGAGAGTGTTAGTGAGGGGATTTGAGGAGCTAAGACAGTGAGACAGCAACAAAGTAAAACAGGGACGGAGAGGTAAAACTGCCCAGCTCTGATAATCTATCTTTGTGCATGCACTTAACATCAGCTCCAGATGCTTCCTCCTAATTGATCTAATCTGTTCTCACAGCCATTATCAGAAATGTATTTACATGGAATGATAAAAGACTTCTAATTTTTATTCCTTCCTAAGGTGGAACAGTTTTGTTCTATTTTTGCTTGTGCAACAATTATATTGTGGGGGGAGGGTTCACCCCTCCAAGTGTTCCAGTTTAAATGCATCAGCATCATTTGATGGTTCAGACAATAAAATAAAGGTGACTGCATCATCTAAAGATAGTTCAAGTGTAAAGTTAGTCTGAAGAAAGCAGCAGCTTGTGCACAAGAGCTCTCATTTAAAAAAACAAACAAATAAGTAAATAACAACAGCCATACTGGAAGAGGGTCGTTTATAAACTATGCAGTAAAATACAAATAATATCTAATCATAAGAATTGCACTGTATAATTCCATGACAAATTACCTTAATTTTTCCTCTTAATTAACTGTGCAACATTATACTAATCTACATTGGAGCCATTCACAACTACGCTCCAGGTTAAAAGGAGTACTGAATGCTGTTTTTCACTGGCTTAGAGTCGTCTCTTTCATCAGTATAATACTCTACTGTGCACGGAGAAATAGAAAAGCCTCTGTGTCTCTTTGTAGCACTTTCAGCCACATAGCCTTGGCACAAAAGTTATGATGGGCATACATTATCATCATGAGTTGACTGGCTATAACTGGAAACAGTTATAGTGCCAATGAAAAATGCAATGGCCATGGCCTGGCCATGGCTACGCTAGGGTTTTATGATGATCTCCTAGTTTAAATCTCAAGCCCTTGCCAGTGATGACTATCACAGTGTGATCAGCAAGAAAACAAAATCATAATGTGCTGGATAATGAGCACATTTTGATTGTTACTTCTGCAAGTAAACACGGACCCTGATCTAGTCTTTGCCCTACGTTGTGTACAGCACCTTAGCTACGCTTTACTGTTTATTCAAACATTAATTTTGCTGAAGTGAAATCTGACTCACCACGTTGACTCAGTTGACACAAACAACAAAAGCAGAGTGAATACTCTTGTTCCAAAGAACTTTTATATGCATACTTTGGCAAATATGCAGGTAGATAAATATGCAGGAATTTTTAACTCGTGAAAACAATCAGCACATTTACTAAAACAAACATGACTCCAGTTCTATTATTTTTTAGTTCTGTTGTGTAGCAGCAGGTTTGTCTACTGTACTTCATGATTGGCCTCAGGTACACGGTGTATCAATAATTTAATAATATGAATGTGATGGTCTTTTGCCACAGTTTTGTTTTGAGTTTTGTTCTCATAACTTTTGAATTCTATTCACTTAAAGAGTGAATAGAGGGATTTGCTCCCTTGTATTTTTGTACCATTTTCCTTCCCATTTGTCCTTTTGTATTATGTTTTAGGCTGCTCTCTGAGTTTTGCATTCTGGTTTATGGTGTGGCTATTCTCTTTTTCTCCTTTTCCATTCTCTCTTTTTTTGACTTTCTAGCTGACTGGTTAGACTTTCTATCTTCATCTTTATTCAGTGTGAAGTGCTCTTTTTCTTTATTTTTGTTTCAAACTTTGATTGAACATGTTCAAGTCTGACTTCGTGCTTAGGTTTTCTGTGCTAGTACTTGGAGTTTAGAACGCCATTTTAATTCCTTCTTATTCTACTGTGTGTTGAATTTGTTTTTCTAGGGACAAGTTAATTTTATAGGTTTTCTGGTACAGATTGTTGTCTTAGTCCTCCCTCTGTCTCCTCTAATCCCTTTGTATTTCCCTGTCTCATAATTGCACTGAAGTTTTTAGTATTTAGGTATAAGACGTATGTCAGTTTTACTTCCTGTCTGTCTTCCCTCGATTTCCTAATTGTTACCTTCCTGTGTCTCCTCCCTAATCAACCTTCTGTGTGTATAAACTCTGTTCTTCACCTGCCGTTCTTTGTGGAGCTCTCTGGTTATATCCCCTGTGCGTTCCCTGCCAGCATATGGATAGCGTTTGATTTTTCCTTGTAGACGTTTCTGTTTTTTGGACTTTTAGTTCAGCCTAAATAAGCAGCTCCCTTTTTGTGTAATCTGTCTGCCTCGGACGTCCTGCATTTTGGTTCCCTCTCCAATTCTCCACGTCTCACCAAATTAACCTGTCATTAAGAATTTTTAACATTTTTCACTTGTGTGAATTTACTGTTATGTGTGTTATGTTACTAGATTATGTAATTAAACTCATCCTGTTAATTTTTGTTTTACATTAACAGACCCAGCTGTTATTTGATTTAGGAAATAATACACAAAGTATTTATAAATTTCAAGTAGCTGAATGTAGGACTATATTTTGTCTATATGTTGAATCTTGCAATTTCCTTTTGCAGCTTCTGGCAAGTAGCTGGAGATTTCCAGTTTTTATTCCTCAAGAAGGTAAAAATAAATGCATTTGATATTATTCAGCTCTATGGTCCTGGTGCTCTGCCATGTAAGAAGACGCTGATAAAACACAGAATAAAAGAATACACTCTGAAACACAGAAACAAACACACTGCCTTGTTTAGGAAAACAAATGTTCACTACGTATAATCTCCACACGACACACCCTATATACACACACACATAGAAAGCAAGAAACAAACACATACAAACAAACGAGGTTCCTAAATCAGTCTCCTGCTGACATGTTTGACTTCTGAGGTCTATATGATTGCCTCTAGCCTATGAGCTGGTAAACAGTTAAATTACCCCCCGAAGTCAAACAAAATGGAGCATGTTATGGAAATTATGTTTAGAACAGGTTTACTGTCGTGCAAAAATAATCTTCCAAAAGACACAGAATATAAAATATAGATGGGTTCACTATGAAAACATTTCATATCAAGAAGAAGAGAAATGAGCACACACACTACAGCAGGTATGGTCATCCAGTTCTGACGTTTATTCTTCCACAGGATGTGTTTTTACTATTCCAGAGTTTGTGTATGTCTGTTTGTCCTCCTTCCTGATAAGAGGGTTTCTACTCTTGCCTTCACTCTGCCTAACCTCGCAGGTTTGCAGAAATAAATAGAGACACCTGAAAAGTGATCTGAGACCTTTGCACAGGCCTAATTTATCATGTTACTGAGAAAAAAATGTCCCTTCTGCTTCTCACTGAATCATATTTTCAACTTTTCAAGTTAACACCACATCTTTTTCACTGATTTGTCATGGCTTGTCTGCTTCACGATAAACAAACTCATATTTCCTTTTGATTTTGTTTGAAAAGAATGCATATAGATTCAGATATGTGTCTGAGATTCTCTTTGCCACATGTCAGCGATACTCACAAACATGTTGCAAAATAAGCAATATTAAGGGCTTTTTTTCCCATTCTGTAATCTCCATAATGAATGATTCGTATGAAAACTAAACAGCACTCCAAAGATCTGAATAAACTGACTGAAATTTACATTATAGATTCACTTTAGGAAAAGTCTGCATCTTTCCAGAAGTCATTACTGGGGAACTCATTATTTGTTCAATGTTGTATGACAACCAAATTGACTTTGTTACGCCTCCTGGGTATGATAGTTTTACACATTTTTTAAATGTAACTGATGTTTTTTATGGATTACACATAATGAATGTGCCTCTTATGGGTTTAACTCCAAGTATCTCAAATATTACATCTAGTCTGTGGTTTTCACAAAGTACTTGTATTACAGTCCTATTTGTATGTATGCAGAGGACAGCTAATCTTATTACAATTTTAAATTCAATATTTTTTCTTACATCTCAAATATTGAAGCATTTATTTTATCAATGTATATTTGAGAATATGAGTTTTATTTATGTCAAAACTATATTTGTTTTCCAAATGTCAAAAACACTGCTGAGTATCAATGGAAAAAAAGATTGGACTGTTTCACTCAGTATCTTTATTAGCTCCTGTTCCATAAGTGCAATCCAACCCTTTACACCCTCCACAGTAGCAGCAGCTATGACAGGATGTTTTTCATGAGGATGTCACTTACCATATGGAATGACTGTGGCAAAAATCCAAGGCAGACATGATTTGTCTGAAAAATTTCCTGGCTTCTTTAGGTGTTAACCTGCCTTTCTTCACCAAGTAGTCGAACAGTTCACCACCAGACACGTGTTCTAGCACGAGGTACCTGAGAAACAGAGAGGAGACAAAGAAATAGGAACGAAATCAAGAGAGTACATGAGAAAAAACTCTCATACATGCACCCAGAAAGAAGAAAAATACCTGCCAGAACAAATACCTGCACTCTCTACAAAGCCCTAAAGAAAAGAAAAACCTTGGACCTCTAAGGTTTCTGAGAAATGGCGCAATGGCAGGATGATAGTTCCCTCGAAGCACATAGATTAAAGACTAACAAGCTTTCAAATCTTTATCTTTGAAAAACTATATCATGCTGATTAATCTTTTTTATAATTCTTTGGCGATCTATTGTCCATCTACTTAGTTTCATAGCACACACACACACACACACACACACACACACACTCCTTGCCATCACTTCATCATTTCATGCGGCCCTTCGTCAGGTGGCCTTTGAGTCTGTGTGGCCAAGCATTCTGTCATCCTGACTGTGTGGCCATGCTCTGCAGCTCAAAGGGGAGAGGGAGGAGATGAATCTTCACTGACCCATGCCTGCAGCTGCGTCTGTGGATTGAAAGCAAGGAGTGCCCCGGCCCTGCTCCGATCTCAACTGCTCATATATCCTGTACTCAAACTCACTCCATCTTCACTAGGACAAAGTGAAATCCAGACTGATAGTAAAATATTCTGTCTCTCCCCTTCTGGATATTAGGGTGCACATGGGTCTCTTTCATTTTATTAACATATGGCGTCTCAAACTGTAACTAGTGACAGCGCATGTGCTCATTAAACAGCCCTCAGTCCAAAGGCAAAACCTTTGTTGGAAAAGCCTCGGCAGCTTTGGCAAAAATAACAACCAGTCCAAACACAAGTGAGTGATCACAAATTACAAAAACACATACATTTTGCATGCAGAATAAGGATGGCTACAAATTTAATTTCTCTGTGAGGTAAGTTTTCTGGTCTGTGACTTAAAATACTGGCGTTCAGGCAGGATGCTCCACTGAGTTTACCCTAAAAAAAGATACATTTTTGTTACTGCTGTAATTCCTCCGATTATTCTGTTTTAAATTTGTATTTGTCTCTGAAAAAATAGCTTTATTATGATGCAAGAATCAGGATTTCCCTTTCAGATTTAATATTATATCTAAGCTAAAGTATTCAAGGTTTAGGAAAATTCTACTACTACTATTAACTCTTATAGACATACAGTTGTGGTCAGAAGCTTTCAGCGAAGACCAAAAGAACTGTAGACTTACACAAGTTGGGAAGGTCTCTTGGAGCTATTTGGAAACAACTGTAGATTCCAAGATCAACAGTTCAAACAATTGTATGCAAGTACAAGTTATTCAGAAGTGTCACAACTGAATAACTTGTACTTGTCTGGAAGCCCTAAACTGACAACCTCAGATGAGAGGAAACTGGTTAGGATGTTCAGAAACAACCGAGGAACCCCCAAGGCTCAAGCCTGCCAAGAACCGGAAACAACAGTGTCACACGGTGAACAGAGTTTTACATAGCCATAGACTGTGAGGGTGCTAACCAAGATAAAAGCCCCTGTCCCAAAATCCACACCCCTGGGCTCGACCAATATTAGCAGCTGCCCACATGTATAGGCAAAATGTCTTCAAGAAAAAAGATTTATTGTCAGATATGGCTGTGTAGGTTCTCAGTCATCTAGGTCACGTTAGTCTAAGGAGCTTGGAAAGAAAGCGACTGAACTTTTTCTTGAAGTTTCTTGAAGATGTTTTAGCTCTTATCCAAGAAGCTTCTCCAATTCTAAAGTTCTACATTTCTAGAACTATATAAAAGTTCTAAATCTAAATTTTACTGTCAAACAAAACAAAAAACGAGCTGTTTGACCACAATGACAAGCAGTATGTTTAGAGGAGTAAAGGTGGGGCCTTCAAACCTAACCAAACTATATCAGCTGTCAAGCATGGTAGTGGAATCATCATGTTATGGAGCTGTTTTGCTATGAGTGATACTTGTAGATTGCTCAAAATTGATAGAAAAATTAGGATTTTTTTTCAGCTTCATATCAAGAAAATACCTGGTCCTTGTCCTCTTTAATCTCAGTGATGCCATTGCTTACAACATCCCCTACAATGCCTGCACTTCTGTGCTGGCACTACACTGGTTCAAAAATAGACCATTCTGTGTCAGCTTTGGAAACAATTCTTCTTCCACAGCTACACTTTATTGTGGGGTACCTCAGGGTTCCGTCTTAGGTCCCAACCTGTTCTTACAACTTCTTCTTTGGTCAGAAATCGTGGTGTGATATTTGAATCTGGCTTTAAGATAAGCAAATTAACTCAGTGGTTAAAAATAGCTTTTTCCTTCTCTGATTCAGCTCAGCCTAAAATACTGCTGCTAGGCTGCTCAAAGGCACCTCAAAAAGAAATCATATTAATCTGTTTAAGCTATTCTCCACTTATTGCCAGTGAAGTTTAGAAGTGATTTCAAGATCCTCTGATCTTGCTCTGTAAAGTTGTCTGTAAAGCTCTTCTTGACCTGCCTCCTTTTTACATGTCCAACCTCTTACACAGCTACTTGACTTCTTGTTTTCTCCAGTCAGCTGATCACATGCTTCTGACTCTCTGCTACTCTGGATTTTAAATCATAGGAGTGTTAGCAATGTAGAACAGCATTTCCCTCACAGTGAAGTCTGCTCCTTCCACTGAGTATTTTAAAACTAAACCTAAACTTATTAGGAATTTGAGTTTGTCTGATTTACTCATTGTGTCGCCTATGCTTTTTTTCAGCCATGACTGTATATGTTTAGCACCTGCTAGCATACGTTTACTTATTTCTGTTCTCTTTGCCTATTTACTTCTATCAAATATGTGGTACAGCACTTTGGTCAATATAAGTTGGGTTTTTTGGTTTTTACCTTATAAATAAATTAGAGTTTGAGAGCTAGATGGTGGAAACTCAAAGATACATCAAAACTGGTTTTGGAATGAATAAAGCAAGCTAGCGTTAAGCTTCTGGAATAGCTTTCTCAAAGCCCAGACTTCAACTTCATTGAAAATTTATGAACTGTTCTTAGGCAGGTCTGTGCCAGGAAACCAAGCACTTTAAATGAACTCTACCAATTCTATCTACAAGAGTGGTCAAATATCCAGCCAGAATTATGCTACAAGCTTGTTGATGACTACCAAAAACATCTGATTAAGGTGCGATTTGCTAAGGGCCTTTTAACCAAACCTTAGTGGGGGTGTATGCAAATATTTGACCTGTATTTATAATTTTGTCCCCGTGTGGAGGGAATAAATATTTTCTAACTTGTGGACCAAATTCTTGTTTTTTAAAGTCATTAAAAATCTATGCTGTGCAATTATTCCACAACAGCTCAAAGAAATCACTGAAAATGATATTACCATGACACATTCATGCCCATGATAAGTGTATGTAAATTTCTTACAACAACAGTAGATCTTGCACTCCTTGATTGATTGCTTAAGGATTCACAACAACAAACTTAATAAGATCAATACATCTTAGGCTAAAAAAAAAAATTAAAAAAAAAATCATACACTATCTGATTTGTAAGAAATTTTGCATTTCCTAGTTGAGGCTACTTGAAGAATTTCTCTGATATAGTTTGTTTCTTTTACCAAAATTCCTCTCAGGCTCCTTTAAATTCTCCATCACCTCTTGTACACACCCGCAACACCAGTTTAAACAGCTTGTGCCAGCAGAATAATAAGTATTTCAAGCTCTGGGTCTGCAAGCTGCAAACATGCTGTATGTCTATCAATTACTGGCTTTCAGGTGGAGATATCGCACTAAGAATCAGAAACATTAAGAGAAAAATTACATCACTTGTGCAAAGCTCAGAGTGTATTCAAGTCACTTGTGGTGCAAAATGTCTTTTGTGACGCTACTAGTGACCGTCTGTCAGAAGTCATGAAGCAATGTGCACAAAATGTGATTTTAATAATCCAATTATAGGATGAATCATAATATTTTGCAGTTCCTATCATCTTAAAAGATGACATGTACAGCACTGCATGTCCAATCCTATTTGCTTTGTAAGCTAAAAATGAAAACTAATTGAATTTATTTGGCAAACAGTCCACTATAGATCAAGAGGTCTACTATGAACAACTGATGGGGCTGTCACTCACCACTGCTAAAGCAAGCTGATAAATGTATGAGTGTCTGCATGAGTGTGCGTGCAGTGTTTGTGTGTGTATGTGCAGCTGCTGCAGCAGGCTCTTCGTGGCTAATGTTTCTTAATGCCATGGTGTTGCCTCTGATAAGCACGTCATGGTGTTTACATCACGAAGGCTTCCTCGCCCTATTAGCAGTCCCCTAGCGTGCACAACTAAATTAAATGCTTCATGCCAATACTAATGGAGCATCTATCCCTCTAAGGCTGTAGTTGTTGGCCTGCAATCATAATACACCAATCACAACTGCTCTGCAGACCACCACAATGATTTGTGGCATTTTAACAACTGTTCTGGTGTCCAAAACAGCAGCTGACTGTAAGAATATCTCATAGTCACAAAAGTTGCTACACAAATTTCCTTCTTCTTTTATTGTGTTTGCATTACAATTATGATTTTGTATATTTCACACACATCAAATGTGGACCAAAATCAGCTGGTGATACTTACAAGTATTTTTTATTTTCGTAGACATCGTGTAGCTTTAAAACATGTGGGTGTTCTATGAGCTTCAGAATAGCTATTTCTCGCTCCACCTGTAAGAAAGAAAAAGAAGGAAGAAGAAATTAGTAAAAAGAGTTTTGATTACTGCGTCATCAATGTTGCTACATTCCTAAAAAGACTCCACACGAAGAATATAATCGGGCCTATTAAAAAATAAATATTCCCTTCTTTCTCTTTTTTAAACCTTAGTACCAAAGTAGTGTAGTACTTTGTTTTAGGTGCAAAGCACTCAATAACCCTAAAAACATCCCCTGATGAGGCACTGCTGAAAGGGTTTCCACCAGTCTGTAACAGTCGTACAAACCAACTGCAGGCAAAACAGTTCAGCACCTGGAGTCTTCTACTATGAAGTCAAGCTGCTGTAATAGATGCAAATACATCTTTTGGCATAGTCTTTTCAGCATGTGAGCACTAATGGTGCTTTTCCAGATGTCTCAGCCGACAATTCCATAGGCAACCGAATTGTCAGAGTCAATTTTTTTCCAAAAATAGTTTTGAAATATTGCTTGTTGACACAGAACTTCTTTCCAGTTTGCTTCAGTCTGTTTTAAGCTTTGTCTCAAAGTGTTCCAGAGCCAATTTAGTGATTTCCATGACAGAATCACATCTGCTTTTAATGCAGTGTCATCTGAGTGCCCAAAGATCACAAGCATCCAAAAGTGATTTTCAGTATTGGTTCTTTCTGCTGGTTCTTGAAACATCTGATATGTTTTTTATATTGTGAATAAAAATGGGTTTATGCGATTTGTAAATCATTACATTCTTTTCTATTTTACACACACAACTTTTTGGAATAAGTAAACTAAGGAAAGGACCTGACTGTTACTTTCTAGTGAGAGAACGGACAAAGATAAGCTTTGATCAGACTCTGAGCTGGTTAGCTTCCCAGCCAGTAATAACTGCTATCTCATGTTTGCTTCAAAAACAGATGGAAAACAGGTTGCATATGCCTTATCTTACACATTCTCTTCCAAAACAAGCCTTGAAAACACTGTAACATTTCATAATCCATTGGTTTTCCTGACGTGAACACAAGTCTGTTTGTTTCGATAAGAAATGTGAGGAATTCCACATTTGAACACTGTCCACGGACTGGCTCTTACCCACAGTCAACAACACAAAGCATAGGTCAATATGGGTCAAAATGTGCACTCAGGTACATGAACATTGCCCACAAGAGGCTTCTTTACACTCGAGTTATTGACTGTACTGTAAATATAAACACTACTGTGTCCAGAAGAAACAGACAGCTGAGACAACTAAAGTCCCTTTTGTTTAATTTTGTGTACAGAGCTACTAGGTGACATGTACACTGTACAAAGCAAAATTTCACCAAAATCCAGCTGATCACTCTGGATTTGTATCACCATCTCCAGAGGTCTTTGTCAGCATGTACAGCTGCCACTGAAAATCAGCATGCAACCCGCTTCGAGAGAATCCACCACTGCTCTTCAGCACCCTGTCCTCCTGGTCTCCTCTCGGCCATCAGCTCACCCTTCCACAGTTCTTGCCCATCTTCCCTTCCACCTTCAGCATCTAACTTTGACTGACAAGGATGAAGATGAAAGAACAGCGCGAGTTAAAGGCTCCTCTCTCAATCTCATCAAAATCAATTTCACTATGTCATTTGACTGTGACAGCCTTCACATTGCTTTAATGTCCTACTCAGCGTGGCTTGGCTTTATGAACACTCGTGTGGAATGAAGTCAAAACTGTGATCTGCCAGCTAACTATGTTCTCATTAAATTCTCCAAAGCTCTTTGTTCAATAAGTAATATGCACAGATCTCCAAGTCTTATTGACTTATATACTCACAATGCTTTAATTTCAAAACAGGTTTTGTTGGTGGTCTCTGCTCAGTCTGTGATTGTGGTATACCTTTACACACAATTCATATTTTTCAGGCAAATAACTTTGTATCTGGCAAAAACACAATTAAAAAAACTGCTTAAATACATTCAGTCTCTCCAAAGAAAATGCGGTGCAGCGTTTTATTATTCAAGCTGGGCCTAACAAAAAAAAAAAAAAAAAAAAAACCCACAAGAGAATAAAAAGCTATATAAAATATATTAGAAAAACTAGGCACATGTCTGAGTCTGAAAAGGGTATAAAGGGATAATTACCACTGGTATGAAGAAGCAGCATGAGAAAAAGCTAGGCTAATCAGGGTTAATCCAGACACTAATGAGTGCTATCAGCAGCACGACACTATGCCACTTTCTCACCTGAGGCTAAGGTGCGTTGTTAAGAATGAGCCCATGGTGGCTAGCTCGCTAGCTGGCAGTAGGCTCCCTGCAAGGAGACTAATGCTAACCAGGACTCGAGATGAGCTGTCGAAATCCTACAGGGCCGACATCCTAAGCTTCTTTTAACACCTCCTTTTAGTTAATTGAAAAAAAGAGAAATGAGGCTTAATGTGAAGACTTAACTGAACAACAGTCTGCTTATTGCAAGATTTGGTGTTGATTAACCTACTATTATAAATCTGTGAAGCAACCTTTGCTCTTTCTAGTAATGCCTTTTTTCTTTAAGTATCCTACAGTTATCAAAAGGTGACTGGAAAAATACAGTTATTCCTCATTTGCTTTCTTCTGGAAAAGGGGTCACACAGTATGTGTTCTGTTCATGCAGTGGATTCATGCATACCTAATGCATGAAACACATACAAAGGAGGAACACCAACGGTTTCTGCATTTATCCACACAGCCACTAACTGCCCACTCACTCAAATACACACACTCTGTAACTTCATGCTAGTAATAAACAATACCAGGTGGCCATTCCCCATCTTGGCCCGGCTCCTGTGCATGCCACAGTCTCTCATTAAATTTCACATCTGTGAGTGTGGACAATTCTCTCCAGTTGCCATTTCTCCATGGGACTTCATTAGGCCTTTATTAGCAGGCACTTGGACATTGTTCACCAAGATGCACACATGCACCTAAACAGAGGTTAGATGAAGACACTCTTTTTATCTTGTCTTGTGTTCTTTTTTTGTTTGGCAGTTCAAATTACAGCAATTTCTGGTCAATTTCTCGATAACAAAACGGGTCTGCAAGGCAGGAAAAAAGACGCCTCACCAGAAAAAAGGGGTCGAATGTAAAGCAGTGTGGTTATTGTTGTGAAGTGGACATCATTAGCAGAAGACATCAGAACAGGAGCTTGTTAGTGAAAGAGCTGATTGGCACACTTCGACCCACAGGCTTTCCCATCAGTGTCACATCCTGCCACAATAGATGAATCAATAGGAAGGAACAGCAACAGTGATTTTTTTTTTTAAAGATGTTAACTAAGACAACTGCAACTACAGTTAAGCTGTAATAAAAAAGCAAGCTGTATGCTGAAAGAAAAAGGCTCATGGTCCTAATGGTCTTGATGCTGTTCGGTCTAAAAAGTACAGCTTATATGATTTATTACCTTTACTACAATTTGCAAGCAAAATGTAGATGCTGCAATAGAATAATACGCATATGTGAGGGAGAAAGGCTGAGAAGGCTGTAGCTACTTGGAAAAATAAGACAAAAGGAGTAAGTGGTGTCACTCCAAATTCAGAGGATGGCAGCCAGTTTAGCATAGTTCCATCAGCTTGCTATTGATTTGTTAAATTACAGCCCTGGATCTAAATGACCGAATGGATGAGCAAACAAATGAGTGGCAACATCAATAGTTTTATCACCATGGCCAGTGATAGAGGCCAGGGGATTACAGGCATGCAGACAACAACAAAGACGCAAAGAAATTAGATTCATGTCGCATGTGACAGAATGACCAAACACAGAAGCCAGCCCAAAATCTCAAAGGGTGAAATACTGGATCACAGGCTCTGTCATCTCTCACTCTCCACTTATTGCACCTCACACCATTTTTCCAGCCGGCCTCTCTCACCCCACAGAAGGAAAACACAGACATTTCTGTCACCTCCCCAGGCAAGTGAGTGAATGGCCCCTTGATACTGAGATCTAAGGATCAAAGTCAGCAGGGCAGCCATGTGTGTCAGATAAAAAAAAAAAAAGGGTGGCTATGCTAACAGTGAGGCCGTAGTGCGTGCAAAAGCTGCTGGGTGGATTAAAAAAACAAAACAAAGGAGAGACAGGGGAGGGTGTGTGGATGTGGAAGGGATAAAGGAAAAGCCATGTAATTCTCTCCAACGGAGAACAGCAAAAGAAAAGTGTTATGAAATGGGGGGAGGAGCAGTGGTGCCAGCTTGAGCCATCTTCCCTGCACGTCACCACCCCATCTCCTGGGTCTTTTATTGTTAATTAACACAACATGGGGAAAGGACAACCTGTTTAACATTGCCATGCACCAAGCAGAGTGTGAATGATAACACAAGGCAGCAACGTAACGAGTTACAATCATCAAAAGACGCGAGAGACCTCTCCACTTTAATAGCTTTACTTTGCAAAACAAACCAAATATCGACATTAACTGACAACAAGGATTTTTTTTTTTATGTTTCCATATTTCTCAGCGTTTTGAAAGATGTGTAAAATATAGGATTATGATGGCATGAGTCATGGTTTAACATTAATCTATTATATTGTTTTCTAACAGCTTTGTGCCAGAGATCGTTATCTTTACAGCATAACGTCTTTTTCCCCCCGAATATGTATTTTCATACAGCTCAGCTTTATAATTCAAAGATTACTTTTTTTAAACAAAGCAGTTTTTACTCTTAATCTACCAGTCTTCAACATTATACAAGTAGATATCATGTTTCACTCTACATTATGACATTTATATATATAGTTACTATTTTAGGGTAATGATAGAATGAACAGTTAACATATGGGGAAAATAGGCGTAAGATCTGGATGGGGTAACGGCTGTAGAGAAGGAGACCTGGTCTAACTGTTAGGGAGCAGAAGGGGAGGAGACAACACAGCTTGGCTACTGGCTCACAGACAAAACCAGTCAGCTTGTCAGCATTCATACTTGTGACATGTGGATACATTACTCTATGCTGCACACACACTGTACACATACACTCCACTGATCATGGCAAGCCAAGAGCCACCTCCATCCATCCATATGTCGGTCAGTGAGCCAGTAGGGCAGAATAAGGGACAGGAGGTAGCCAAGCTGGTGTGCATGCAAGCATGTGTGTGTGTGTGTGTGTGTGTCTGTGTTCTTGCACATGCATGTTAGTTGGAAGGAGTTGATTCGCTGAAGACTGCTGCATGTCAGTCTTGGTAACCAGCATATAAGGACATCTGTTTCAAGGACAAACACAAACTATCTACAAGCTACAACATCGCAGAGGGCATCAGTCTGTAATGTGTCCCAAATCTACTTCTTGTGCAGGGAATAATCACTAACTTTGAGATGATATTAATGTGTGCTTCTGGGGGAACCTGCTTATCCAAAATTGGTTTGGAAATTTACAAAGACAGGCTCGGGGCAGTGGATTTAACAGTGTTTGTTGAGGTGAGGCGTGTGCGCATTAGGTAGCTGCGTTATCTCTCACAGCTGAGCTGGTCGCACTGGGAGCAAAACAAACACAAAATAAAATCATTTATTTGTATGATCCCATTTCAGTGAAATGTTTTTGAACTGAAAAAAGTAATCTCTCTCTACTTTCATCTTTTTCTGTTTATCACTTCTCCGTCCTTGTGGACCACACAAATACACAAATGTAAAATACACTGATACATACGCAGTCAGTCAGTGCAGCAGGTTTTTCTCTGATAATCACTTTATCAGTCATCCTTTGTGAAGCGGAGGTAAATTCCCTACACGGGGGAGTTTGATCAATGCCAGAGACATGTAAATCGATCTGGACATAGTCTCTGCTAGCTGGCTAGTCCTTATCCTTTATCCATCTTCCAACCTTTGAAATTGTGCTCATTACCCCTTCCCACCCAAGACCAATTCTGGTATCACTCCTCCTCTTCATCTTCTTCTGCTGGCCCTCATTTATTCTCAGTTTCTCTCATTCTATCTCTCTAATCATGTCTGTGATGTGTTCCTGTGCTGTTGACAGATTCATCAGGCTGGCACTTAGACCAGTGGCAGGCCATATCATTTCACCCTAACAGACATGTCCCTGGATAACCTTGGTCCTAATAATGTCTAATAGCAGAGGTGCTTTAGACCCTGCGGACACTGGGTCTAATCGTGAAAACCTCTTCAAATCCACTGCATGAGCTTATGGATGCGCTTGAAGGACACATGCTAAAGAGTCGCAGAGACGACGTGTGATTGCTTATGTGAATGACTATGCATGTTTTTTCTGCGAAAGCCACATGCAGAACGAGCAATTTAACAGTGACAGGCAGGCAGTGGATCGCTTTGGCAGCAAAGTTTTTTTGTTTTGGTTTTTTTTTGGTTATTGTCAATTCATTCGTTTATGTCACTCACTAATTTCACAAGACGGGACTGGTACAGTATCACTTACACTAGGGTAAAGCTAATAACTTACTGTTGTCTATATTTGAGGCTAATAAAATAGTTGCTGCTGCTGTTCAGGAAAGTGGATTATCTAACTATTCTGACAAATTTGCATTAAATGCCTTATTTACATTAAATTCTTGTAATTCTTTTTAGAAGAAAAAGCTGCACACGCAAACGTTAATGTTTAGTTTTGCCACTAGTAAGCTAGTGGTCATTCTGGTTTGCACTGGTTTGTAAAGTGATGTGCAAAAACAACAACTTACAGAAAGTAGGTAATGAAAAATTGACAGGGATAATTTGGTGCGGTAATTCAGGCAGACATAGGTGATGAGCTGATGTGATTTACTTACCAACTAATTAACTTCACATATGAATACGTGACTTATTTACTGACACAAACTGCAGACAGACAGAGAAGTCAATAAGTAAGAGTGGTCAGCTGAAACAACTTAAATTAGCTCAAAACTTTGGAAATAAGTTCAGAATGAATCTCACATTGTAATGAGGGAGTTGTTTTAGCATTCACACTTGTTAATTAGGCGATACAGTGAGTATTAGACATATTTAAAGAAACACAACGGGCGCAAGTTCTCTGTTAGTACTGCGCATTATTACCACTTCATTATATAAATGGCATATGCAATAATATAGTGTCCAAACTAATTTACAGTACACGCCTGCACTTATGCCTTGTAGTCATGTATAGTATGTGACTGAGAAAAGGATGGAGGAAAGAACGTCCTTGAGAGAGTGTTCGCACAACGGGGTCATTAGCTAACAATCCCCCTCAGAAATGTAGATGCAGGAGCTGATGAAGTTAAAACTGTTCTGCTTTTGATGTTCGACACACTGACCAGTCATTAACATATTTGGAGCAAATGTACGTGTTTATTTGCAACAGCTAAACGTGAATAAAAGCGAGTAAATATATGCAAATTAGCCTGGAAGATACTTTACCAATTGATGTCCTCACTTCAGTGGTCAAAAAACAAAACTGGCACGCGCGCGCGCGCGCGCATACACACACACACACACGCTGAATTATATAAACAACACTAAATGGGAATCGTGCTAATGTTTGCTCTTTTCTAAATTTCCACCATGCTGTACAAATAGTAGTGAATTTATTCACAATAATGAAGACAACTGCATCGTGCTGGAGGTTGATATCTTGCAGTAAGCCCAATCACAGGCCATTGGGCTATGGGCCAAAAGCATATTTATATAGGGAACACGTTGAGAATTCTATGCAGCACATTGGACGTAAAATATGAAAGTAAAGATAAAGGTTGGAGTATTTTCCTCTAAAAGGAACACGATGTACCTACTTAAACAGGTGGATAAAGGATTCTACCAACATTCAGTGGTTGAAAAGGAAGACAAATTCACGCTCGACAGGGAGAAAAGCATAAATAAATAGCCATGAAAAGCTATCTGAACTGTGGAGGGGAACTCAGCTGATCTCTTCAATGAAATCATCTCCCTACTTAAGGGGGAAAGAATATGCCCTTTGCTCACAAAGTAAAAGAAAAAAGAAAAAGAAAAAAAAAACTAAAGCAACAACAAATAAAAACGCAAATAAAGCTTTCTCATCTATCTGACAACACAGCAGCTGTTGCCTTTGAAGAGGGGAAACAAATGCCATCGATTCAGACGTCTGTCTGTCTCCTGTCGAGCTCAATGGGGGATCCTGCTGTATCTTCTGTTCTGCTATCCTGCATTTCATTATTTCGAGTCTGCACTCCATCTCTGTTTTATCAGGATAAGGCATATGAAAGGTAAAATCACTCAAACAACACTGCATGTGTTTGATGAGCTTTGTCGCCACAGTGAGCAGCAGCAAAGCAGCAGTCAAGAGCCGCACAGTTTTACGTGCCGGATGCTTAATATTCCAAGTACCAGTCAGAAGTGTGTAAACCTCAGTGTCTGGTGTCTTCAGTCAGTGATATTGACCCATGAGTTATACAGTCGCACAAGTAAGGCTAAAACTTTCTTTCAACTTCAAAACCAGTCTTCGGGCACTGGAGGCAAAATCTATTCTCCATTTCATCAGAGCCTCTTTGCCACTCAGTACAGACTGTGAAAAAACTGATTTGGATGATTAGAAAGCAATTGGAGTGTCCTTCATCGTGACTGATAGCGGGCAAAGAACAAGGCCGAATATGGGGAAAAAATACTCTTCTTTAGGTCCCTACAGGATGCTGTGAGGAAACTGGGAGACCAAAAAAAAAAAAGAAAAAAAGAAAGAAAAAAAAAAAAAAAGAAACGGGGCACTTTTCTCATATTTTTGATAAGAACTTTAGAATCAAGCTGTTCTCACAACAGCTCAGCCAGGTTGAGATCTGGTGACTGCTTCATTAAAAAGCCAGCTGACCACTTCTTCTCTTATATTTCTTGCACAGTTTGGAGCTTCGGGTCACTGCCCTGTTGATAGAGAAAAATGTCTCCAGTCAAGCTGTGCCCATAGCGTATGGCATGTAGCAAAATGGAGCAATCTTTTATCCTGTAAAATCCTCCAATTTATCAGTACCATCATATTTCTTCCACATGCTTGACAGATGTCATGCACTCCTATAAAATCGTTTATTTGCTTTATGTCTCAAAAATATTTAATGCAAAGATCTCAAACCTGTGTCTGTGAGAGTTTCTGTCCAAAGTCTTTGTTGTTTTTAACTTTGGACAGCCCTAGATCCAGCTTTTCTTTGAAACTCTGCTTGGTGGCTTCTTCAATACTGCAAGCTGAGGACCTGTGAGGCATCTATTTTTCAAACACAGACACTGATGCTTGTATAATCCATGCTCGATAGGGCCACAGGATCCCCCACTTTTCTTTCTATTTTGGACAGAGCCACTTTGTGTTGCTCTGTGATGGTAAAAGTACTCCCAGTTGTACGAAATCTTCACTGTTGCAGTCCAATTCAGAAGAATTTTTCTTTCCAACATTTACAACGTGTCCAGTAGCATGCATATGCATGTCATGCAAGCACCCAACCTAAGCATACTCTATATCAACAGCAGAATTGAGCGGAAGCACAGCTGAGAAACAAAGTTGGTAATTCTATGGTCTTTCTGTGCAGTCAACCTGTTAAAATCAAACCAAGTTAAGTCCTAGTTTCTGGCTCAGCACCAGACAAAGCCGATGGATCAACACGGCAAGGCACAATATATGAAACCCATTTATTTTAAAGGGTGTCTGTGCACACTCAGAGGCACGGACATGCACACGAACAGATAAACACACATTAAGTTAAAGAGGATGTGTGTAGGTTGGAGGCATTTCTATATCCAACTCACTTGCGGCAATACAGAGATGGGAGAGAAGGGACAATCTATAATCATTAGGAGGGAAAAGAAGAGATGGCAGAGAAAGAAAGCTACAGTGCTGTCACAGAGGTGTCGGGATAACAAGATTAGAACTTGTGTGATTCATCTGTGGCCATGGCATTCTGCTCCTCACCCGCCCACCACAATCTCTGTCGGTTGGTGTGCTGAACCTTGATTCCTTGTCTTTCTGTGACTGTTTTATTTGAAATTATTATTTTACAATCTGCGCATTTAAAACTCAGATACTATAGTGTCATATAGACAGTCTAAAAGGAGTTTTTCTTTCATTTCAGGGCATCTGTATTATGTACTAAGACATGTAGACTTCACAAATTATACTAGATATGTTCATTTGTGAAAATCCACATAATCAAACAGCCCTGATCTTGTTAATTAACTCTAAATATTTCTGCCTTTATTCGCACCAAAGCTGTGGCATTGTCGTGCTGTTCTCGGCTTATAGTCCTCAGTGCAGTGTTTCAAATATTTGCTTAAGGGGGCAATTATACTGCACACTGCTGCATCTCCAAACTACTTTTCAATTTCTTGGGTGCACATTTCACATTTAAACTGAGCTGACTTACATCAAGGACAGAGTTAGAAAACCACCTTACTGACCTTATGGTCTTTAAAAGCTATCAAAATGAGCATGGCTATGTAGCAATGTCTACCTCATAAGACATCCATGTAAAATGTTCCAACTTCATATTCACCACCCTCTCTAACCCTCCCCCGACCCACTCACACTCTTCCCTCCCTATCTTCCTTCATCCTGCACTTCATCCCTCCTCTCCCTCTCTTCCTTTCGCTCTCTGAGCTTGGGGACAGTAGAGTGACTTTGAAGTTGTGCTGCTTCAGGAGGAGAGAGGGAGTCACTCTGGCTAATTAGTTGTCCTTATCCCAACAGCAGCAGCAGCCACCAGCTCGCTGGCTCAGAGGAAGAAAACAGAGCAGGCATCAACAGCAACTACCAACTGCTGCATGTTAAAGATACCCTGATCCCTCTGCTAACGGCTAGTAACAATAATACTCACCCTAAGACTGAACTGCAGATTTATCGGAGTTGCTTTTTTCATATACAGTATAATGACAGGCAGTATGGTAGAAATATGTTACAGCGAATCCTCTTTTTTTCAGGGAAAACTTCAAAATCATTATGTGATTACATGAAATCACATAATGTCTCTAATGTTATGGTAGTTTCATTTTAATCTAGAGAGACAGAATATCAACTAAAATCCAGAAAAAAGACACTTTATGCAAAAGCTATAAATTAATTTACATGTCATTGAAATACAGTATTTGATCCCCAAGCAAAACACAACCAAGACTAATTGGTCACCAGATTTTCACACATCTCAGGAAGGATGTTGGCCCACTCCTCTTTACAGAAACTCTCTAAATACTTTAGGTTTCTTGGCGGCCCCTTGGCAACTTGAAGCTTTAGCTCCCTGCACAGATTTCCTGTAGAGTTGAGGTCTGGAGACTAGCTAGGCCATTCAATGACCTTAATGTGCTTCTTCTTTAACCACTTCTTTGTTGCCTAGACAGTTTTTTTCTGGCTCTTTTTTTTATGCCTGACACTTCTGTCCTCCATTTGTCTGGAAAAACACTGTCTGCACTGATGAATCTGCTGCAAGACTTAGATCTATGCTTTCGTGCTGTTTACAACAAATTTCAACCCAACCACCCAACAGCATAAAAACACCATGATACAAGGAAAGATCCAACTTTCCTTGTATCAACAGCTCAGGATGCTGCTGGAGGTATAATGCTGTAATTCTTACCACATTTAGGCCAATTTGAACCAATTTGAACACCACAGCTTATCTCAGTATTGTTACTGACCATGTCAATCCCCTCATGACAACAGTGCACCTATTTACTTCCAGAAGGATTACCCACCATGTCACAAAGCTCATCTCAAAATGATTTCTTGAACATGACAATAGGTTCACTGTTCTGAAATGACCTCAACAGTCAAACCAGTGCAGCATCTTGTGGTGGAAGGGGTAATTCCCATCATGGATATGCACCCAACACGTCATGTCAATATGGATCATGTTGAATCTATGCCATGTAGAATTAAGGCAGGGTGTGTGTGCGGTAGGGATATGGTTGAAATGGAAGCTGGATTTGTACTCTTACGCTGGAAGTGAACACAAAGGGCCATGCCATATGTGGGAATGTCACAGTTAATAGATCAAGAAGAAAACAGGAACTTCTGACAAGAAATGCACAGAGATGTGGTGTCCGGACAAAGACATCTGTGTTATATTTTCCCAGCAGGGTTTCTCCCAACATGTCCATCTCTCTTCTTACTACAGTTCCCTTTTGCTTTCTCTCAACCTCATGGCCTGATCTCATAGAGACATGTCCAAAGTAGAGGGAGGTAGAGAGAGAACTGACTGAGATTCAGAAACATCAACTATTCCCTTGAGATACCCACAAGCACTCAGATTCATGCACAAAATGTTGGTTCTCTCTTAGTATCGGTTTGCCTTACTTCATTCAGTTTGGCCTCAGTGCGAATGACTGCTGACATACTGTCATATGTGCACGTACTGTGTATTCTCTCTCTGTCTTTTTCTCTCTCATTCCAAACATGACAGGCAACCACTTCCCGCTGACGGAGACTCTTATTATTATTCAAGTAACTCCATTGTTAGCTTTTCTGCTTAGAAGTGAAAAAACATTGGGTCGCACTTGCTCTTTGAAGTAGTCAAGGCTCATTCCCTGGTTACAAACTGACATAAAGTTCATAGACGCATGCATTAACCAAGACAATTCAATGTCTTTCTGGTCCTTAGTGTCACAGTCTGTAGGGTTATGGAATAAAGAGTTCAGCATTAGTTATATAAAGTTCAACACACTGAGAGTGTAGAAAAGACCTCTCTGCCAGATACTCCGAGACAATTAATTCAACCCATCTCCTCATCTCCACAGACCCCTGACTCCCAAGGCCAGTCATAAGAAGGACAGACGGAGAGGGATGACATAGGTCGTGGAGGATGTGCACATGCTCATACTAAAGAACATGCAGATGTTGCTATGGCACATGTGCACACATTCCTCTGCACATTTGTGTGTGGCCTATATTTGTCTATGAGTGTATGCATGCATACAAAGTATATCTGTCATCAGGAGTGTTGCAAATACATATGCACACACACACAGACGCACACACAAACACACACCTGTCTGGGCGAGTCAGACTCTCCCCTAATGGCACCACGGGGACCCAAGACATTAGCATATTAAAAGGTGACATTTCACAGCCTGAGCTATGCAGGAAGCTACAGCCCGATCATTCTGACAGTCTGACAGCCAAATATGCAGTCCGAAGAGCAGACACATGAGAGTATGGGTTGCGACACAATGGGAATATGGGAAAACCTCGACTAGATTTGAGCTGGAAAACACCTGTCCAGTCATAGTAGGAAGCCCCAAAACATGAGAATGAATTTGTAATCTAATTTGTGAGATCAGTGTTAGGTGTAATTTGTGGTCCCGCAAATGTGTCCATCTGTGTATTCATTACTATTTGGACAGCAAACAGAGAGAGGTTTTCACCCACAGCGAGCGTGCTGCTGTGTAGTCACCCAATATCCCACCTATGGGGTTACTTATGTGCTGATCAAATGCTGATTGGATGATGATGATAGCTCACGCACTGGTTGTACCACGTTTTTTTTGACACCGCCGCCATCAGACAACAAGATAAGATAACTCTTTATTGTCATTGCACAGTCATACATAGTACAATAGTACAATGAAATTGGAAAACTGTCCTACGTCGGCACTACATGTAACACAACACGACACGATACGACACATCACAACACAACACAAACAACACAACACAGTATAATAACTTAGTAATAAAAAAGAAGAATAAGTGTATTTGTCTTGCTCACTGTTATTATTGCACATTAATTATTATTGCACCTTGTTATAAATATAAATACTATTATTATTACTGTTTTTACTGTTGTTAACCCCCCCCCAAAAAAAGTCCAGGTAGGTAGCCAGTCAGGTCAGCTATTTGCATTGATCAGGGCTATTGCCCTGTTGTAAAAGCTGTCCTTGAGTCTATTTGTTCGGGACCTCACCAGCCTGAACCTCCTGCCAAACAAACACTCTCTCCAGGTCGACGAGGAGTCCATAACTGCTACCAGACTGCCTTCAACTATACCTCCTCAAGCATTAAAATAAGCATAATGTGTTCCAAAACTAGCAGGAAATTTGTAACTTGTAACATGTAAGTTTGGTAATGAGTCATGCCATTAGATTTCCAGACTGTGAGAACGGCTGAGTTGTACTTGAGTTACATCCCATATGGAAAAGATATATATAAATCTTATAAAGTTTGTATCTGTCTTGTGTGAAACTTGTATGAAAAGCAGATAAGAGTGAAAACTGATATAAGATCCCTTGAAAAATTATATAAATAAAACTTGTATGTTTTGGATACTTACTAAAACAATATATGAAAGTAATGAGAAAGTGGCCACTTTCATGAGTAAATCATAGAAGTTTTTACTATTGCTTTTCCATATGGGATGGCTCTGACAAAGCAACAGCACACAATCTCACACACCATTTCCATGTAAACAGTGTTACAGGTTAGCAACAACAGGCACAGGTAGACACAAACACACTGACATTTTAGCATGTGATCCAAAAATACTGACTTGCAGCATGAGTGGAAAAAACCTAGAATCTCTTTTTATACATGTAGAATAATGCTGATAAATTTGAATTTTTGTAGATACATATTCTCCCCGACGTAATTCAGTTCTCACTGGCACATACACTACACCTGCTGTTACACACACACACACACACACACACACACACACACACACTGCTGAGACAAGACTGACAATGGCTGAGGTTAGTAATTGGCTCTGAATTGCAGCTTCAGCAAAAGACTCGGTCCTGTTGGAAACCTGTCAGTATTTGGCATCTGTTACCCTCATTTTCCTTTGCAGGACAGCAAGATGTCACCTAGCTCACCGACATGTGTTACAATAGTTCCTCTACTTCTGCTACAATACGTCTGTCAGAGCTGAAGCTCTCACAGAAATGACCTGCCTGTCTTTCATGAGAACATTAAGACTGCATGTTGAATGGGATAAGAGGCAGAACAGAGAGAGACTTCAAGAGCAAATCAGCAGCAAGCAAAGAGCAAAACAGACTCTAACACAGCAAGAAGCTAATAAATACAGACCGTTTATCAAATAACAATATCCAAGGACAGAGAATTTTTCATCTGTAGTTGAATAATGATGCCACGTGAAGCGATCCAAAACTGAGGGATTTTCCATTTTCAGATAACCTTTACTGTGAGCAGACCCATTCTCCTCCTGCTTTCCAGCTCATAAGCCAACAATTACAGCAAGCACTTGTCTCTGCGTGTATCCTATAACTACCATTTTCAGGTTGTAGTGTCTCTGAGTTGCCCTCGCTCTTCTTCTTCTCTTTAGTTTCTTTACAACTATTCCATCAAAACAAGGGACAATGTTGCACTGAATGGAACTTCCCAGCAGGAGTCCTATGATGCAATGACAAAAAAAAGAAAAAAAAAAATTCTATCCTACTGTATGCCTTAAAAAGAAACAATGCAGACTTACTAGTAAAAGCATACTAATTATAGTCACAGAAAGCCGCTTTGCTGTTGTGCATTAGAAGCTCTGACTCTTGCTTGATGGGGGAGCTAAGCAGCTGACTCTTTGAGTCTGAAATGCGTCACTACCTCAGCATGTGATTCCACTCTGTGATATAAACTGCTAATATTTAAGAATTTTTGCAAGATCAGCTGTTGATTTTTTTTGAAACCTTGGTTCTGCTGAGGAAGTCCACTAGCTTAGTATACTATCCATCCATCAACTGTGGGAACATGACAAATAATAAAGTTTACGGTAAGATAGTAAGGCAAAAACAATACAGAAAACGAAATTATTTTTTCATTTGCACTAACCATCCTCATCAGAAAGTCCGAAGACTAAGAGCCGCAAACATACCTTCATTAGTACTGACTCGCTGAGTTTCTCACGGTTCACAATCTTAATGGCGACTTTCTGGCATGTTACACAGTGGACTCCAAGTTTGACCAACCCTGGAAAAAAAGGAAATACACATTTCATTAGGTCAGACACTCTGCTGAATATGAATTTCCACTGAAAACATTAGGAAAAGTCCTAAAATGGGCTGTGATTCTTAAAAAACACACTTAAAAAAAATTCTCTTGTCAAGTGCATTGACAAGAATAATATAAAGCAGCTAAGGACCAAATGTTGCTAATGCTTGTAATGACTTGTGAAGTGTACACAGAGCCTTAAATTAACTGCCCTCTGGGGTTTATTTGAGTCATAAAGGCAGTAAGTGAGCAGGCCATTTGCTCTATTGATTCCGATAATGTATTAAACCACTGTAATGCAGTAATGTTAATTCATCTAAAATGGTACAAACAATAGGATTATAAAAAAAAGAATTACAGGATAAAAAACTAATTATCAACCAGCATCCAAAATGACATGAATGAAGAAAAACTGCACAGAGCTGTAGTGAGAAACTGAAAGTAGAGTGGCATATTTCAAAAACACAGCAGAAAACATTACCATTTTCTTCACAAGACAAACACATTGATTCATGGGTAGAAATCTGGGTGTGCCAGTCAGTTGTATAGGGACTCCCACACGAAGACTCTGTCAAAACTCATATAATTCCTGTGATTTCTCACAACCCAAAAAGCATCTTCTGCTTTGCCTTACTAAATGTCCCCAGGTGTCCTCACTTAAGTGTAGAAAACCGACAGGGATACAACAACAATGAGTGTAGTTACAGTGGAACAAAGTGATGAGTGCATTTGATACAGGGAAGCCATGACAACAGCACCAATACATTTTCATTTGAGCTGCATTTTTATTAGAAAGATGTTTGAAAAGAAAACAAGAAAAACAAAACACCCCAAAAAACAAATTTTGGTTCTCTTTCATGGAAATTTCTCATGATTTGGCAGATATAAACTGCAAACTATATCTAGAAACTATATCTAGAAAAAAAAAAAAAGACTTCAGCAATTTAACAGCTGAAAAGCAAAATTGAACCTGATTTAATTTAGCCTCTTTAAACTTTGAGGACCTCTTTCGGTGCCTCCACATACATTTAGATTTTCCCTAGAAATACCTTCCTGATGAAAACTCAGTTTCACCAGAGAACTTCGGACTTGCACAGACAGCAAACATCAACGTCAGTGTCAAACTGACTCAACATTCACATTAATGATCATTACTGAAGACAGCAGTTCGGTGGAAGCCCAAATGTGGCTCACATCACATCAGGTGAGAAGCACAGTAAGGAGCATGCTTGTCTTTTTTCCCCAACATTGTGCACTATAAATTAATTCCCCAGGATCACAGTCAGCATGGGAGTTCTACAGTGACAGATTCCTTGCCCTGCTTGCAAGTGTCAGCTTCCTGTGACTGCATCTTCTTCTTCAAACTGAAATTCAAGTGAAAGGATTGCTGATTTGACACAGAGCAGAAGATTAAACCTGCTGCTGCAGCTGCACGAAAGCAAGTGGTGTGAATGGAACTTCCAGGGAGCAATCTAAAAATAGCAAGAATAACGTCAGTGGTCCGGAGGTGTACAGTAAAACATCCTTGAAGTTAATAATGGCCAAAATACAATCAAGTACAGTTTTCTTGTTTTTTTTAATGGATGGAGTCATAATTTTCAGTCAATGAAAGATTAAAGAATAGAGTAATATCCTACAGAAAGGGTTTGCTGGTGTGAAGCAGACCAATGTGGGCTTTTAGGATCCTCAGCTATGTCTTTCTCATAGATTTATTTCTGTATAACCCAATAGAAGAGGAGAGTCAATGAGCTTTGAGGAGGTGTTGAAAAACAGAGAAGCAGAAGTATTCCGATGCCACAGAAATGCCTTGAACGCTACAGAGATGACGGTAGGGGGAGGGCCAATTGTGGGATATAGTGAAGGAGGAGTGAAAAAGTGAATAAAGATCAAGTGAAAGATGAAACCAAAAAATTTAAATAGATTGAAAGTAAAGGACACAACATTATTCAAATGACAGGCCACAGATAATTAAGCAATAATGGGGAGTGTGTGAGCCTCTATCTTGGGAAGTTGAGAGGCCGCAGGGGCCGAAAGTGGAAACACATGGAAAGGAGGTGTGAGAGATAGAGAATGACAGAGAGATAGGAAGCAAATGTTAAAAAGAGGAAGATAAAAGATTTAGAAAGAAAACATTTTGGAAAGGGGATGAGGCAGTTGAGCAGAAGGGGGAACAACAGACAAACCCATTAGACTTGTGATGGTAATCATATGTTAATGACTGCTATAAAGAAGCTCATAAGTCATGATAAACACATTAAAGAGAAAATATCTGCCTGCAAACACATGAAAAGCTAACTGGATTATTCGCCTCACTATCCATCTTCCTCCAATGCCTTTGTTTTCTTGAGCAGGGGGCACATTAGCAAGAGAAAATGTGCAATGAGAAGACAACACATTATGATTTTACAACCACTTTGCTTATGGATTGAAATGAACTGTTACAAGGAAGTTCAGTACATAAGACACAAGACATTAGCCCCTCTTATGCAAAATATCTCAAAATTATGACTCACAACAAGAAGCGAATAAAACTAATGCTCAAATTACTAGCTAAAGCCAACAACAGACAAAAGTCAGATTGTCCTTTCTGAACAATGCCAAATGTGTCAATTAAATACTCAGCTGAACATGAATTGTTGTACTAAACTTTACAGCAATCCATCCAGTCGTTGTCAGGATATTTCTAAAGGCCAGAAATGTCAACTTGTCCATGTCTGCACAAAAGGTTGTTGAAATGTGTCAGAATCAAAATGATGTAAATCACTGCTATCCCTGAAGCTAGGCTGGTAGCACGGCTTGTATTTTATATGAAAATGAGGCACAGAGAGCTTAAAACAAGCTAAAGCATGTCATTATGTGTGGGTCTTACTTTCAGATATTCCAAAAAAAAAACAAAAAAACATTTGCCAAGTAAACAACATTTGGACATAATGTCAAAGTGTGCCCTATAAACTCAAAGTCATATTTGCCAAACTACAACACAGAGCAAAGTAAGAAACCCTGAAGAAGTTGTCAATCCTACCACAACACACCAGACAACAAATGCAATAAGTAAAGCATTTCTGTTCTTTTCTTTTGGATTTCTGTCAGTGAATTGGCTTTTGTCCACAGGACAAGCTGTAGACTGGTGGCCAGTGGTTGAGATCTCTCTGCAATTTTGTACCTTCAAAATAAATTCCCTGGCTCTTACATCTATGACAAAGCTGATGATATTATGGTACGTCCCATACATGACCCCAACATCCTTCTCCCAACATCAAACACATTTAAGAAAAAATCCTCAAAATAACTGCACTATGATTCTCTTATTTCAAGTATGCTGCGATAGCTAACTTCAATTTCTCCATGACCCAAAATAAACTCCCCTCCTCTGCTCTCGAGTGTGCTGTAATTTAAGAGCTCACTTACTGCCAGTGCCCCTTTCACCTGTCTATAACAGCACCCTTGGACAAACAGAAAAAAAATGAAAGCTGGAGTGGCAAGCGAGGGAAGAGGAAGACACCAGGATTTTGTCTGGCTCGTGGTGTGCTGAGTAGGTAGGCTGTCTTTGAACATAGGTTCAAATGTAAGGCTTCAGCTGAAAGCACAAAGGTTTGGTCCACATGAGGGGTCCATTTGCCAGCGCATGGCTCTGTGTGCGCATGTGAAGCAAGTATCTGTGCAAGTTTGAAGCTGATGTGTAGCATTCTTTAGATTCTCGCTACAGAAGAACTGTATTGTGATTTAGTATCACATATGAGTGGTTTATGAACCAAACAAGACACGCGCGTGTTTTTCACTGACACCTGCAATATACGGACAAAAGCAGGCTGTGCAGTGAAGGTTGCGATGCCACTGCATCAGCAAGTATATTGATGTCTCCTCTCCTTTGCCCTCCTCCCAAATCAATAGCATCAAAACTCTTGCCTTCACAACAGTAGAAGAATAATGGCACTGACCAGGGACTCGTGGGCAGAAGAGACCACTTGACTGACCCCCTCCCCACCCCACTCTAGCCTGTACCCCAGCTACACAATCTTTATTTTTCATGCACCCTTGTGATTAATGGCCTAATGTGGAGGGAAAAGAAAGTGTGTACATTAGAAAGTGTGTACATTATTGTACTTTATTGAGCCCCGTGGGGAAATTGCTCTCTGCATTTAACCCATTCACTCAGTGAAGCAGTGGGCAGCCATTGGGCGCCCGGGGAGCAGTGTGTAGGGACGGTACCTTGCTCAGGGGTACCTCAGGGTAGCTGTTAAGGGGAATCGAATCGAACCCCCGACCTTCCGATCATGGGGCAACCACTCTACCTACTGAGCTATCCCTGCCCTCTGCCCTGCTGGAGGAAGACGCAGAGTGATAACTTTGGCCAATTGCTCGGTGAGCATCATGTGTTGAGCATTGTTTAAGTGCACTGTGCTGGAAGCTTGCTTGATGTCACAAATCTCGGCTGAGAAATATTAGTTTTAAAATAAAAGCTGAGCAAACTGTGCTGAGTGAGCTAGACAAAAGGTGTAAACAAGGGTTGAAAGAAAAGGTTTAAATGAAAAAGCACGAAGCAAGCAATAGGTCGCAAAAAGCAAAGAACATGCACATAGAGCATCCGCTGTACAGCACCTCTTTATCGCCAATGGGACAACTTAATTAACCGCAGAATGTGCACAGTTGTGAAAATCCCTCTAATCAGCTACTTTTCAAAAACTTTAAAAAAAAAAAAAAATCTGGCAGTGCATCTGCTTCTCTATATCACTGAGCCATGTGTCAGCTCTGATTTGGTAATGAACCTCTGGTCTAACTTCACAAGTCACTGTTTCAAGCTGCTGAACTTGCTGTCCTAAGAAATCTCTCTAATGGGTCCTAGAGTGTATTCATTATGACGGCATGTAGTCAGAACATTTTGAATTAAGCAACTTTTCTGGAAAAGATCTAATTGACATGAGACTGCTGGCCTGAAGAAACAATGTTTTTACCAATTTGACACATACATTCAGCCCACGCAACAATTTATGTGTGCAACACATTTCCCTGACAAACTTTAGCTCGTCTCTATTTGATACTGTTAGATATTGTTAATGATTTCAGAACAGTTCAATTCAGATTTTTATAAAGCACCAAATCACAACGTCAGTTGTCTATAGACACTTTACACTGGAAGCTAAAGACCCCATAGGATACTGGAGAAAACTCCAACAATCAAACTGCCCCCTATGAGCAAACAGTTTGCAACAGTGGGAAGGAAAAACCCCTGTTAACAGGAAGAAACCTCCAGCAGAACCAGGCTCAGGGAGGTGCCCTGAGCATAGCATAGCAAGACCAGACAAAATACAAACTAAAGGAAAGGAAAAAACAAAAAATGTTAATGACATGCTGTAGTGGTATATAAACAACATGGGGAGTCAAAACTTGGCTTAGGGTCCAGCCTTAACTGAATACGTACCAGAATCAAGCTGAAAGACTGGAACTGACAGAGTCAGTTTATCTGACCCCACCCCCATTATTATTATTTTTTTTTACCCTCAGGTTTTCCCAATAGGTCCTTGTTGGCATGTTTGCCTTTTTCTCCCTTCGCTTCAAGTTGTTTAACCTGGCAAAGATGGGAAACCCCCAATACATGAGGAGAGAAACTCGCTTCTTCGGTGTTAACTTGTGAGAGCGCTCCAACTTTCAAAGTAGTCTGATCAGTGGCTGATTCATAAGTGGATATCTGGGGAAGAGCAGATAGGAGAGGAGTGGGACCCTGACTGTGAAGCTGATTTCCAATGCTATCAATCAACGACAAAAGTAGGAAACAAAGGAGGGAGAGAGCGTACATGAACACCCTGTACTCTCCTGAGCCTAGAAGAAGAAGAGCTTTATGATCTCCACCTGCTAACTGCACACAGGTAACAAGAGCCACACACAGAGTCAGTGTTTTCTGCTTTATCCTCCTCACAGCCCTGGCAACCAAGCAGTTAAAGATCATTACTGGATTAATTTCCATCTGGAAGCAACTACAAGGCAAGGAGAGCAAAAGATGAAAAAGAGATGTTCCCACTAGCACACCTCTCTCACTTTCAAATCTTGATCTTTCAGAAGTGCTAAACCAATGCAGGCAGATGGTAGTAGCTTATGCTGGCTTAGCTTTCTCTCCCTGAGGCGCTGGCTGTGAGAAGCTCATTGCCCTTAGGCACAGATCTGTGAGCCTCTTTCCACTTCTGCTCTCTAACCCTGACTGCTCTACATCAGGGCCACAGCCCTGCCCTAGGATCAGTGTTTGAAAGGAAACACAATGTGGTACTAGGGCTTCCTAGAGCCTTTTCTGACCATGTGGAAAGCCCTTGCAGCAGGGCGTGGGAATTCCCTCCACGAGGGCAAAGGGTAAAAGACACTTTCACGCCCACATCTTCACACCTTTGTACCTTTTTTGACTTTCCAGCACAAAGATAGACTAAATTATGCCGTCTTCAGTCTTCTTTGCTGAATAAATATCACTACACTGAACGTCTGCAATGTCAAACATCAGTCGGTGGTGGCTTCAACAAGCACACATTTTCATTGTATATTCTTGGGTGTGACAAAGTGACAGATACAGAAATATTATCATTATTATTGAGAACTGAGAACCTTCACAGACATATCATTATTATTATTAAAATAATGTCACCACATTGTTTGCTTGCATTTATAGAAAGGAAAGGCAGTGAATCCCTCCCACAGAATATTACTATGTGCCAACTATGTATCTATACTCATCATGCTATGCAATGCTATTTGTGAGAAGTCATATTTGCAGAGAAGAAAACACCCGACCTGGTTTAAAGATTTACCTTTTGGCCTGGCCCAGCTTTCTATTCCAATAAGTTTCTGCTTTTTCTCTCTGCTTATACAGTTACTCCACATCCTTTTCTTTGCTTTTTCCCTGCCATTTTCCCCTCATTCTTCTTCACCCCTCATTGTTTTCTGACTTATTTATCTCCACATTTCTATTCATCATCTTACCTATGTACAAAAAGAAAGAAAAGGAAAAAGTATACACCAGCACAAAGCTGTTGAGTCATATTGTGCGGGAGGAGGAATGTTGACGATCAAACAATTTTCACTTCGCTACTCAATGAATTCAGTTTCTCTCCCTCTCTCTGCTTCTCACACACATCATTTCTCGCCTCTCCCCATTCACTAAATCTGTATCTTCTCCATTCCTCCGCCTCTTCTTTCACTCCTTTTGCATTTTCAGTCAGCCGTGACGTCTACCCAGCCTGAATTCCCCTGCAACCCTCTAAGCCCTACCAACCAAAGCAACAGCAACAACATCAGTAACACCAGCGGCCCAGACCAACAGAACAGCTTCAAAAGCAGGAAGAGCAGTTTAGCCCTGGAGTGATGGAGCGAGAAGGGAGGCACACTGACGCATGAATACAGAAACTGTTTATTTGGCCTGTGTAAAATAAGACATTTCCTCAGCAGCGCCAATATAAGTTAACTCCCAACTTAATATTTTATTAATACTCCATACTAATAGCCTCCAGACAAAGTGGTCTCAGTTTACCTTTGATACTTTGAAACATTTTCATACAACTAAAATTACATTATTAAACACAAATTACATGCACACACACAAAAAGTCACACTTTGTATTCTTCATAATATTTGTTTTCTCTATGTGTTCACAGGTGTAGGTCGAGTATTTCAGAAAGCAAGCATGTTTGTTTGTAGAGCGAGGGAGGTACCAAAGCTGTGAAAACCCAATTTCATGTATACAACTGTGATTTGCATAACATTGCCCCAACAATCACAGAATGAAATGTAGCGAGGTGATGGAAGTTGTAGATGGCTTCAAGGTGGTAATCTATTTTACACATTCTGATACAAGTAAGAGAACAATTGTGAGCGTCGCCCAAGGGCAGTAAGAACAATCCATTTAGTTGGTTAGTCTTTCTGATTGGCATATCTTGCAAAATCCCCACTCTTTACACATTAGCCTTATCAGAATGTAAATATAGGAATGGAAAAGCTCATCACTTGCTTGGTGGAAGATGCAAACTTCACACCGTTGCTTCTGCCTACAAGGCAAATAAGCTTCATTGTCATTGAGGTAGGTGCATTCTGCCTTATGAATATTTGACTCCAGAAAAGGGGTTCCTGGTTTATGGCTTAGACATGTTGTGCACTTTACACATTTCCCCACATTTCCACAAACTAAGGTGGGTAAAGAATTTTCCCAAAGAGCCACAAAAGAAACTGGGAATGTTGTGCAGGACCACATAATGAGATTTAAGCAGAAATGAGTTCAGCTTGTTGTTTCGGCCCTCCACAACAGTCCCAGTTTCTCATGTGACTCCTTTAGAAAACTAATTGCTCAGCCCTTTGCTATGGTATTTGTAAAGGGTTCATGTTACACTTCCATATGAAACACTGAATTCTGCTACAGCTGTTTTTGTTAGATCAAATAGATACAATAAAAAGTCAGGCCAAACTTTTTGGCAGTGATTTTGTCCATTGTTCAGGAGGCTGTCTCCCCATTAAGCTGATCACAGGCAGTGATATCTTTTCTCTTTTGAATCTCGCTGTGGACATGTCATTGGGGATTCAAAATATTTGAGTCAGAATTCTGGACTGATGTGACTGGAGGTCAGGCTACAGAGCCAAGCGAGAGTGACACTGTCAGAGGAATGTTCTGCCTGAATCCTGAACGGGGACATCAGCGCAAGCATGAATGAAGACACTGCAGAGGAGATGAGAGGATAAATAGAAAGAACAAATACAAAAAAAGGCTGTGACAATGAGGACAGTGACAGGGAGACTGAGAAATACTGATAAGGATAGCTAAATCGAGAGATGCGTGGAGAGACAGTCAAAACACAGAGAAAGTGGGGCCTAGGAGGGCGGTGCAGAGAGACTCAGATCTATTTTTAATGTCTGACTGGGGATCAGCAAAAGGAATGTATAATTACAGCCTCATGAATAATGCAAGAAGGATTCTTTTAATTAGCCACACCAGACCTAAATGCAGCAACTGCAGCAGACAGGACAAACATGTGCACATGCACATGTACATACACATGTACACCCACACACACACTCGTCTACAGTGTTACAGTGTTTGGATCCAGACCTTTGGTTACGTCCACCCCATGCATCGACTGATTCATCATGAAACAGCACTTTCTCGAATGAAAAACCAGTCGAAACAAGGGAAACTACAGGAGGATCAACTACTAGCCAATCAGTGTTATGGGGGGACTCTCCCTGATGTCAAGCTGTTGTCAAGCTGGTCGTCAGTGCTGGGGAACTTAATGAAGTGTTTTCAATTCACTCTATTCTTAAAACCCTGTCTTAAAAGTCAAGAGCAAAGTCAAGATGTAGGCCTGGGTATGCACCAGTGATGACATCAGTGAATGATGTCATCACCCCAGAACCTAGTTAGAATGAAAGCAATGGATGGATGGCAGCCAACCAATCAAAGCAATGGCAGATTGAAGATGGAGACTAGGTCTAACGAGTGTCTGACATCAGGCTAGTAAATACATAACTGCATACAATAATGAGGTGCCCAATCAAAAAAAAAAAAAATCTCACCAGTTTACACATGTGCCATGTTTGGAACATTTGTGTGTTAGCTCATCCTTTAACCCCTGGAGAGTGTCAGTTGATGCCTTGATTATGACTTTCTGATAGGCTTCACAGCCTCTAGACACTACTCAAAGAGCTGCACACTGTGTGACTGTCGTTTGTTAGATAACCCCAATATGAAAGCATGAATTATTAAATATCTGACTGGATAATATTACGAAACCTCACTGTAACCATAGAAAACATCCTGGCAGCACAAGTGTGGTTTTCTGTATTTTTCCACTCACATGCACACTGAATGCAAAGAAACATGGGAAAAAACATTGCTGGCAAACAAGCCATGCAGCCAGGCCAATTGTGTGGGCTCGAAAGAGAAAAAAGAGAAGAAGCAATAAATCAAACCTTCCGCCACCACAATTCAGCTTGAGTTATTTCATTAATTAAAAGTGTTTGGGTTTTCCCTGCAACATCTTCATTATTAAACATGGGTCAAACCGGAATAGACTTCACCGAGAATGAGTTCTCGTCAGCCCGTCATATTAACTACCTTTCTTCTCAATTAAAACTGAAATGGATGGTCGAAGCTCAAACAGGAAAAACACAACTAGATTGTCTCCACACACAAAGAGAAAGGAGGAAGTTGGATCCAAGTTGGAACGACGCATCAAGAAAACGGCAGGATGTTATTCAGTTGTTATCTGGCAACTCGAATTCTCCCATCTTCAGAGTCTTAATTTGTAAGCTAATTTGTGGCTGGCAAAGACAGGCTTGAGTATGGAAGAGGATATTGGATGTAATTTGATGTCTCAGTACATCTTCGCTTGGTGATTGGAGTTTAATTGGCAATGAGGGTACTGCGTTCTCACTTTGGGGCTCGCAGGGGGGTGACGGCACCCACACAAACTGCAAACTCTGTTTCACACAACTGAAGTAAAACTGGTCATACAAAGATGGCTAGCAGACAAATGTTTACCTTGTTTGTGAAATAAAAAAAATTTAAAAAAAAGTATGACTAACTTTTCTGACATGCAGTCTTTTCATAAACAAGCAGCGGAATAAGAAAGTAACAGCAGGATAGCCTGTTCAAGGTGAGTATACACCCCACTATTATGGTCAACATGTTGTTATTACACATTACATACCAGTGTGTGGACAGAACGATCTATAGAGCTTCAGTCTGTGCACTTGAGGTAGCGGGCTACCCCCTGGTGTGTGACTTTGATACACACAGACACTTTTCCTGATAAAAAGTCAGCAGGTGCAAAAAAACAAAACAAACAAAAAAAAAAAAACAATACTGGGAAGAGGAATCCTCTCAGCTTTTTCTTAATGCTTCTGACATCTTTGTAGTGCCTTCTTTTTTCAACTAGTGCTGCCCAAGAGAAAAGGTCAAAGTGTCAAAGCCACCATTAGTGCAAGACCCAATCAGAAACACCTCAAGGCATGGAAACAAGGGCAGGACGAGATTTATGTGTGTGTGTGTGTGTGTGTGTGTGTGTGTGTGTGTGTGTGTGTGTAAGAACTGTCTCACAAACACATGCAAAAAGCAACTATATTACTGTAATGACAACAATATACAGAATCCTGAAAATATCCATGCTGGGAGTAAAAACTATATGTAGAGTGACACAGGCTATCACACACAGACACACATATAGAGTACGAGCGGCTTCTCAGCTCTGTTACATTTTTGCTCATATTTTTTAAAAAAAGAAAAAAAGAAAAAAATAGGCTTTAATTAAGCTTTTAATCATTTGAATCATTTCATTTATTCACTATGAATCATGTGATTTTCAATCATCTTAATTCTTTACATGCTTTGGAGGTTGAAAATGGTTGAACCTGTACTTTAATTTGACATTTTAAATATACCTACTCTACAGTGATACGCAGGTAAAACAGTTATGACATCATATCTCAAGTTAATATGAGTTGTGACATACAATAGGTAACAAAATGTCTCACATAACTACACGTTTACAAACACGTATTTTTACCACCAGCGCAAGCACTGGGATGAGTAAACATGACTCATCTGATCTGGAACATTTCCCTGTTTTCTCTATTTTTGCATCTATGAATAATCCATCCATCCAGAACACAAGCACACACAGTCATACGGGGTCATTTGCATATTACTGTATCTTAAAGGAACTTTTTTTGCCGTTTTACAGCTTCTCCTTTTGCCATTTCTCACCCAATTATACTTTCATTTTCCTCTCACTTTACTTCTCCTTTTTCATTTCAGCTGCTGTTCCATGATCCACAGTTGTATATCATTGCTTTCACTAAAACCTCATTAAGCCGTATGCTTTCACAGCAATCCTTTCTTACATAATGCCTAATATGGCTGCACAATTAATCGAATCTTAATCTTGATCACAATTTGGGCTCTCCAAAAATAAATGAACATGATTATGCAATGATGAAAATGCGTGCCCCACCAACAGAATGCAAATCAAGGGGTCACTAAATGACCATCTCATCACCTGCCTGAATGTGCCAATCACAGCTGTTCTCTAACCTGTCTGGCTTGAGGTTTCCTGGACTAGTGTAGGTAGATCATGCTACATTAAAAGTCAGATATCCAATAATATTGAAATATTTGGGCCAGTGATGTTAATCAAGAAGAAATCATTTGCAAACAGTGTTGTGGAGTTTTCTACACCACAAAGCAACAGAACTAACTTATTCAACCACCTCAAAACACACCACAACAGTACAATGAATGCCAAGAAAATCAGAGCAACAGTTGTTGATAAGAATCGTCCAGCATCAGCTCAGACATCTTTAAAAGCATCAGAGTATCCATCCAGCTCACAGAGACACTTAAATATCTCACCAATCCCATTCTATTTGTCCAGTAAAGTCAGTATGTAAAGAAGCCTTCAGGAAATGGTCAACTTAATGGGAAAAAGTTACATTATCCTCTTACATCTTTTCCAAGATGGCAATATCTGTGTCGTACACAAAACATTACAGGGGAAGTAGAGCAGGATCTCACAGCTGCCTGCCAACTTCAGTCACATCCATCGTGTAGGTATTGTATTATGCATACAATAGAGTGAAAGTATTCATATTTTGCTTTAGAAGGTGCATTTAGGTGAGGTACTGTTAATTATAACATTGCTCAGCAATGTAGCACAATGTAAAGGTGAAAGCAGTTAACTGTCAGTTTAATTTTCTGTTATGTTTTCACACAATGATTTTACTTATATTTGATCTCAATGCAAAGATTTATAAAGATCTAAGAGAAGTGTTCTGTTTGCATAAAAGTGTAATAAAAATATTTTTCCTTATTTAAATCAATGAATAGCCATGGGAAATAATTGTGATCTCAATACTGATCAAATTAATTGTGATTATCATTTTGGTCTAAATCATGTACTCTAACATTTTTCCACATCCAAGGGATGCTGAAGATACTGAAGATGAAGACAGAGTTGGAGATGGTGCACCGTGTAGAAGAACAGAATACATAATGAGTTATGGAAGATTTCATGGTGGGAGGAAGTGCTGGTAGCCAGCAGCCATTGGTGAAGCTGTTGACATCTCTGTCAAGAAGCGGGATAAATTAAGCAACTCTTCTCACTAAATCAATGCATCAGCAGCCGCAAACTCATTGCCCGAGCAACCTTTGTATCTCAACAGAGCAACAAGGGAATTTCTAACAACCATCGAGCAGAAACTCTTTGTCTCTGTGTTGGTCTTTGACCCCTGTAGATTGAGTGTCTCATTGTCACTGCTTCACATATTCCCTTTACCCCGTCTATCAGTCCCCTCTTCCTCACCTTACTCTCCTTTTTTTGATCAGTAGATATTGTCTCATCTCTCATTTTCCTAAGAGACACATTGTAAAGAGGGATAGCTCTGCTCTGCTGCATCATGTGTTCCGGTGGTTTCTGTGCATGCGTGTCTGTGTATATGAGCAAACAGGAAAAAACAAAGCAAAAAAATATCCAACTCCAAAAGACAATACACAAAAAGATAAAATATTACTAAGACAAAGAAAGCTGGGCACTGACCCTGCTTGAACACTCGCCGGCTTCTCTGTAATTATCACTGTGTGTTTGTTTGTGTGCGTGTGTGTTTGTGCACAAGAGCACACATGTTCTCCTGTGAATGAAAATGAAAGCGATTCTGGAGACAATCCAACTCCCAGATTGCCTGCTTGCTCAGAGTCTGCGCTCACGTCACAGAACTTGGAACGCTGCCTTGTACAAAAAGAATAGATACACTCAGGCCAGAAACACACACACTCACACAAATTAAAGTACACAAAGTGGAACACCAGGGGCACTTCACCAAGACTCCATTTCACCTGGCCTTTTTATTGAACAAAGGGAGTGAGATGTTTAACAGAGCTGTAAGAAACCTCTGCCTGAATATCAAAAAGAGATCATTTTAAAAAAAAAAAAAAAAAAGGAGAAAGTTTGAAAAGTATGTCCAGTTTGAGCAGCAAACTTTACCAGAAGTTTATCGGAAGAGACAGAAGGACAGACATATGAAGAGAGAGAGTCAGAGAGAGAGAGAGAAGTTAGCATGCCAGGTACCAGCATCAGGGAAACAGAGAGCAGAGAGAGACATCTGTTCAACACAACTTCAGGGGGCTTTTACTCTGATGTCAGCCTGTCACCACATACAGGACCGCAGGAGTAGATGCATGCTGAGAGCCTGAAGAACATGAGCCACACACACACACACACACACACACACACACACACACACACACACACACACACACACAATCTATAGCAAGCATTGTCTCACTTCATTTCCATCTCCCTCTCTCTCACACAGCTATGGATGAAATCGCAGCTAAAACCAGTGAAACCAAATCCTAAAGAAAGTAAAGCATCACGCTGCTTTATCCTCAAAACCTCTCACAAATTTTATGCAAGTTTTTGAAAACTTCCTAAAAATAGTGAGCGAGCGATAAGTGCTTTTAATAAGGGTTTTTGTTTTTTGCAGAGCGTGGGTGGATGGGGTTATCACTTTGTATACTAATTTCCCAGAGTGCATTTGAAACAGAAAACTAATCAGCAGTGTTTCTGACAAATAATTAAATGTTATGTAATTGATAAAGCAAACATGATAAGACGTAGCCAGCTTCAGATAATATACATGTGAGCTTTTCTTTCCTTTTTATAACAATACAAACATGTGTTTTTGGACGGTTCTTACATTTTCTGTAATCTTAAAATCAACATGTTTAATCAATAATGTTAATCTTGCTTAGCTGCAGCAGCGAACCAGACAGTGTGGCTACAAATCTGGACTTCATCCACAGGTAGCTCATTAATTACCACAGTAGAAATATGTAATGCATAGTTTAAAAAAGATTATATTTAAGAAGCACTTGGACAGGAAAGAATTCACAAACAAGATAAAAATCAGCCTTTTATTAAACTAACATTAATCGATGATCTTTGTATTATTTTCATTAGTTGCGTTCTGTTTTCAAAATGTCACCACCTCCTATGTGACACTTGACTGGAGCCTCTGGCTCATTTCGCTCACTATGGCAGCAGTGAACTTTTAGAGATCTCTGATAACAGTTTTGTTCGCCTAGAAAGCCATCAGTAGGGAAAATACTGCAGTCATTAAAACTATAATGGTACAGTCAGAGAGACTGATGATGTATTGATTAGACCTCCCCTATCTGTGGTGCTTTACACTGATAACAGACCCATATAATGAGGATGGTTACTGCATGGCTGTTTGCCCGCCTATACAAATTTAAAAGGCACTTTCTTGGGTATAACTGTTTAAGTGCTCATTAATTGCACACAAATATTTAATCAGCCAATCGCTTGACAGCAACATGGTCAATATGACCTAAAAAAAGTTAAGGATCAAAACGGGAAAGAAAAGCAGTTTAACTGAATGTGGCATGATTGTTGGTATGGTTTTCCCACATAACTATCTCCTAATGCTCGAGGTCAATAATGGCAATATAAATAACCTTTTTTATAACTCAGGTATGCAGAAGAACATCTCTGTGAATGGAAAACATGTCAAACGTTGAAGCAGATGGGCCACAACAGCAGAAGACCACACAGTGCCATCCTGTCAGCTAAGAACAGGAAACTAAGGCTAGAAATTTAAATAGGGTGACCAAAATTGAACATCAAAAGTTTAGAAAAACATTGCCTCGTCTGCTGAGCATCAACTTCTGTTCTGATATTCAGATGGTTGGGGTCAGAATTTGGCATAATTAATATGAAAGCACAGGTCCATCCTGCATTGAGAATTTTTTTTTTTGGCGTGTATGTACATTTCACCTCTATCAGAGGGCTATCAAAGTTACAGTGGGCTATCAAAGATCTGAATCAACTGTGTGGAAATATGAACCAGAACCTCTGAGGAAGGTTTCCAGCACCTTAATTCTTCTTGTCATAAATGAAACAAAGAATTAAGGTTGTTCTGAAGGCAAAAGGGGTTCCAACCTTGTCCTGTATTTGTATATAATCAATTTTTACGTGTGGTTAATACAAGAACTTACTGTTAATTTGTACAATGAAATGATCAAATCACTGTATGGATGGTTTCAAAATACGAGTCATGTTTGCTGTGCAAAAAACTGTTACTGAAAGTGTGTGTCCTGCAATAAATGAACCTTTCACCAAAGCATGATGGATATTTATAGGCCAGTCTGGGCATACAACATCATTTGATGGTCAAAGACAAAAATGTGACCATTCAAACCCCTACCCAGTCATTCTTTATCTGAAAAGGATTCCTTTCACCAGCGTCACACTCATGACTCAGGTGGGGACATGGGGTCATTTCATCATTCAACAATCAAATCTATTTGAGTGAAAAAAAAAATCAAAAAAGGGAAACTTAAAGTCAGTTGAATTCTATCGTGGTTTAGAAAAAATTCTTTTCATTTTGAATTTAATTCTAGCAACATGTTTTAAAAAAGCTGGGACAGAGGCATGTTTACCACTGTGTTGCATCACCTTTTCTTTAAACGACACTCTAAGCTTTTGCAAACTATGGAGACTAATTGCTGTAAGAATTCTGAAAGAAAAACCTTTTCCATTTTTTGCTTTAGACAGTATTTTAGCTGCTCAACAGATTGAAGCCCCCTGTTGTGCATATTTTTCATCCTCTCTGGGATGCTAATGCTAATTTATTAATAGATGACAGGGTTGTTCTCTGGGTGTCTTTGAATGTTGCCTGCCTTTCGTTGTGTTGTCTCTCAAGATGACCCTACAATGTTTCAGTGATGCTGAGGTCTGGACTCTGGGCATTGGCAGTGTGTTTGGGATCATTGTCATACTGAAAAATTGAGCCGTTGCCACCAAGGTTTCCAGGTGGTATTGCATGATGGATCGAAATCAGACAGTACTTTTCTGCATTTGTAATTCCATCAATTTTAACAAGATCCCCAACAGCACTTGCTGAAATATCTCTCCAAACCATGACAGAGCCTCCACCATGGGTGGCTGTATGCTCAGGTGGTAGAGCAGGTCATCTACTGATCGGAAGGTTGGTGGTTCGATTCCCGGCTTCCCCTAGTCTGCATGCCAAATATCCTTGGGCAAGATACTAACCCGAAATTGCTCTCCGATGCATCCATCGGAGTATGAATGTGTGTGAATGTCAGTTGTGCTTGTGTGAATGGGTGAATGCACAAGTTGTGTAAAGCGCTTTGAGTGCTCAGAAGAGTGGAAAAGCGCTATATAAGAACTAGTCCATTTACCATTTACAGGTGGCTGCAGACACATTTTGACACTTTCAAACATGGATTATTACTCCATAAGACGAGTCATTGCTGATTTTCAGTCCAGTTCTTGTGCAAGTTGACAAATACCTAAGCCTTTTCTTACTGTTTCCCTTCCTCAAAAATGGCTTCTTGACAGCCACTCTTCCACTGACACCATTTATGATGCTTCAGTGAGCAGTAGATTGATCAACTAAAGAACCAGATGCATCTCTCAGATTCTCTGTCAGGTTTTTGCTGGATTTTTTGTTCCTATTTTTAAGGGCATGACTTTCAGATACCGTTCATCTGCTGTAGATAATTTTCAGGCCTGTCAAGTCTTTTGTTCTCGACTTGTCTGGTTTCCTGCGATTTTTGAAGGATGCACTGTACACTGTGTTGAGATAATAACTCTTTGGGAATCATCTTGTTGGCCCAAAAATACACTTTAATGCCTGGCAACTTGTATTTTTGACATTTTGTCTATTATGTATAGACACAACACTGGTCTATCCCTCGAGAAAGTAACTTAAAAAAGACATAAAACATTTCCTTGGAAAATGGTCTGTACAAGGACTGAACTGAAAAGGTGTTTAAAAGCAGCCAATGTCCAAAGAAAAACTTAGGAGGCCCTTTAGAAAGTCAGAAGAACTTTGCTCAAGACCATTTTAAAAATTACAAGTAAATCTGGCCCCTTGGAAGCGAAACATAAAGGAATGAGGGATGGGTCATGACATTTTTACTTTACTTTTTTATGTATATTTCTTTCTTTGCATTTCTAACTTTGCCAACAAGCTGTCTGTCCTAACAGTGGTCCATATAGAGTCCATATAGAAATGTTTTTCTATTCTTAACTTTACTAAGCCACCATAGCAAAGTCAAAAAAACCCAAAACATTTTAGTTAACTGACAAATCAAACAATATAAAAAAGCAAAAACAACCAAAAACTGTTGTGCGCTACAAAAAAAATGAACAGGCAATGTTGTAGTCATATGTTTAACTCAAATTCATTTTAAGTGCTGTGTTCATGTTGTAATATCTACTCGGGACTTTATAAATTTCCCCCTTGACAAATAATTGCCAATAATAAAAATATAAATATACTAAAAATAATAATGAAGCTAATAAAAATTAAACTGAATTTCAATATTTTCACACAAGAAAAAAATCAACTGAAATGAGTAAACATAGCCTGGAAACTAAAGTCAACTGAGAACAATGTGAATTTATTAATTATAAAGAAAAAATTAAAAATAAAAACAAATAAAAAATACTGAATTCTTATTATTCTGCCCTGCAGTGATTTCAACCGCAGAATAATGTTTTAAAATGCAGAGCTGCACGAGGGCCCCGTTGCTTTTTTTGGACTCTATTAATCTTTTAGTGATATTATGTATCATAGATGATGAAATTCTTTGCAAATTTAAATTGAGAAACAGTGAATGAGAGCCTACATGGGCATATGGCATCCTTCTAAAAGACTCAGTCTTCTCTGGGATGCTCTTTTTACACCTAATTAAGTTGATGATTTTACCAATTTATCTAATTAGTTGTGAAAAGTTACACCAGGTGATTTTTTTTGCATCAAGTTTATTGTCTGTTGTTACACTGTGGCATCTATTTTCAAATTGGGTGGAAAAAGCATTTATTAAAATAAAGAACACTATTTCACTTTACATGTAGTGCAGCAACTGCCAATCAAGGCGTCAGAACAACCGATCAAGAATCCTCTCAGGCACTCATGACAGATGGAGAGGTTTGAGAGAGGTGAGTTCATGTCAAGGGCTTTGCTTGTATCTAGCTGGGTCAGTGGGGGGTTGCTACAGCGCTTTTATAGAGACAAGACGAAGGCAGAGGTGGTTATTGAGGATACTGATGTGAGGCGCAGACCTGAAAATAAATTACAGAATTTGCATACATGCAAACATTACACAGTACTCAGTCACTTCCATCTCCCTTGTTTGTGCATCTCTGGACTCAGCAGGGCATGTCGCCAGAGCCCAAACGCTGTATGTGGAGAGATCAGGTCAAAGACACACACACACGCGCACACACACACGAGACACGCTCTGCCTGAAGCTGATGACGCAAATAGCCTTATAGCTCTGTCTTGGTGCAGCGCTCAAGTGTAAATAGGGAGGGACAGGAGGAAAAGAAGGGTGTAGAATGAAAGAGAGGAGAGGCAGGAACAGAGGAGTTTTAGTTGCTTCTATAAGTGGAATGCAAACTTTCATTTAAGCATAACCAACACACGCACACACACATACATACACACACACACACACACAGTGGCCACGGTCATCAGGGAAAGTGATTACTGCTAATCTGTATGAGCATATCATCTGTAACCCAATAAAGTGATTAGTTTCTTAGTGTCACACGGATGGGTTGGACTAAGCGAGTGAAGAGGAAAGAGAGGAAGACGCTAGTAAAGGAGTGTGTGGGGTGACATGGGGTGTGAGGCATCAGTACTAGCTCCAGCCAGATGGGGGCTCCCTTTTGCATGCACTTTTTCCTCACATGTATCTTGCACTCCTGTTTTTCTTGCCAGTTTTTAATCACACTCTCTTCCCATTTCTGCCACAGGGTTCTTTGCAACTTTCTTTGTATTTGATGCCTTTCAACTTCTTGTATTTTCATGATCTTCTGGAAGTTTTCTACCTGCCCTTGTTTCCCCAATTACTTTCAATCTCACCCCCATTCTGTCTTTCTACCTTTTCCAAAAAGTTGATTCTGTTAATCTGGACGTAGCGTTTTCAGTGGGAGTAAAGTTTTGTGACTCATCCAAGTAACTTCTTCCATCTCAGCTGACTGAAGGTTTTCCCAACCTTGTAAACAGTACATCTGCATAAAGACTGAAACCAGCACCACTGACTAACAATGGACTGTGAGGTCAGTTTCTGGATCATTAATATGCAAATTATCATGACCATTTATCAATGGCCATGAGTACCATTCACAAATAGTTGGGGAATGACAGCATTGTAAGAGGGTGAAAGATATACCCTTAGGCCCCCTCCTCAATTTAGACATGGTCTTTTCCTTTTCACATAAGCGGGCTCTTTGACTCCGCGCTCAAACCAGCGTTCCTCCCTGTCCAGGATGTGTACATCCTCATCATTGAAAGAGGACCCACTGACCTGTAGGTGCAAACAGACTGCAGAGTCCAGGCCCGAGAAGTTAGCTCTTCTTTATTGTGCCATCCGCTTAGCCAGAGATTGTTTGGTTTCCTCAATGTATAAACCACAGCAGAAACAGTGAAACACACAGTGTAACCAACCAGTTCACAGAGTCACAGGGACCCCATGAGAAGACAGCAGTGATACGACCAAGAGTGGTGTGAGGTGTGAAGAGCAGAAGTAGAGGGAGACAAATTGACTGAAGTGAAAAGCAAATGGTTACACAGCTCAACAGAGAGATAGAGGAAAATGTTACTGAGAAAGGATGTAATATATAGTTGGTGCCCCCTGTCTACTAAAGGACAGCAGTGTAGTGGGAATGCCACGACTTACACTACTCCACTTATGCATATCACCGTACTTCAGAGCTCCACTCCGCTGTATCACAGACACCTATGTACGCACACACTGAACACCTACACTGAGGTTTTGCAGACACGTAGCCACTAACCAGAAGACATTCATTTTTATGACATTTTGGACATGTGACAATCATGATAAGAACCTTGCATCACATCACTAAGGCCTACAGAAAGGTCTGCAATCATCTGACAACCAGAAGTCAAGAGGGAAAAACTAATATTCCCCAACAGTTACAAGTAGTTGCTGGGAAAAAGAATTAAAACCCACAGTGAGAGAGAGAAATTTACAAGTTAATGACATCCAAAGGAGAAATACAGCAAAAGTAAAATACATATCCTATAACAATGTAGTAGTGACAAGCCTACGAGCCCATATTGATGTTTTCCCCATTTGAGCTCTGTCTCTATTTATAGATCCTCTTAGTCCTCCAGGAAGCCTGTATCACTTGATGAACAGCACCTCATCATTACAGAAGCCTTGCTAATGCATGAAAGACCTCTTAAACAATCAGTTCAAGATATTTTATTGCACCCAATTCCCCTTTCGGAGTCTTTTAATAAAGTGGTAAGTGAAAAATCGCCTGTATTGAAAGTTAGCAGAACTCGTTATTAATTCATTGTGTCACTATTTCACACCAGTCTTTTAAGCTAGAATAGACTGTCTCTCACCTGGCAAGTCGTGTTACAGAGGTGGCTTTTCAAAACATCCATTAAATCACTCATTAGATTTTATATTTCTTGTTTCCTTGTTTCTCTACAGTTATCAGTAGAAGAAGCAAAAATAATATTATCTAAACACAGGATGTAGTGTCAGCATTAACCTTTTTTTTGCAAAAAACATGTCTTCTTTTATAGAAAAAGGTGTTATAATTGTACCCTCTCTTTCTCAAATACTGCAGGAATTAGCTTTTGTGACCAGAACTGGACAGAAGTTCTAGGCATAGGTCACATTTCTTTTAGCTTCTGTCTTTTGAAAAAACACTTCAACGCTAAACTACGGCTGGGCGATATGGCCTAAAATCCATATTGCGATATAATTTGAAGCATGTGTGGTAACGATATATATCGCGATATATTCTTTTCTTCTGTATAACCTATTTTCCACACTATAAGGCACACTTAAAATCCTTTAATTTTCTCAAAAATCGAGTGTGCCTTATGTATTAATTCTGGTTGTGCTTACTGACCTCGAACCGATTTTGGCATGCAGAAATCTGTTAAAAAATGTTTTGATGGATCGTCAGAGCATTACGGCTGCCGTAGTGAGGAGCTTCGCGGAGTAATCTGGGTCCAAAACTCCGTCTGTTTCAGGTCCCAAAGTCAAACGAACACAGAGTTAAAAACGGTCTAAATTCTTTCATCTTTAATAAGCAGCGTTGCTGCTTTACCAGGTGTAACAATTAAGTTTAACATCCAGGCATCCATGAAAACAGAAGTTATTAAATTTAACAGAGTTAGAATTAACAGGAAGTTAGCTCGCTAGTTTCCACCTAAACATGACATACCATGTTCTGACTGAGAGATTTTTGAAACTAATTCAAACGTACAGCTCTGCTACCACTTCCAACATAAATGAAGACAGAAAACTAAACAGCAGTGACGTTTGTAGGGTTACTGAAGTTGGACTACCTGGTATATAATGTTGTGCTACGTGATTGCTAGCAACACAGCTATGTTAGCATAACATTAGCACAGTGAAGCTGGAGGATGAACGCCAACTTTTTTCCACTCGATAAAAGTTAACGTGAGGGATTCTGGTGGTTAGGGACAAATGCAATCGCATATAGGGTTGCCAACTCCCTGAAAAATAAATAAGGGACACCTCGTGGCCAGGGCCGGGCGACCCAGTTGTCTTCACCCTTCCCAGTGTGGTGAATTTTCTAGCTCTTTTTTCGTGTGTGAAATTATTTTTTTAACCATTTGACTTGAATTTGATTTAAGTAGATGCATATTCTATTCTTTGTGATATGAACACATGTGAAACAAATGATCATTTAGCCATTTATTTTTAGCTCAAAATGACAACATTAACACAATAAAACAGGTCTCTTTCTTAAACAGAAGCCTGTCATGCTTAACTTTTGAGAATATAAGTAAATCTTTCTTTAAAAGAACTCTGTCCTGCTTAACTTAAAATAATAGAAAACAATAGAAAGAAAAATATTCTTGTAACAGTGCACATTTAGTGCATTTAGTACAATTGGCTTCAGTTGAGGTATTATTTCAGCTTTTCTGATGCTAATCAGCTGCTCCTGTTTGTAAACCCGCTTGTTCCCATGATTACGCATCATAACTCATCATCATTATTCATCTATGTATTACTTTTATGTATTAGTCATCAATTTGTTGTAATCATCTATCCTTGCAGTTGTTTATTACACAAAATAAGTTATATTATCACACTTCTGGCCACATAGCGCTGATATTCATTGCACATGCCCATATTAACTTTTTCCAGCCAGGTGTTTTCCTTTTCCCCATTCTTCCCTTTCTCTGAGGGGAACAAACATTGCTGCTCTAATGCTGGGCTCACACTGTGCGATTTTTGGCCCATTTTGAGCCGATTTTTGAGTGATCGGACCGATTTTGGCCTTCATCGTGCATCGTGTAGTATACGTGGGGTGACGAGAAGCGATTAACACCTCACGACCAGCTCCCGATTATCAATCGCTCGTGAGGGTGTCACCACAGCCGCTCACACTGCTCACGCGCAAACACGTAAACGTCGGTGAAAAAGACGGAGCAGCACGGCTGTGCAGCGTGTGATCTGGACACAAGCGATGGAGGCACAACTTGTAGAACTTTGGAAAGCTCATCCGAGCCTTTTCGATGTGGCATCACAAAATTATCATGACCACAACAACCGTGAAAATAGCAAAGTTGATGGTGGTGGTGTGCGTGTCTGTGTGAGTGAAAGACAGAGAGAGAGAGAGACAAATTTTCTGTTATAACCTTCATTTTATGGAGACACAGTGTGAGCACTCAGGTCGCATCAGAGCATCGGGCCGTATAGTGTGAGACCCTGCATCGTGACCTATGAACGTCTAACCCCTGTGAGTCAATCGTGCAGTTTGAGCAGGAGCTGAATATCGCGACTGAAAAAAATCGCACAGTGTCTGCCCAGCATTAGGTGTACTGTCATCCGAGACTTGCACCGCAGTGTCGGGGTTTGTTTCCCTGTTGGCCATGCTTCTTGTTGTGGTCATCTGTTGTCTTCCGGTATTTTCTCTGTAAGCGACCTTTCCTCGACCAATGAGATGAGCGGTAATCTGAATTGTTATACTCGAATTGTCATAAGTGTGCTGTCAGCTCATTGGTCACAAAGCAGGAGAGGGGCTGGGAATTATGTTTTCAAACAAAGTGTTAATTCCATTAAAAGTTATAGACTACTTTTGATTCTCACTGTATTACGGGACAAAGTGCGTCCCTTATTAGCTCAATACGGGACGTGTACTTTTGTTTCTAAATACGGGACGATTCCGTATTTTAAGGGACGGTTGGCAACCCTAATCGCATAGCAGGATGCTATACACGGGCCAAACTTCAGTCAGGAGAACAACTGAGATTATTCATCCACAATACAAGGTTAGTTATTTATATACTGCAACAACATGGGAATAGAACAGCTGCGAGAGAATTCAACATTAATGAATCAATGTTACGGAAGTGGAGGAAGCGCAGTTTTTGGCTTTCCCCATATTTCAAAAGTGCTTCATCTCTTTGCTATGACTGTCGCCCGCCTTAATTTGCAGATGATAATGGTTTTAGCCGCTGCGACGCTTTCGACCAAAACAGGCGCAGCTTGATGACATCATCAACATGCGCTATCGCGTTGGAGCGGTATAGTCAAAATCTCTATCGTTGGCCAAATTTATATCGTTTCTGTCGTATATCGTTTATATCGCCCACCCCTACGCTAAACCATGAAAATGGAGATGCTGTCTATTAGAGATGGACCGATCCGATATTACGTATCGGTCCGATACTGACCTAAATTACTGGATCGGATATCGGAGAAAAATAAAAAATGTAATCCGATCCATTAAATATCACGAAAGCACCTCACAAAACTTGCAACGCGCCGTAACTCACCTCAGAATGTTAGCACGTCGGAGCAGTATGCATCACGTGATAGAGCGGCTGTGGCATGCGGGACCTGTCGGTGGTCTGGATAGCATTTGGAGCTTTGCTAGCAACCCGGCATTTCATCTCCGACAAAGTTATCCCCGAGAGAAGTAAAGCAAGTGTGTAAGTTCATCTCTGAATGTTTGTAAAGCATTCCTGCGTTAAGCTTAACAACCGATATATGGAGCGACTGCCTCTTCTTGCTGCTACTTCAATCATGAAACTGCTTAATGATCATCTGATCGGCTTTTCTGTCGGGAGTCCGTGTCTCTTGTTTGCTTTTGGCCCACTTTGCACCAGAAAGAGGAAACCAGCGGCTGAACAACAGCAGCACGTTTAAGCTTGATCAGCTGTTGTTAGAATGTATTTAATATTACTTCCTACTCCAGGATCTTTTTCTACGTAGCTGACGCTGGTAACTGAGCAGGGGCGGATCTAGCAAAGTTTAGCCAGGGGGGCCGATAGGGCATTAACAGGGGAAAGGGGGCACAAAGACATACTTTTCTTTCTTATTCTCATTTAAAATGTCTAGCTTTTAATAAATAATTATCTGACACCCAAAGTTTTAATTTGATGTAAAATGAATAGAAGTCAATTACTGTATATAGTGACTATTAAGTCTAATATACCCTAGTAAGCTATAGTACTTTTTCCTTTGGGAAGGTACCATCTGTGCAGTCTGCAATTTTGTTGAAGAAAGATGTTGAATCTATTTAATATTTCTTGAAAAATAATTGATTTCTGTGCATTTTTTTTCACACTGCATCAAATTAAGGTTGATTACGTCGATTAAGCATCATGAGGTGGCGCGTGAGGGGTGGTTCCCTATTTTTTATTTATTTATTTTTGTTGTTGCTGGGAGTTGGAACCCTATTAGTTAGGTTGCTTAATATTTATGCTAAGTACTCTTTAAAATACCAGAATAGGGAGGATGGTGTAGGTTTAAGTTTATTAGATTGATCAGTATTGCTGAACTATGAAATTTTTTTTTTTTTTTGCATACAGGTATAACAGAATAGCTTTAGTGTAGTTGTTGTTTTAAACTTGAGTATGAACTTATACAAAATGCAGCAAGATATTTAAAAAACAGTTTTGTTGATTAAAAAACACTATATCGGATTCATATCGGTATCGGCAGATATCCAAATTTATGATATCGGTATCGGACATAAAAAAGTGGTATCGTGCCATCTCTACTGTCTATTGCTACTGAACTGTACTCGTGGCAACAGTGTGGGGTTTCAAAAAGATACATTTTGAACAAAAGAAAAGAAAAAGAAGAGTTTTCAGTGCACTCCACTGGTAAAGGTGGTAAAGGCTTCTCCAGATCTCATGTTTGGCTCAGAAATAAGTAGCAACTTTCTTAACAGTTGGCTTGGCCTTACCTGGAAGGTGAGTGAAAGCACATCGTGGTAAATTGTTGTAGTTCCAAACACCCCGGAGAGGCAAGAAGGGGGGGGGGGGGGGGGGGGGGGAGAGAGAGAGAGAGAGAGAGAGAAACAAGGTTAGTAACAGGATACAGACAAAAGCAGAAAAATTTATACATTTCTACATCCTGAAATTTACAACTAAGCAGATCCAATGGAATCACCATTGACAACAAAGTGATTACATATATATGTCAATTACTGTACTCATCTCTCAAAAAAAGTCCTCATCCTCTTTTAATGTGTTCTCCTCTCTCACGGACACCATCTCTGACAGTTTCTCATCTCCTGCAAAGCACTCCTCTTCTAACCACAAACAAACATACAAGCACACACACTCTAACTCACTTCCAAAATAAAACCCGGCTGTTTACCAAGCCTGAGAATCCCGAATGGAATCCCATTTTGCCTTTCAAAGGGTGTTTGAAGTTCCCGCACAGATGTTGCTGTCTTCCTTTTTCTTTATTTTTATTTCATGCAAGAGAGCTTTCCCTTGCTTTTTTCACCACCTTGCTCAGCACAGTGTGACACTCTTTCAGTTTCCGTCAACCTTCCCCATCCCTCCATCTTTTCCTCCATGATCACAGGGTGAAAGTTTTATCCAGAAGAGAAGCATGTTTTAAAAAGTTGCTGGGTTAGTCTCAGCAGAGGGGAGAGAAAAGGGATCAGAGGTTAAATCCGAAAGGCAGATGTTTAGTGAGAATGCTAACCTTGAATGTGTGTGAGAAGACATAGAGCCTGAGTAGATTTATATTTGGTATACATTTAAACTAAGTCCACTGCTGTATTATGGCAGGTAAAAAAATACATCCTTCAGAGACAATTATCACTTTCATAATATCAATCTGTGGAGTCAACGAGCAGAATCACATGAAGATAGCATTATTCAAGCTCATACCACTTGCAGAGTTCCTGAAAGTGCTTTAAAAATAAAAGCGCTTCCATGCTATTAGCTTGCTGCAAAAAACAAGTTGTTGAATCTACAAAAAAAAAAAAAAAAAGCAAAGGTAACACCACTGTTTATTAAGCATAAAATAGTATTTTCACACCAACAAGGTGAGTCACAAAGAGCCATTAGCTATTTGAGCTATTAACTTTCAATCTCACCAATACTTCAATATATAAATAACAGAATGTAGAGAGAAACTGGAAAAAAAAGCTCTGAAATCCAGAAAGCAGTTTGGAAAGCTACATAGAATGCCAATAGGTGATTTTTTTCATGAAAGACAAACACTCTCAAAAAACACTCCCTGGATGATTCGATGAAGATAGATTCTGCCACCATTGTGGTTTAAAAACAAACAAACAAGCGAACACGTCTGGTATGGACTAGTGGTACATTAGATAAACAACAAAAGAGAATTATTTTGCTAAAAACCAATTTAACACATTTAGCTACAATGACTAAGGAGTGATCAGGTGTGAAGAAGTCTTAAAATTAAAGATAAATCTGGACTTATGGAATTACAAAGAAGCAATCTTCTACGGATACTCTTCATCTCCGCTTAAGCCTTAGCAGCTGAAGACTTCATTAGCTTCTACTTGCAATTCACAATCAAGCTTTCACCTGAACTGTTGGTGGTTTTACCAAAGATGGAGACAGCATGGAATTTAAAAAAAAAAAAAAAAAAGAAAGAAAAAAGCTTTGTGATTCAGTTGTGATTTTAATCATGACACACGCACACCTTCATACATCAGGTTACTTTTTGCACAATACTCAGTCTTTGCACAACCCACTGTCATTGTTGCACTTTTCTAATGCATTATTGTGTCTGCATTGTCTTGTGACTGTATTGTTCTGTTCTGTCTGGTGTTGCACCATCCTTGTTTTGTTTTTCTTGCAATTTTTGCACACTTGCACTTTATGTAGTACTGTGTTGATTGTCTGTTATATGCTATATGTAGCACCGTGGTCTTGTTTCGTTCCACTGTGTACTGGACATGGTTGGCATGACAATGAAGCCACTTGACTTAATTTTTGGTCCATAGCAAATTTGACAATACTATTTACAGTAATTAATGTATTTCTTTCAACTGCACTTATAAAAATATCCTTAATTTAATGAAAACAAAACAGCCTATCTAAGATAGCAAAAGGAAATTTCTATTTGTGGAGCTGAACTAAAAGTGAACTGTATGCATGCTAAAGAGTATAAGGTAGAGGTAGGTTGCCTGTCTCCACCTCAAACAACTTTATATTATATGTACTTCTCTCTTATAAAATTCATTCCACTCGTGAAGCTTTGCCTTTAAAAGCCAGACTGCAGGGTAGTAAGAGAGACTGGGTCAGGAAGTTTACGACCTAAACAACCATCAGCCTCTCGAGCTGTCGTGCTTTAGAATGTAGTGTGGAAGTTGAGCCACACATAGGTTAACAGTGCTGTGTCACACCATTAAATTCTATTGCTTTTTATGACCTTCTCAATCTGTCCCCAAGGACAGACTGAAAGAATGCTGCGAGAGATCTGACAAGAAACAAAAAAGATGAGTAAGAGATGCAGCAAGTGGAGGAAGGTGAGATGAAAAATGTGAGGAAGAAGCAGAGGGAAAAAAGACAAAGAGAATAAAAAGAAACCTTTCCAGCCAAGAAAGAAAAAGTCCTACACCGCCCCCCCACCCAACCCGACAAGAGCTCTGTGTGCTGTGATTCTGACAGAGTAAAATGAGGCCAGCTTTGATTATGCCTCTCTACACTATTAAAATGGAGCTCTGCATCAGACACACAACATTTTATGGAGTAATGCACAAATGTGGGCCATGGTACAGCACAAGAACAAAGGCTGTGGTTGAAATGTTCCTACAGGAGCTAATTGCAGTATTAGTGGTCCAGACCAGAGGAGGAAGAGGAGAACAACACCACTACTAATTAAAAGAAGTAAAGCTTTTCCCAACTGAACAGAAGGAAAACACAAAATTTAAGCAAAGAAAATAGAAAAGGCAGGAAAAGGGTGGAAGGAATGACTGAACTGTGAGTCAGTGAGTTCATGTTAACTATGTCTATGTACTGTATGTGAGGGTATATGGGGAGTATGTACGTGTCCATGAGTGCTTTAAATGACTCTAGTATCTTTATAGATAATCCAACCCCATCTACAACAAGTTTTTGACTGCAAAAATTAAACTGATAACTTTTTTATTGATAATAATGAAATTCCTGGACAATAAGCCTTAATCAGTTCTATGGTAATGGTTAACACATTCACCTGACACATGAAAGGTCCCTGGTTCAAATATTTGAGAACACAAATCCTGGGAGGGTTGCATCTGTATGTGCTGCAAAAACCTGTGCTAATTCAAATATTTGGATCTGACTACTGTGGTGATCCTTTGCAAACGAAAGAAGCTATGGAATCAAAGTCAATCATAATATTTAATGGTTTGGTGTGTATATGAAACGTTTAAAAAAAAAACCTGTTAATAAATGGCACGCAAATTTTATTACTTATATTACAGAATGATGCTAGCTTTAGGTGGCATTAAGTGTAACGTGCAGTAATAAGTGGTTTAGAATTTAATATTGTGATTACTGAAATGCAAATGACACTGTAAGGAAATTTATGCATGAAATTTAACTGGAAACTGACTTAATATTCAAAGACATTAGTAAAAAAAATGTTTTGCTTTCACAGCTCTTTAAACAAACAGTAAAACATCTCTCTGCACACACCTGTCAGTGGTAACACAGGTGTCATTACCAAACCAGCAATCCACCGCACTCATGGTTTATCAATTTTCACAATTCTACAAAATATAACTGAAGGTTGGTAAAACACCGGAAAGCTTTTAAAATGAAAAAAACAACAACAAAAAAAACAACACATTACTAATATAAAGTAACATAAAACAAGTCATTACGACAACCCGTAGATTACATTTTAGCAAACTATGCCACGTTAATCCTAGAACTTCTGACACACCCACATACTGTAACAGTTTTTGTGGGCAGAAAAACAGTTTATTTTTGCCGTATATTCTCAGCTCAGTGTTGTGAGGAAACGCATATGGGAAAAATGTGCATAAATGCAAAGCTTCTGCAACTTTACTGAATAGATTATTCAGTTAATTTAGTGACTGAAGACTTCAGTTTTCATCATATTTGATAATATAACAACTTTTAAATACATGTACATACATGTACTTTTTTTTAAAACAAGTGTAAAGCTAGTTACATAAAGGTAGAAATGCAAACTTTTTATTAATAATATCCCAATTTTACTTTGTTAATAAATTGAAGTGTACGTGTGCAAAGCAGTGAAAGTCTCCTTTCAGCTATGGTTACTGGCTGATTATGTGGAACCGTAACAGAAATTGATGAAATCACAAAGGGGGAAAGCAGCTCTAATTCTCCATTTCCTCTCTACATTTTTTTATCTTTATCTTTCTCTCTCGGTGAAATCATGTCCGACCACCCATGAGAAAATAATGAGGCTTCTTCATGCAAAGAAATCCAAACTGTTGGGTGCTTTGACTCTGAAAGGCTCACTGTATCTTTCTCAATCAGGCTAGTTTTTCCACCCTTCAGGTCCTCCTTTCCTGTATCCACTTTCTCCTACCTGGCTCTTCCTCTTCCTCTTGTCCTCTCTCCTCCAATTAACTTCAATCACCTAACCCCCTTCCTTCCCTCGACCATCTGATCGCCCTGTTGCCTCTGAACCATGTTGCATGCTGTGGTCTGTTGTCATGACGGGAGGTCAGCGGCTGGCACATGTCCAGTACATACAATCAGACATGCTGTTTGCACTGACCCGAACAGACGTTCTTACATGTACACAACACATGGTGTAGAATTACAAGAGTATATAATACCACAGAAACACTGCAGAGGAAACAACAGCTGTCTGAACCACTCTAGAGCTCTGAAATGTCCTTCAGTCGGCCATATTAACAGATACATTCACTGTCATGTTAAAAAATGCAGCATAAAAATTAGATACCCCATTTTAATTGTGCATGGCGACATAAAATCACTGTCTTTGAAACTGCTTCTTTGTAGTACACTTTCTATATAATAAGAGTGGTCCGAAGCCTCTTTTTCACTGAAAATCTGTGGCATACATTTTTATTTTCATTGCATCCTAGCTTGTGTTATTATTATGTCAGTGCGCACAAAGACAATGTCAACATTGGCATTTTTTTTAACCAAATTAGAAATTGCATTTTAAGAACGACATTGTGCGCGTCCGGCGCTAAAACAAATAACCGGTGCTTGAGTGTGTGTATGTTTCTGATTGCATGTGTGTGTCCAGGTCTACCGCTGTGACACCTGACGAAGCCCCTGATCCGAATCACAAGCGCCCGATTGGTTTGAGAGTGGGGCTCAGGTGCATCGCATTGAACTGAGGAGAATACTGCAGGGATCTGGGATTCCCTGCTCCGCCAGACACACATACAGAGGCATACACGCACATCCGCACAGAGAAAGGAACACACACACAGTCATACACAAAAGTGACTTAAATTCTAAAGGCAAACCATTTGGGGGCTATGTATAAATCAATCCCAGGCAAACTATACACCTGCAAAAACTGCACCCAGCTTGTGTACCTTCTCCAGCTGTACCCCTTGGAAGCGTGCAAATCCAGACGGGGAGCCGAGAACAAAGCTACATTTCCATTTCTCCATCTATTTAGTGAAAAACAGCTCAAGTGCTGAAATGATAAGTTGATTAATATATTAAGAGATTGACTGAAAATCAGCAGCAAATTAAATACTTCCATCATTAAAGTAATTTCTCAAGCAAAGCTTGATTGGAAATGGAATTGAATTGGGTTTTGGACTGCTGAAGGGACAAAGCAAGCGACTAGGAACTCTGATTGGCTAGATATTAACGACAATGATCATCAGTTGCAGCTCCTAATAGCTCATACTTAGACCTCATACTGGACAACCTGCAAAAGCTACCACAATTAAATGCCAGTTAGGGTAACAAAAAGAAATCACCCGAGGAGAACAGAAACACATTTCTTTCAGCTGTTCAACTTAAATTTCGCCTTTCTCACCATTTTCTGCTCACAGTTGTTAAGCTATTATCAACTGATTCTTGCCTACAAAATAGTCAAGGTCATATGGAGACAATTCACAGCCCTGAGTCCAGACTGCACCAAAACACACACATTAGAATCCGTAACGATTCTGTGTAATAATATTTCTATTATCTTATGCACCAGTTCCACCGTGTGAGACAATAGACTTTTTCACTCTTCGCCCCTTTCTTCTCTGATTTGATTCATTTCCTTGAGCTCCAGTGTATTGACCTTTTCCAGCTTATCTTTTCTGCTCCTTTCCTGTATCTCTTCATCCTTACTTTTCCTCCTATTTCTGCTATCTCTGCCTACCTCTCATTTAAGTTTTCTTTCATGGCATACTGAACCAAGGTGGTGTGCACAATCGTTTTTCACAGATAACGTGATACCCAAATTTGTAAACACGCCACACTCGTCAAATTCAGACACCATATCATGCTCCCTGCCAGGATTCATGGTCATTGTTTGATGGCCCTAATAGTGAGCTGAGTTGTTCCACCAACATTATCTTCACTTATTATTCTGCGACTTTACGCTACGTGCTTTCTTCTCATAGATGTGTTTCTTTTGTTTTCTGTGAGGCGAGACGAGTTTTTCCCTCAAATATGATTAGAAGAACCAACACAGAGGCAGACAAACCTTTGAAAATAAATCTTGCTTTTGACACAAGCAGAAAATGCCACTCTCTATTTAACTTCAACTATAGCTCTGGCATTCCAGTGATTCAGTATGAAGTGGCTTGATCAGACACACTCGCATCACTAAGCAAGTGAAGATTTTTTTGACTTTGCAGAAACACACAACACATCAGTGCTTATATATAAAAGTGAAAATTTTCTCAGTTTGCTCTGTTTTCAGAGTAATGCTGGAACATATATGTTTGCATCTAAGCATTTATTGTGAAGATTTTATCAGATAAATGACTTTAAACATGCTCAAATAAAAATAAAAGGCACCACAGACAGGTTTTGCTTGAGTTTTCGCCAGCCACTTCATCCACTACCAAAAACATGCGTGCTCTAATCTGGATTTTAATCACAGCGGCACAGTGCCTGTGCTTGAGTCACAGCTTTTCAGCTCTCAAACTAAAAATAGGGTGCTATTTTTCTAATCATACAGTAATGGCCCGTGAATTCGACTCTATATGCGTACAGGTGTGTTTGTCTCTCTCTTTCTGTCTCTCTCGCACACAGAGTGATAGTTCATTCACAGTTCATTGGGACCTGGGCTAATTGGCAGTAATGGGTTCTTGTGCTGGGGGAGGGGAATGGTGTGGGGATCTATGGGACTCGTGTTTGGCAGTTTCTCCAAATACCACTCCACTTAAAACAGACTGGTTAACATTAGTTTTCACTCTCTCACTGTCCTATAGAAACAAGGGTGTGTGTAAGTGTATGTGAGCATGATCGTGAGCAGTTGCTTCACTTTTTTTCCCCCCAACAACAAAATTTTGATTTTCTTTTATTAATGATGGGAATCTATTATATCTTGGCTGTTGTGCTATACAAAGCTAGCTGGTTCTATGCAGTGAGGCAAGGGAGTAAATGTAAGAGATGACGATACCGTATATTTAATGCATTATTTTCAAATGAACTGGTTTTGTATTTAATGTAATACACATCTGGGAAGCTAAGCGTTACTTCCAGGCTTGTGTGTGGCAAAGGGTCACCGAAGCAGTGACTTGCACTAATGTAAATTACACCTACCAGCACAGTTTCATTCCATCCATGCACATGCTGGATAACTCATGCTTTGTCAAGCTGGAAATTTCCCATTAATTCCACCCAAACACACTATGCACAAAGGCTTTTCCCCCAGTAAGCATGATGTTCATTATGCTTAGTGTGGGAATGCCCCCCACCCCACCCCTGGTAATAGATTGAACTGTGGATACGACGAACGGTGCTCACTAATTTGACTTGAGTAAGTGGGTGACAAATAGTCCAGCCAGAAATCAATGAGGGAAATTATGTATACACAGAGGAAGGAGAGACATGAGAAGAGAGTCCAATGCAAATGACTGTATACACTGACAAAGAACGAAAACATACACACTCTAAGTCATGCAAACACAATGCAAACCAAATCAGTATCCCAACAAATCCTCTATTAAATAGTGTGTACTTTGCATCAGTACAATCTAATAACATAGAGAATACAATAATATTCCTACATAAATTATTAATGTAGTGCATAATCTTGTTATCTTGTCACCCCCTTCATAACATGTAGGGGAGCAGCAGCAAAAGTGAAACATAAATAAGCATTATAATTGCATTTTTACTAGTTTAAGTGAATAACTAGAAAACCAAATATTGTGTCATTTTCTTTCTCTCAGCAGAATGCTTTAAGGCTTGTGGATACAGGTGAGAGTGTGTTGCAAATATGATTCCCACCCTGACCAGGACGGACAAGATCAGAAATGAGTAGATCAGCGGAATAGCTCAGGTTGAGTAGTTTGGAGACAAGTTTAAAGAGGCAAGGCTGAGATGGTCTGAACATGCGTGGTGGGGTGGAGGGACAGTGAATATGTTGGATAAAGGAAGACCACAGAGCAGATTCATGTACCCAGTGGAGGAGAACATGCAGAGAGTTGGTGTGACAGATGCTACAGGATGACCTACACGACGTGCTGTAGCTTCCAAAAGGAAGCAGGTGAAAGAAGTTTTAGATACTAATATGATTTTCAAAACTTTAGTCACTTCTATGGTACCAAGTCATAACCTGTATACTGCATCTTGCATGCCACATAGCTGCTCAAAGATGTGAAATAAACTAGTCCAGATAATTAAATAACACACAGTAGCAAAATATAACATATAGACATAGTTTAATATTCAAGCTGTGGGACAGAAAGTGTAAATTAGTAAGTAACAACACTATTCAACCAGCCCGATTCCAGTGTTTTTTTTTCTCTCTCTCTCTCTCTCCCCCCCCAAACTGTGAGGAGTTCAGGCTAAATTGAGCTGTCTCGTTGTCTCCCTCCATATCTTTAAGGAAGTGGTCAGCCAGCGTATTTTTTGGCTCTGGGCAGCTCTCAGTCGAAAGGGCTGTTGGTGATGTTGTGGCTGCTTTCCAGTGAAGAAGATTGTAGTAAAGTGGGAATCATTGGGATGTAATCCAACACTGCTCTACACAGAGCAAAACCAACCTGCAGGAATTCATTAAGAGTGGGCCACTTGTGAGGCTGTCAAACATACGTGCTTACACACAAGCTCACACAAACCACAAATCCTTTGTAGATTGCCACCAGCAACATTAATGCCCCACAAACATATCGGCATTTGCAAGGACACAAACACACAACATAACTGGTGTCTCCAAAGGGAGTCCTGCCCCTTGCTAAAGAGTTGTAGACCTCTCTTTGCGGGCATTACCACACAGCTTGGTGGACTGCTCTTAGAGTAAACACTCACAGACATATTGCCCACACAAACACAATGAGGAGATATCATGTCCACATAGAGCATTAAAAGAAGAAATCTGAGGAATGTGATGAAAAACACTATGGCTGACATTAACAAAATAAAAAGTTGTGTAGCGACTTTGACTTTGACTAGTCAAAGTCAGCTTTACTGTCAAAAACAATATGCACAGATCATGCACAGGAATTTGAAATTGCAGTGCTCCAACAGCCCTCAGAGTTACACTAGAACAACATAAAGTTACAAAGACAATACAATACAATCGTATAAAAACAACAGTGCACAACACAATCTGAGTGTTTGTGGGCAAGAGTTCATGTGCGAGTTGGGTGGGGGAAATCAGTGAAAGTGGAGGTTCAGAGTTTTGTATGTTTGAGGGGATGGGTGGGGGTAGGTGAATTACAATCGTTCCATATGAAATATTAACTAATAATCAGATTGCCTGGTGTTTTATAGCCAATAGTGGATCATGAAATGTGCAGATCATCATTTTTAATATGTTTTTATGCTGTACCGTTTATCTTTCACGATTTTCATTTAATGATTTGTGAAGTTAAGAAACCTGAGCCACTGAAGTTGTTGGCTAACAATAAAAAAAACAAAAAAAAACAAAAAAAAAAAAAACGATTCTTTCCAGTCCATAATAAAACAGCAATTGTAGCCCCACCAGCAGTGTAATGAAATAAATGAAATAATAACACTTAAAGAGTCAAAGAATGCATTACGGAAAAGTCTCAAAAGGTTAAAAAACTGCTGTTGTGCAGCAGAGAGGCAATACTTGGGTGCTTTTGCACAAATTTATTATACCACCACCCAGTGTAAGGTTTACACTGCAGCTGCCCTGAAATTCACAGTACTGCTACCAAAATCATTTTTATATTTCTATAAAGTTTAATATGTCCAAGCTCTTGAAATTAAAATGATATTTTGAATGTTAAAATATAATTACTGCTGTCATCTGCAAACTTTCAAATTTACTGTTTTACATAGAAAAAGAAAAAGATAGTAATGCACATTATCATTTTTTTGATTAAGATGCAGAGTTACAGTTATTTACTTGAAATACGAAACATTAGTTTTAGTGGTTGAATGTTATGCTTGATTAATTTCTAACTTCCCAGAGAAGTACAACGTGTCAGCTCAAATTTGGGTTTAAAAACGTTAAATCAGTTTGTTATTTTCCTAATAAATGACATAATTGATGGTTTTAAACATATTTTTGACAGATTCTGAAAATATTTATGTTTTCATGACAGGTGGCCTAATAAATATGTTGCCCTGTACAAACAAAACCGTATCTATGCAGTAATGTATTAGACTGTACGACAGCACTACACTGATAGAACTCACTGCATCCTTATTTTTGCAAAAACATCAGGCAGATGTGATCCATATAGTGTCTGTTAATGTTAACCAAAGAACATGACAATTCCCTTACTACAATACTTTACCTTGGTGACAAATTAAGATTAATTACTCCTCTTGTGTTTTGCAACCAAATTATTAATTAAAACAGCGCAAACTGGTGACACTGATGATCTGTGGTGTGTGCGCACCTGTGTGTGGCTGTTTTGGTGTCTCTTCTAAGGCAGAGCACTGCAGAATCTCTCCTCTTGAAAAACTTGCAGTGCAGTCATCTTTGCTTACTATTCCCATGTTTTTCCTCACCCCCTCTATTCTCTTTCAGCGGCCATCATTCAATGAACCATGCTCACTGTACCCGATTTAAAGTCGCTACGTCTGAGCTTTACACTCCTAGGAGGGCAGAGGCAGAGGAGTGTTCCCTGCTTCCAAGGCAGCAACACAAAGAGCCAGTCAGAACAAGACAGCTAGCTGGTTCACAGCTTGCAGAGAGCCACCAGTACTGGTCTAAAGGGCTCAGTAATGAGCACCATTCAGCTCCCACAGTCAGGGGATGTGAGCAGAAAGGCTGGAAGGGTGAGAATATTATAGAAGGAGAGAGATAGAAACTACAGCGAGGAAAGAGGGAACATAATGAGAATAAGAGAGTATGAAAGAGAGCTGTTGGGTCCATAGCCCAATTCACTTTTGAAAATGATGGTTTATTTCCCTGTTCAGCTGTTGAACACACTTCAAAAAGCCTTCTGGGGGCTCTGACTAGAGACTGGACCTCTACTAGTCCTCTTGCCCAGGCTCGAAACATTCTGGCCAGTTGTGGCCTGCATCTCATGGAGGAGAAGGAGGCTCTCTATTCTGACCCGAATGGAAAGGCAACGGGTAAAGAAAGTGTGCTGGGAAACAGAACTGTCACACTAACACATAAATAGATGAAAGAGAAGACATGCATGACTATACAGACACACACATAGCCACACACACAGACCGGATCCTGTAAAGTTAGGTCAAGCAACAGACCAGAGCTATGCAACAAACTCTCAGCTCCATAAATGCAACAACACTGTGAAAGCAAAAGCCAGGTCAGCCAGTAAGAGGACCGGCTCTCCAAGTAGGATGCAGACAGTGGAAGCTGAGGTCAATGGGTTTACCTAGCAGGAGGTTAGAGAGGAAAAGTGAGTGAGTATCTGAGAATTTCAAATGACAAGAAGAGGAGAGGAGTCAGAAAAGAGAAGATATTTATGCCATAAGCAAACAGCATGCCACTGCACCAAAAACAACATATCCTTCAAAGAGAATGGGAAAATGTGGAAGCTGAAAGAGATTTAGAGGTCGGTTTAACTTGATGTACAGTACATATGCCACGTGTGGATGGATGTACTTATGCTATGGGCCTAAGAGGCGTAAGAGAAGAGGAAGCAAAAAACTTAGCTAATGGGGTATCAAGAGACCCAGAGAGAGAGAGCAAGAAAGCAGAGAAAGAACATTTAAAGGATGGGGAACATTTTTTTCCATCAATTATTAAATGCTTGAAGGAATGATAAGTAATGCAGATAAAAATCATAGACCACAGTGGACTTCATTAATTACATATATCTTGTTTTTTCCTGTTCTTTAGTTAGTGTAATGTTGATGTTATAATATGATATAATGCCCCAAAGACAAAACATAAACAACAAGCAAACTGATTCACAAGTGTCTTTAGTCAATCTGTGACAATAAACATTAAATCCAGGACGCTGTCACCCAACTAAAGGTCACACTTTTATTTTCTTTTTGTGCTTCTCATGCTTTTCTACAAATCAGAAAAAGGAAGCACAACCACATCCAAGCATACTACTGGGATGCGGAATTTGATCCTTCTCTGTCTCTCTTCCACAGCATGTCTTTTATCCTGTCTTCCTTCTCTCACCCCAACCGGTCGCAGCAGATGGCCCCGCCCCTCCCTGAGCCTGGTTCTGCCGTAGGTTTCTTCCTGTTAAAAGTTAGTTTTTCCTTCCCACTGTCGCCAAAGTGCTTGCTCATAGCGGGTCATATGATTGTTGGTTTTTTTCTCTGTATCTATGAAGCACCTTGAGGCAACTTTTGTTGTGATTTGGCGCTATATAAATAAAATTGAATTGAATTGAATTGTTAACATTCCCAAGCAGCTGCAACACCTTGCTTGCCACTGCAGAGGCAAGAAGGATGGAGGGGATGGAAAAAAGATTGGGAGCAAACATTAGAGTTTTTAAAAATGTAATAAAAATCACACTCTACAATGATACCTCCACAAGAAAAGGAGGTTATTGACAACCTTTAAAGACTGAACCCTCTGCTAAAATTATAACACACTTCTGTACAGGGAGACAAATAACTAACCTAATTCACTCCATGGGGTCCAACTCGTAAAATGGAAGAGGGGGAGGAGATTGCAGTCGATCATCTACCTTCACAATACCTCTGTAACATTTCAGGCTGGCTAGATAGGAAACAAATCCATTCAGAGAGCACCACAAAGGACAAAGAGGAGTAAACACTGCAATGGTGTGGCAACAATTTCACGATTCAGTTTGCAATCAAGCCGAACCTGCGCAATGCCCTGATTTTGTTTCCATATTTGTTGATACATTATTACAAATGCAAGGAGAGCTTCTGTTAAAATTAAAGGTTGGAGGCTTGAACCGTACATTAAAAGTTATAAACGTTAGCGCTGTGTCATATCAAACCATCCAACAGTAATACAGGAATACCTTTTTACATGACCAAAAATGTCATCTTGCAATGACATATCGGCACCATGTGTTAAGGTTTCCTAGAGCGCACAACAATGACACAAACCCAAACATGTCTGAGAGTGACGTGCCAGCCTCCGATGTTGATTTAGTACTGAAAAAGGGAGCTACTTCAGCAACCTCCAGCAAACCACAGTACTTTGCAAAATATGCAAGAAATCTGTTCCTGCTGAAGGTGGAAATAACAAACTTGTGTCACCACTTGAGGCAAAAATACACCACTGAGTACAACCAGGCTAGGAAGGCAAGCTAGGAGGAGATACTAGCAGATGTGATGTGCGACCCAAATGTAAATAAATGAGTCAACCGAGCATCACTGGAACACTGGCTCGTTAGAATATAACAGGAAACGCAATCGGTGGATGGAAATTACTAATGTGGTTATATAGTGGAAAAAGGAGGGCTTTAAGCGAAATACAAAATCCAAGGTAGAAAATATTTTTCAGTTTGATTACGTGACAATAACGTACTGTTGTCAAGTTAAAGGGTTAGGTTACTTTAGTTGTTGTTGTGTTAAGCAATTATTTTAGGCTTTTACTTAATATTTCAATGGTGAATACTATGAAGGTTAATTTTGTGCTCACATAAGGATGTAACATACCCCCCATTTTATAGCAAATTTTCTTGAGATACTGAAATAATCTGAAAACTTGATGTAATCTTGAGGATAATTACCCACTCTTAGTATATGTTGGTCTCTTCAATTTATTTGTGAAGTTGTGTTGCTGTTTTGAATTCAGAAGTAGCCATATTTGGACAAGGAAGTATAGTTATCAGGTACCTCACTGTGTTACCAAGCTGCATACCTACAGGCTTACCTACTAATTAGTGCCAAGAATATAGAAATTCACTCACCCAAATATAAGCACAATCACCTTGGTTTGGCTGTTAGTACACTCGTTGCACAGCAATCAAAATAATTTGCCCAATAATTCCATTAGAGACGCTTGAAAAAGCAGCAACACCACAAGTGATTCAGTGAGTCAGATTAGGTGAGATGAGGCATAGCAGATCGCTATTGGCTACAGAAGCCTCCTTGGCTTGTACTTGTCAATCAAAATAGCCACAACCCCAATAATAACCTTAAGGCATAAGAATTAAAATAGTTGAGCTATAAAACAACTTACCACTACACAGTTATAAAGAATGGGGAATTTAGCTAAAAATCTTGTCAGTGCCAGGCTGTGAACATCTTTATTTTTGCTGTATATTTGCATTTTATCATGGAGTCTATGGAGACTGACTCATTCTTAGAGCCTGTCTAAAGTGGCCATTCAAAGACCTGCTCTTTTTTGCCACTTCCCACACTGGCTTTTTTTTTTTTTCCAGTCCTTTTCAGCCTCTTGGTTGGAGCCTTAGATAAATTTAGCTTGACTGTTTGAATATTAGCATTTTTCATTGCACAAAACCTCCATTTGAATGACGACACCTTTACACATTCTTGTGTGCAGCATTGAGTCCAGGGTGCTTTTCTACACAAGCGTGTAAAAACACATTCACAAACTCTCATCTATACTCTATGTGTGTAAGGAAGAGCACAAAGCAACAGAGGGTAGATGACAATGTCCTTCGTCAGACCCTTTGCAACATACATGGGCTGCTTAATGCAGTCACTGGCAGCTGTTGTGGATGAGCACTCCATCTCACCTCTTCCCTCTCTCTACCCCTCCATCCCTCGCTCCAGCCATCATTATCGCTGCCACCAGATAGCAATGATGCAGGGAAAATTGTGGAGCGGTCCCAACATCCCACATCCGCTACCAGAGAGAGAGCAAGACGGGTGGGTGAGGGAGGATGCTCAGAGAAAATCAACATACAGAGAAGAGAGGGATTGTGAGTGCTGAGAGTAAGGGGGCAACAAGAACTATTGAACAGAAGGAGATGTAGTGAAGAGGGAAGGGAGAAGGATAGACAGACTGACAGACAGGGAGAGAGAGAGGAAGAGAGATTATAGTTGTTATGGGACTGATGTGTAATAAACTGCATGAAGGAGCCTTCAGGGAAACATTTTCTACCTCAACACACAACATCCCCAGGAAGAACACACACACACACACACACACACACACACACAAGTTTGAACTCTGTGTGACTCATAACCTTATTCATATTTATGAGTATCCAAACACCAGCAGAGTGCACAGATAACGAAAAGTTTGGTGGAGTTTTACATTGTGTCAGTCTGGTTGATTCATGATTTTTGGGTTTCAAAAGGTTGCAAAATGAGGCACTGCCAGTTAACATGCAGAAATGAATTGTGAATTTGCTTCTTTAAGCACAGTGTTGCTGAGATTTGGCAAAAATGCATACCACTCACAGCGGTTGTGAAAACAAACCCAAAATAACTGATTTTATCTTGTTAGCTTAAACCACACAAACCACACCAGCATTTTATTGATACAAAAAGAATAAAAACCTTTGTTACATAATCAAGTTTCAGAACTCCAAATAAAATACAAATTCATATTTCTATGCATGAATCTCGGAAGTTTTGCTCTGTACTTTTATTTTGAAAATACAGCGTTCGTTTTAGTCTCAGAAACACAATTATGCAGACTGTGTCTATGTGCATTTGTTTAACAAACACATAATCACTTCTACTGTGCTGGTTATGACTGCACAGTCAGTCTTTACATTTGGCTCTTGTGTGGCTACACAGCTGTTTGCTTTTTTGCTACAGATTTGCAAGCTGGCATTAACTACATGAACACCATCTACCCTATCAACTGACATCCACAGGAAGAAGAGCCCTCTAAAATACCAACCATACAGTAAGTAATAATTTAAAGGACAAGATGAATAAACACAAATAAATCATATAGGGTACACTAACGTGATTTGGGGTCAGCTCAGAAGTGCAAGCATTGTCCTAGGACCAAAATAATTACAAGGGAAGGTGCAGATGAAGGAGCACAGTGGCCACCGTCACCAAACTACAACAATCTTGATTAATTTAAGGATGTACGAGCAGCAACAATCAATTTAGTCACACAGGGACATGAAATTCTATCTAGGTGTGTTGTGAACTCTGTCTTTCTTTCTCGTCTGCCTTTTTCCCCTCTACTTGATCTTTCTCACTGCCTCCATCTCTAATTCTTTCTCCCGATGGACCATCCATTAAATATCAGCAGGGTTTTTGAGCAGTAGGAAAATCAATGGCTCAGTCTCCGTTAAACACCAGCGATTTTTAGATTCATTTTAAACATGTGGTTTTTGTGAAGATTTCATTGATGACACTTTGCTCACTTTTATTCACAAGATGTGAATAAAGGCCAGAGATGGGATGGGAGAATGGGAATCCTGTGGCAAACTGGGAAAACTGTTAATTTCTCAGATAAAGAAAGAAAAGGGAAATAACAGCAAAAAATGATACTGTGTTTACAAGAAAATCATAGGAGAGGAGGTTCAATTTTTTAAGAAGGCTCTTCTCTTCTTCCAGTTTCCTCACTTTTCTCCCAACCTATTTTTTGGAGATTACAGCACATTGTATCTGCCAGTGGAGACAGTAGCAACACGTTGCCATGACCCAAATACAGCAGTGTGGTGCGATGATTGGCTAAGAGAAGGAGCAGGGGTGGGGGTGTAGTGTTCACCACATCAGCAGTAGCACCTTTGAAATTCAAACATTTATACAAGCAAGAAATGGACCAAATTCTTTTATCTATCTGTCCCCCCCACCCCATTTCCTGTCCCCATCATTCCTGTCACTCACCTGTTACTCTGCCACCCAACTTTCTCCTTCTCCTCATCTTTCCCTCTCGATATTTCTATATTTTCAGTCTCAGCTCCCATCTTTCTTCCTCTCACATATCTACACTGAGTTTACTCAAAAACAAGAAGGATGAGCGATAGAGTGACAGAGAGAGATAGAAAAGAACAAAGCAGAGTCATCCATTGTTAATCAAAGCAGTAGCATAAAATAGTGTGGTACTGCAAGTCAAGCCAGCATAAGCCAACACACTTGCACCCTCTGATGTTAACTGCAGCTTGGAATTCTTACGGTCTCTTAATATACTCAGCATGCCCGCTTCCATCAGCATCTCATTAGACAATGAGGTGATTAGAAATCTACACTTGGCTGCAGCAGTCTTTAAGCTGTGGACATGTCCATAAATGTAAAGGAAAGAAATGCATCCTGACTCTTTAGTATTTCTGCATGGGTATAAAATATAAGCACATGTTTAGTGTTTATATTTTAGTGTGTTTAAGTATTTCCATGACATTAATGCACTCATACCTAATGCAGCCAGACTAACTCTCTCCCATCAACTTAAATAGCGTCATTTCATAAATGTAGTGGGGTGGGTTATAGTCGAATGTACTACATTTCATCTTTATTTGCTCAAGAAACTATATAACCAATAAACGCAACACAAGTGCAAGCTGCACAATATGGGGATATTAAATAGATTTAGTGAATATTAAATGTAACTTAAGGCAATTGGCTTGTTCTGCTTCAACAGGGTTGATCCTTAACTTACGTGCCTTTAGGGAATTCTCTCAGAAACTGATTCTTCATTCTTATACTGTTCAATTTATTTGATATAGTTTAGTGTTGTCATTTTAGATACTGGTCTGGAATGTGACTGTCAGATATCCCTAAATACCGAGAAAACACAGCATCACTCACTGTAACTAGAATCCCAGGATGTTGGTGAACATTAAAAAAAAAAAAAAAAAAAAGGTACAGGCTTGGTTATTCTGACAGCTGCAGACACAACAGATGAGCAGTTCTTCTTATACTATTTTATAGTCCATTTTGAGTCTACATGGAGAAAACATGGAGAGTTTGTGACTTATAATGCAGTGTTACAACAACACACTGGACAAAACGCAGACGTCTGCATTCACCTTTGTTTAGGTAGACTTTTGTCTGGCGAGGCAGGCCCTTGCATATTCACGTATGTGGAAAATATAACACTGTGTTGTTACAGAGCACTGGTGGAGATCCAAAAATGCTGAATCCTACATTTCCCTGTAATGAAAGTCAACCGTAGCCTTCATTCCCCTGCCTGGTTAATAGTTAACACTCTCTGACTTCATGTACCAGATTGTGGGATGGGGCGGTTGGGGGGTTATTTTGTGCTAAATTTCAGGCTTTCAAGCAGATATTGAGATTACTCCTGTTGATTTTATCTGGCTTATTCTCTTAGACAGTAAACATAAGAAATGTTGTCATTGCTGGAGTAGCCTCAGCACACCCTTTACAATCCACGGACACAAGTCATACACGTTACACTTATTGCAACAAGAACACGGGGTATTGTGTTAACATGAGCAGTCACAGCTACAAAACCAAAAGGCAGAACGAGTTCTGAGCAGTGTTAAGTAATTAAAGGATTAACATGAAAGGTGCATACGCGTAAATATAAACTCTAACACGGTGTCCTTATTTCATATTCAAGAAATATTTCTTATATTCAATTCAAGTTTCTTCTTTGGCTTGTTCCCCATTTGTGTGAATGGGTCCACAGCTTCAAGTAGCTAAGAAACTTCCATGACAGCTAAGCTGCTGGTGTCTGCAGGGACACAGTGACAGGGCTACACTTCTCCCCCATGTAGCCAAGTAGGGGGGAGTAAACAACACCAATGGAGAGGGTGACAAGTCATACCTCCTAAAGGGATAAGAATACATTTCAAATAATACACAGTTCTGTATTTGTTTGCACATCCCAAAAGAATGCAAGCTCTTACTTTTTAAAATTGACACATAACCAAGGTAAAAATAACAAATAGCACAAACACCAGCCATGTGGACTACCACCTTATGTATAAGCTGCACCCTGGGCTGATGTCACAGGTTAAATCCCTTTTGCATAATCTGAGGTTCAAACTCAATATTGCTGCAATGAGGCTGCAGGGATAACACACGCAAACACAAACAGTATTTATAGAGCTCTAGTTCTCCAGCTTCTTCCCTTTTTCTTAATTTGCTCCTCATATGCTCTAAAAGCCTTTCCACCGCTGAGCAATCAAATGACAAACACTTAAAGAAAAACTGCAATGTGATCGCAAGGACACCTTGTTTTCTACATCGCTCCCTCGCTCTCTCCTCGTTCCCTCCCTCAGCTCCCTCTCCACACTTGTTCTTTCCCAGGGGATGTAAATGAGGCCAAATTTTCTCTTTTCTCTTATGCAACTTAATCAGGGTGATGACGCTGGTGGCTGCCGATATAGGAGGAGGAAATTCTTAACAAAGAATACCGTCTTGCACAACATATTGTGGTTCATATTTATTCATTTATTCACTCACAAACAATTTATTGATGACACGTTGCAGTGAAAGCGAGTTCAATTCTAAGAGGGGCACACTTCATAATCATCCAGTCCCTGGAGTAAAGAGAAAGACCACATAACAGACGACACCAAGATATGTAAAAACCTGTCTCAGTATCTCTTCAGATCAGATCCATTAATTTGAAAGAAGGCTGTTTATTTGATCACTGTGGTTTTGTGGTTAGTCCCACAGCAGCAAGTGATTTATTTATAAAGTTGGTATGGCTTTCTTTTTGTGTTCAAGCCTGTGTATGCCTACACAGCAAATTCAAAAGTGTTAAATTTTTTGGTGTTAATAGTCTCCTTGCAAAAGTAGAGTTAATTTTACTCTAAGCAGAGTCACATTCTTTTAATGTAACTCTGAGGTGTAAAATGATAGTAGTTAAAATCGAGTGTTAAAAATGAGTGTTTCTCTGTCAAATCTGGAGGTGTTAAAATGGAAACATTTACTCCTGGCCTCTTGACTCTGAACTCCTACAGGGGCTATGACACCAACAGAGTAAATTCACAGACTCCGCCCCCAGCACCATAGGCTCCAATCGAAGCTGAAGTGAAGCCGTTTCAGAACATTTGCTCTACATATTTGAGTTGTTTGCCATGCTTGGTAAGTCACTTTTTCAAAGATTGTTTCAATTGTTATTAGCTTTTACTTCTGTGGCTCTTTGGAGTTGAGACAAAGCTGTGTGAAAGGCATTAGCCATGTTGCTCGCTGATAGCATAATATTCTGTTTTAGCTAGCTGAAAGGTATTGTTTGCGGGCAAATACCACAGCCTTGAAAAAAAAGCTTGCATGTGAATTTTCAGTCAAACTTTTGGTCAAATACACCTAAAACAATGTCTAGAATGTGAAATGTTGGTATAATGGTGCTACTTGAAGCCTGAAAACGATCGCCCATAAAAAAAAACAAAAAAAAACGAGCAAACAGCAGTAGCAGACGTCCTGACTGGGTTCTACGTTAGCATAGATCCCTCCAGAGTTTTGTGCACACGGTTTAGGTAAAAATGAAAAAGGTTGAGGTTTTACATTTAGTTCAGTATTACCTGTTGCCTGCGTCCTTGTCTTTTGGGAAAATACTTTACACAAGTAATGGCTCAAAGAGGATTCCTTTTTTTTTTTTTACTGTGCTGCAATTGTTTACTGGATTATTTGTGCCATTAATTAGTGTCAGCTAATTTTTATTCGATCTCCGCACAGGATATGCTTGTGAAGATGGAATATGGGGGAGAGCAGAAGTGCGTTGAAGTTCCACAAAGGGATGAATGAAGGACATGCATATTGTATTGAAGAAATAAGTGATGAGATGCTGTTATTTGCATTTACCATGTCAGACCTTTTGATAAACAAAATTCTAATGAAAGTGAGAACATGTATACTGTTACATCTTTCAGAAAATGTTTTGAAATTGTGGTGCACAGTTCAGAATAAATGTTTTTCAAAAACCATTGCATCTTTTTAGTAAATGTTTATTTCCAAAAGAAATTTCTAGAAGTTCAGAACAGTAAAATTCCTGCTTTTTAGAATGAATTAGAAGATAACTCTTACGTAGTTAAACTAAAATACTCTTTGAGAGTTAATATATAAACTCTTAACACCAAGTGTTAAATTATCAACTCCAGACAGATTTGGTGTTTAACACTAAATCAGAGTTAACGTACCAACTCTCCAAAAAGAGTTAAATTAACACTCTCTGGTGTGGACCCATATAGACACTTTAATAGTGTTGAAATCAAATCCGACAGTGTTAATTTGGACATGATGGATTTGCTGTGTACACATCAATTTATTGATCAGTTTATCCATTCGATTTCAACCTGACCATGCATCCACCCCTTCTGTATCCAAACGTTTAGTATGGGTGGTTGCACACTGTCTCGGTAACATGAAAGAGCAGCCACTTGTCTTAAACCTCTATCAGTAGCTTGAAGGACTGCCCAAGGCGCACAACACACCACAACACAGCCCTGCTACATGTGTAGTGTATGTGCCTGTGTTTCCGTTCTGTGCAGATGTGTGTTTCACTCAAGTTTAGGTCACAAAGGCAGCTACAGATGCAGGAGTAGCATGCAGTATGTGGGTGTGTTAGGTCAGTGTTGGGCACTACCTGGTGTCTAACATACAAAACGCGCAGTAAATAGACAGCTGAAGCTGAGTGAGAGAGAGACATGAATTGAGAAAGAAAATTCATAAACAAAAGGAAGACTGACAAGAAAGACAGGCGGAACAAAGAAGGACAAAACAGCAAGAGGGGAAGAAAAAGAAAACAGACAGAAATTGAATGTGAAAAGCCCTCTATAACATGGCCAATGTTTTCCTCTTTGGTTTGTATTTTGGAGAAAATAAAGCTCACTTTTTCCCTGAGCACAGCAAGACTAAATCAATAGCGTACTCTGTGTACACCCATTACTTTTCAAAGGCTCCTGCAAGGAGGGGGAAAGAAGGATGGAGGAGGGTGCGAATGTATGCATGCATCTTCTGCAGCACAGGGAACGACACAACAGATTAGCAAAATTATGGTTTTACAGATAAGAAGCAGCTATCAGACAAAAGCTTGCTCCACACAGCAGATCAAACAACCTAAAATCTGAACAGTAAAATGTATGTATGTATGTATATCTATATAGCTATATATCTAGATAGATAGATAGATATAAACAGTCAAAAGTTTGGACACACCTTCTCATTTAATGGGTTTTCTTTATTTTTACTGCTTTTTACATTGTAGATACATACTGAAGAAATCAAATATACGAAGCAAGATATCTGGAATTAAGAAGAAAGAAAGAAAGAAAGAAAGAAAGTGTACTTTATTGATCCCCGTGGGGAAATTCCTCTCTGCATTTAACCCATTCACTCAGTGAAGCAGTGGGCAGCCATTGGGCGCCTGCAGAGCAGTGTGTAGGGATGGTACCTTGCTCAGGGTTACCTCAGGGTAGCTGTTCAGGGGAATTAAACCCCCGACCTTCCGATCATGGGGCCACCACTCTACCTGCTGAGCCATCCCTGCCCCATTATGTAGCAAAGAAAAAAAATGTATAAAATACTAAATGTGTCTTTAATTTTAGATTCCTAAAAGAAGCCAACCTTTGCTTTGTTGACTGCTTTGTGCCTTGTCAGGGTTGTCAGGGTTCATACCAAATTTCCCCTTGTGGGACAATTAAAGGATTATTCTATTCTATTCTATTTGTGGGATTTCTTGCCTTCTTAATGGGGTTGGGACCATCAGTTGGTCAAATAGCTGCTAAGAAACCACTGCTAAGGAAAAGAAACAAGCAGAAGAGATTTGTTTGGGCCAAGAAACACTAAGAATGGACATTAGACCAGTGGAAATCTGTGCTTTGGTCTTATGAGTCCAAATTTGAGATCTTTGGTTCTATCCTCCTCTAAAGGTGAACGGATAGTCTTTATATGCATGGTTCCCACCACGAAGCATGGAGGAGGTGGTGTGATGGTGTGGGGGTGCTTTGCTTGTGACACTGTTGGTACACTGAACCAAGATGACTACCACAGCATCCTACAGCGACATGCCATCCCATCTGGTTTGTGTTTAGTTGGACCATAATTTATTTTTCAACAGTACAAGGATCCAAAACACACCTCCAGGCTGTGTAAGGGCTATTTGACCAAGAAGGAGAGTGCTGGAGTGCTGCGCCAGATGGCCTGGTCTCCACAGTCCCCTGACCTAAACCCAATCGAGATGGTTTGGGATGAGATGGGCCGCAGAGTGAAGGCAAAAGGACCAACAAGTGCTCAGCATCTCTGGGAACTTCTTCAAGACTGTTGAAAAAAAAAAAATTTCAGGTGACTACCTTGCAAAGCTCATTGAGAGAATGCCAGGAGTGTACAAAGCAAAAAGGTGGCTGTTATTTTAGAATCTAAAATATAAAAACATGTTTTGAGTTATTTCACACTTTTAGTTTAATGTGGAATCATCAGTTTTGATGTCTTCAGTGAGAATCTACAATGTAAATAGACATAAAAAAAAAGAAAAGAAAAACTATTAAATGAGAAGGTCTTTTTACTGCTTTTCTGTACCCTCTCTATGTGAGCAAAACCAGAGACAGATCACAATCTGACAGATGGGGCATCCTCTACATCCTGGCAACAAAAAACCTATGAATCAGCAGTGTCACAGTGCATGCAACAGCAACTGTTCCCTCCATAGGTAGATGAGGGAAGCTCCTGCAAACTAAAGTACCTTAACAACTATTGTGGTCCAAGAATGTTTTCACCACCCCCCTTCTGAACTTTATCTCTATCTAGTCCACTATGTAAAATACATATTTATCCAACATTAGGAATAAAGGGCAATATGCATTCACTAAGCCAATCCCTTTGACATATCTGAGCTCCATTTAAAAAAAGATCTGCTTAGAGCAGTGAGTGAATTTAGATGTATTTTTTTCCCCTGCTGCTTCTTTATCTATTGCCCTTTTCAAGCAACATGCCGATGTGCTAGAGGAGATGTAAGCAAATAAGAGTGGTGAACTCAGTGAAAAGTTTTCTGCTTCTGCTTAACTGCTATTTATCTTACGATCTGCACTGAGATGAGAGGGGAGCAGTTATGTAATACCAGCCAAAGATGAGCTCCGCCAATGAACATACTGATACGAGACTTTTGCTTAGTAACATAATGGTACTCACAGAGGGGAGCGACGGAGGGGAAGACGGAGAAAAAAGGTGAGAGAGACAAACAATGTCATACTGTAAAAAAAAAAAAAGACTTCATGATAAAGATTAATGTAGAGATTAGCCAAGAAAGACGTATGGTCTTTAGAACAAATCCTTTGTTTGATGTCAGCATGTGATCTGCAGACCTTGAACTCCAGTGGGAGGCAGGAAGGCATCGACACCCACCTGCAGCTACATGCCACTGGTCTCCTGGGCAACAGGATGGGAATAACAGCAATGAGAAGTCAGGGTGATACCCAGCATTGCTGATTCTTCGTGTGAGCATGTGCTTCCATGCAGGGTAAAGCAGTATTTTCAAGCTCCTTGTTTAAAGTGAAATTCAATATTCAACACCTCTATTGTAAATACAGCCAGCGGAGAATGTCCTCTTCTAATAATAGGAGTTGAATATACATACGCATTCTGTGTGAAGGGAAACTGACACAGTAACACATTTAAGGAGCTCAAAGCTCACCAAATATAGACTCTTTGTAATGCTGGGACAGTCTGTGGCCACTATTAAATTAAAGTGCTTTGAAAAACAAAGCCAGTAAAGCAGTATACTGCTCTGCAATACATTTCACGTTTAGCTCTTTTCAGAAAGGTAAAGTTTCAGTTAACAAAGAGACATATTGGCCTCTGGACACAAAGGATTAAACCACTTAGGAAAGAAATCCTCACCCGGACAATGGAATAAAGGAAAAGCAGAATCGTTTTGGGAACAACTATTCCCATTCTTTGATTAATACTCTTCCTATGAATGCACAGGGAACAAGCAGACAGTTAGCCCAACTCTATACAAAGCGATCACCTAAAAATGATACAAAATCCTAAAGTATAGTGAAAACATTTGTTTTACGATGTGTTTTGTGCCGGACTATTTTTTGACCGAAAGCTGCAAACTCCAAAATGCCTGTTATCAGCATGGAAACCAAAGGGGACTTCAGGAATTGTGTGTCTCTTCTGCAATCTGCAAATTACCTTATTTACAGTGTTAAAGTGCAGTGTGTCCCTAGAAGAACTAATCACATTGTCCTTTGTATGAGAAGTGATAATTAAGGGCAAATGTTGTTATAGACTGTGTGTTACAAAAACAGCACAAATTTAATTTTAAAGCCCAATAAACTCAACAGACAAATGGCAAAATAACAGAAATAAGCTGTTAAAAGCTACTTGATTTATCCATCAAGGTTATAAAGAGGTTTTTGCATCAACAAAATAAACAGGATACACTTGAGTAAACTTGATAGGTTTTTGGCTGACTATGTGTTAAAGACAAGCAACATGCTGGGTGGAAATGCCATTACTGAAACAGTAAAAGAAAAGAATCCACTGCACGGTATTCATTTAGAGTATCATTTAAAGCTGGGTGTAATATTTCTATAAGAACCTTACAAGGACTTAGAAAGTATTTGTCAGGGTTTAGTGATTTTACATTGACTTGATTATATTTAAACCTCTTTTGTCTAAATTCTACTCCCACTAACATTTTTAATTCAGAAGTTGTTTCTACTCATACACTTACCTAACGCTACTGCAGTAACAGAATTGGATGCATGGAAAGGTGGAATCCCAAATGTCCAATGCTTCAGGTAAGTGTAAATAAACCCAAACCCACTTGTTCAAGGTTCAAGGTTCTTTATTTGTCACATGCATAGTTATACAAGTATAACACACAGTGAAATGTAGCCTGACACGCTCCTCGACATGTGCAAAAATGGGGGGGGGGTTAGAGGAAGAACATTATATGTACACCTTGGTAGTGCCAGGTTGGACCCCCTTTCAGTTTCAGAACTGCTATTGATTTAGTGAGACAAATTATTATTCTCACTTTGTCACATGGAAGCATATGTGACAAAGAATATTTTCTCATTTTCGGATCAGCCTCTGTAAACCCCAGAAATGCTTGTGTGAAAGAATTTCAGCAGATCAGCATTTTCTGAAATACTCGGGCCAGCCATGTCACATTCAAAGTAACGTAAATCACCATTCTTCCTCATTCTGGTGCTTGGTTTGAACATCATCTCCTATGTAGAGGCCTAAATGCACTGAGTTGCTTCCATATGATTGGCTGATTAGATATTTGCATTAACGGGCAGTGAAACTGGTATACCTAACAAAGTGACTTGTATACTGTATATACCCTGCATGCGCTAATGTTGTACTAAATGAGGCACTTAAATTGTGCTTTCACATTGCAGTTACATATAAGTTGCTCTAAAATGTAGAGCTACAGAAAGAGAACATCTGAACCATTTGAGTTCCTGCTGAACTTTCTTGTTCTGCATAATATACTGCAGTGACTCTGACATTTTTCTCCTGTACTGATCTCTTCACCTGCTGCTCCGTTTGAGAACAAGTAGTAAAATGCCTTGTGTTGCCCTTTCCTCACCCCTCCATTTTCATTCCCTCGTCTCTCTGTCCTCTGTCTTTTTTCTTCTTATCACCTCGCATTTCATCTATGACAGGACACAGGAGAACTGCTTCCAGGTCCTGATCTGTATCTCCTGAACACTCTCCCTCGCCTTGCTCCCTCTTTTCCTACCCTCCTTCCCTGCCCTCATAATTCTCCCTCCCTCCTTAAGTCCTTCCTTCCTATCTGTGCTCTGGTCTGTGCTCTGCGGCTCTTCGTCCATGTCAGAGGACAAACACACCCTGATACCCATCTCTGCTCTCTGAAAAATACACAACATGAGATGCCCAGAAAAGGATATTCAATATCTCTCTTTATCCTTTTTTCCCCTTCTCTCTACGCCTCTTCATGTGATGTAAGTCGACGTGTGTATACGTCTACCATGTGATCGCAGTTTCTTGTCCCCCCTGGGGAGGAAAATATATAAAGCTCACATCACTGGTACAGAAGAGGCTTTCTGAGAGACAGGAACAGATAAGACATTATAATAAACACACAAACATTAAAGGCACATGTGTTAATGTGTCTCTGTGCTTACACAGCACGGGTCAATTCATATGCTGGAAAATGTTACATTCAATATGATATGAGCTCATATGTAAAAAGATATGTATGCTGATATGAAGGTTTGGATTACTCCAAGTGGGGGGGGAAGTCAATCCCTACCAAAGATATTTTTGAAAGGTCAAGAAAAGATGTAGTTTCTACTGAGGCTATGGTTATATGTGATTGTATCCTTTCTCCACCTTCACTATGTTTTGCGTTCATGTTAGTCTTCTTGTGACTCTCACACAAACACAAGTCACACACACAAACAGGTGCCTTGGATGTTGCGGTCCTGCACTTTGCATCACTGGCTAGTTGCCACGGTGACACCAGCAACTCAGGATTGGGAAACAAACAGCCCATAATATAATTGGAAACTGTACAACATGACAACATGGCATGACCTGTCCTGTTACCCAGGAGACCTCCTTCTATCTCACCATACTCAGATCTACCCGCCTCCCCTCTGAAACAAAGACTGTTTTGATTGGAGGCTGCGGTGCTATAGGATATAAGTAACGATGAAATGAATCGTAACAGTAGCAATTCTGGCTTTAACTGAAAGAAAAAAAAGTGCATGCGTAACACAAAAAAATAATTTTCTAAAGGCAACCTCTGCTGATTAAAAACTAATTATTTTTAAAAACTGAATTAAAGAGAAACAACTCCTTTCTGCCACATTTATCACAAGGAGCGTGAATTAGAAAAATTCTTTTTTTAAAAAGGTTTAGACAGAGAAACATCTCCTGGTGACTGTGTCCCAGATTAACGCCAAAGCATGACAGCAAGAGTGTTGAGTGACTGAGAAAGTGTGCGTGCGTGTGTGTGTGTGGGAGCTGAGGTCTATGTAAGAGTGGCACAGTGAAAACTTCAAGGCGCTGCAGCCCGAGCTAGTTCACACTTGCTTAGAGTTTAATCTCCAGGCCTAATAAGGATCAATGTAAATGCAGAATGATACTGTTCTTTCCAATGACAGGACCTGCCACAGAGCTGAGAGGATCACCCGACTCTCCTCCCACTCAAACCCACATCCAGGCTTCTCCACACTACAACAGCTGTGCATGTATGCACTGTAAATGTGCGTGCCCATGAGAAGTCAGCCAATACAGATGAAATCTGAGATTACTTATGCAACAGCAAACACATTAAGATTCTCGACATCCTTCATATCAGATTCTCTTTATCAGTGTCATGTTTTTATACACCTACACAAGAAGCACAAGGGAAGCAGACAGTGCATGCTAATGCAGGCCAGAAAACAATACTAATATCAGATTAGATCCCTCCGGTGAAAGGTAGGCAGATATCTGCAGCAATATTAAGACCACACAATATAAGCAGTAGACAGATTTTAATCACACTGTAAGTATGGCAGATATTTATTATAGCCTCGTGTACAAGAAAGGTTTAGAATGCACTCCCAGAAATAAGTACTTCATATGATGCTGAAGTAGGAGTTTGAGTGGTTAGAGTTAAGTGCCGATTGCCAAACATGGATCCTTTTCAGTGCAGTCCAAGAAATATTTAATTCAATGTCAGGGGCAGGGATTGTTCACTCTTGCAGAAGCACCCAATGCACACATTTGCACCACTTACAGTATCTGGTTGGAGTTTGCATGAAGGAAGTCTATACAGCTAGTGCTCTTGTGATATAGTGACCAGCCAGACGTTTGCATACCTTTCAAAAATAAATAAATAAATAAATGCCAAATGGCAAAATTGACATCACTCTGACCCATGCACATTCTCATCACAACTACCAAAGGTATAAGCCTGACATAAGTAATAATGTTGACGTACCTTGAAAACAGAATTTACTTAAAGTTACCTCGCGTCATCGTTTAATCCCTCCACAGTTTTAGTAAGTGAACAGTACCAAACCCTAAACGGCCAGCTTGTTTCATCATGTCTTTGAACTCTACCACTGCAAAGTAATTTAAAAGTTTTTAAATTCTCCTCATCTGCAGCCAAGTGTAAACAGGTGTTAACTTTACATCAGCTACTTTGTAAATGCACTTTCAGCCTGACTGTGTCCCAATCCATTAAGCCGAGCATCACTTCAGTTTACTGCCCTCAGAAGGACCTGGCCTCAATAATGTATGCAGCCATACAAGCCTCTATTACTCAAAATTAATAATAAATGGATAGCCCGGCAGGCTATCCCCTTCTCACTATTCTTCTCTTCTTCCCATCTCTGCCTGTTAACAGTGATGGTCTATACCATCTGGCACTGAAGAGAGGCTGGAGGCTGGAGCTGAATAAGGAGGCAGGAGGGGTGATGGTGAAGTTTACAGAAAGTGTTTTGTTAGCCCCCAAAGAATCTGCGCAACTTTGTTAGAAATGGGACAAAATATCTGAAAACTATTTTGAGACCAGATGCTACTGTGATCTTTCCATTCTATCAGAAGTAGACAATGTTCATTTCCCTCTCAGGAATGAGTGCACAAGAGAAATTAAATTTAGGCATGTAGCTATTTGGGGACTGTGGGCGTATTAACTGCCTGTGGATGAATGTGTGTCTAAAATGCACTAACTATTGAGCAGGTCAGCCATCGCATTTTATCAGCTTTACTTGTGCTGCTGCCCATTGCTGTGAGAGAATCGCTGTGCTACAGCGATCCTATGAAACGTTATATTTTTGCTCGTGCTCACTGTTACAGAGTCTCCTTTAACATATGTGATAACTGTAGCTGTTCGTCTTTGTTCCAGTGCCACATGTTGTTTGGGCAGATGCTCTATGAGTCTGTCAAGTCAACAAGTAGTAGTTCCTTAAGAAGAAGCAGCACAGTATCTTTTTACATTTAGAAGAGAAACTCTTTAAGTACATGAAGAAGTATATGAAGAAGACAGAGAGCAGAGTAAAGGCCTGAACACTGGGCTTCTGTCAGAGATGAGTGTGATTAACAGCAGCTGAAAAAAGGCTGTCCGCTCAGGGCCCTGACATCACTCACTCTACTTCTAACACACACACACACACACACACACACACACAAGCACACAGACACAAGCGCACACACACACACACACACACACACACACACACACACACACACACAGTCACTCAAGCAGCACTCTGGGAAATGAAGCAGCCAGTTCTCAGAACAGGGTGACCTTATCCTGCCATGCACTGCTCTCCAGAGTGAGAATCCATGCTAGTAGTGGCTTTGATGACAACGATGTCAGCTGTTGATGATGTGAGTATGCCTGGTATTTTGACTCCTTAAAAGCAACTGTATATGTGCTCACTTTGGTAATTAATCCGGTAACGTGTATCATGTGTGTAACATTTGTGTTAAAGACAGAAATCAAAGAGATGTCCAGCAGTTCAAAAGCGGATTATCTCCATTAAACAGATATCTTATCTGGAATACAAAATCATCCCCTACCATACGTGTGTGCTTATGTGAAAAAAGAAAGAGAGAGAAAAGGGAAAAAAATAAAAAGCATGTGAGGTCGAGGCTAACTGGACAGCCAGAAATGTCAGTAACCTCTATAGCCATGACCCTGACAGCTGCAAAGAAGATACAAGCAGACATCTAATAATGCAAATGCCAAGGGTTCACTGGCCTTTGCAGCCTTAGGATATGCTGTCTGTTACCACTCGCGTTTACACAGGGGATTACACAGAGGGTTGTTTTTTTTTTTTTAAAGTTATGCTGAAGATAGTAAATATCCTTCACACAGATATCCCACTGATATTTTCTTTATGTGCCACATTTTCCATGCTGCAAGAAACTATATCTCTTTACAACTTCCTCACTGTTGTTTGCCATTTTCCAGTCTCTCCCCACTGCTCCATCCAACTGCTCTAATGGATAACGGAAGACAAATTACAGCCCAGAGGCCAAAGTGTGTGTGTTCATCTGTATTTGTACAGCTGGAGTATTGTCAATGTATTCATGCTTGTGTGAGCGTGAAGAAAAATGTATGATGTGTAAGTGTTAGAATCGGGCGTTAGTGTGTGAGTGACTTTACCAGTTAGAACATGTGTAAGTCGAGGTGACGATTTGACAAAAGCCCTTCTGGGCTTTGTGAGGGTGTGCGAGTGTGTATAACTGTGTGAAACCACAGACAGCTGTGGTTCATGTGAGGAAAGGTGGCGAATGATGCTGCTCTCCTATAACATGCTGTGCTGCATCCCGCTTACTCCTCCGCTTTCCCACTTTAATTTACGTACACAGGAGTTTGTTGAAGTGACCAGAATGGACATAATTACAAACGAGTATATCAGAGGGATAGCTCAATAGTGGTATGGAGACAAATATAGAGAGCCAAGGCTCAGATGGTTTGGATATGTACACAAAGGGATCGTGCATATACGACGGAAGTTGAATATTGGCGTTGTTTGGAATGAAGAAAAGAGGAAGACCGCTTGAAGATTCATGGATGCAGTGAAGGAGGACATCCAGGTTTTTGTGGCAGAAGAGGATGCAGGGGATAGTGTGAGAGGGAAGGAGATGATTCACCGATTCACCCCTAAAGCGAACAAGAAGAAAAAGAAGCAGTGGAAAGAGGGAAAAGAAGAAGAAAAAGACATAGGAGCCATTATTTGCAGCTCTTCTTTTCTTAAGATTGTTATTTTGATGCATATGCGTTAAGACTTAGCAGACACTTTCTGTTTGTCAGTTTAACTGATGTGAGTTTGAATTGCTATAAGACCCCAAAGTTTTTCATCAGCTAAGTACACAGGCTTGAGGAGAAAATGGGAAAACAAAGACAAAGACAAAAAACAAAACAAAACACTGTGTGTATTATGCACGTGTGTGTGCGCACGTCTTTGTGTCTGCGTGCGCTTTAGGTTTGTGAAGGGGTGTCCTGTGGAGAACTCCAGACACAACAAGCTTTTCCCTGCAGGACTCTGTCTTAGTGTCACAGTCTGATTAACATCACACTCACAGATGCACATACACATCATACATCCATGAGCCACATCTCGAGGGAACAGGTGCATCACACACACACACACACACACACACAAAATCATTCAAGCTTATCTCCCACCTGTTTTAGCAGTTTTAGATATGTGCCCATGTGTGCATGCAACAGCATATCAGCATCAAGCAACACAAAGGAAAGCATCAACTCTCAAGCATATGCTTTCAAAGGGGTTCAAAGTACTGTCGATGCATGCTAAGCAATAATTATGTGAATATTTTTCGGACCTTGATAATAGTAAAAACGTAAAAATCATTCCCTTTGCCTCCGTCCCATATATACCAGCATCAAAGCCTTGCTGGCATTTAAGCAAATCTCTCACATTAAGCCCCAGAAAAGCAGGTCATGGCATGTCTCCCCTCCCCCTCCTCCATCGGACAGCCCCTTCTCCTTCTATGCAGCTCCCAGAGTTGCGACAGATATAGAGCTTGACATTTTGCTCCAAATGATGAAGAAGGCAAAAGCAGGAGAAAAAAAATTGCAAGGATTAAGCCGAAATGGGCAGAGAGAGTTAGAGATCTGAAAAGAGGAAAAAACATGGATCAATACACGAGGTCTAATAAAGGGAGGATTTATTGGCACCTTGCAATAATGTCAGGCGATGTCAATACAGCTCAGCAGTTGTCTTAAAAAAAAAAAGAAAAGGGCTGCGAGTGGAAGCAAATGGAGCGCACGGTGCCTTCAGTACCAAGGAGAGCTCCTAGTGTCAGCACACACAAACAGCACTGGGACAGCTTTTTCAAGCCCAAGAGTGCTTTCAGCCGCTTTCAAGGCAACGCTATTCTATTATTCCATGCAGCTGTCAACCTCTCGCCTAAAGACCTGTTAAATTCACATTGCTATGATTTTCAACCAGCACCGCAGTCAGTCGTTTTTTAATAAAATGCAGGAAAGTTGTAATTGCAGAGAAGGAACAACTAATTTAGCCCCAGGCCAGGATTGCTTGGAACAGGCAGCTGAGTGGAAACAGTCACACAAACAGACACATTCATTAAGAAAACAGGAAAAACAAAGCGTCCCAAGTTAGTTGTTGTGTTTGGTTTTAATTCACTTACTTCACATAAAGCATTTCTCTATAGCATTCTCCCCGGTGTAAAATTAGTATATGAAGTTCAATTAATATTACAAATCGAATTATCTACAATAAAGTAACTCTAGATATCCTCTGAAACACAAGTAAACATATTCACAAAAAGGAAAACACACACACACACACACACACACACACACACAGTCAGTAAAATAAGCTGCTTTCAGCAAAAAGTCCTGAAGCTACTGTCAGCATAAGATGAATCAGTAGTGTTCATCTCAGAGTCTCTATGGACACACAAACACACACACAGACACAGACGGGCACTCACACATACACAGGAGAATACCAAACGTTTAAATCATTCAATACCTCCTTAAAAACACGGGCTTTCTACACTCAGAAATTCAGGATCTCACCTGCATGAGCTCACTTATTTGGGCTTCGTCACTTCGGGGGACATTACACTGACACGTTCATTATCTGGAGAAATATCTTAAAACCTGCCCCTACTTTCCTAAGCTTAGCCTTTACCCAAACCCAGTATTAGCACTAAAATTTTCACATTTATGATATTTAGAGTTGCTATTTTGTCTCCATACTGTGGAGTAATACAAGTACATATACACACAAGGGCACAAAGAGAAAAGATTTCTACCTCTGTCTTCTTCATCACTTCTCCTTCTCATCACATATCAGGCCTGAAAGAATTGGCAAGATACCCCCAAGTTCCACAATCATTTACCCTCCTCCTCCATTCTTGGCCTTCCTCGCTCTTCCTCTTCACTCCCTTGTTCTCTGAGGCCGAGCTCTCATAGCTCCTCCGATCCCCCCATCTCTCTCTGTCAGCTCATTAAGCTTGACTTATCTCACAGTGCAAAGCGGAAATTAAATCCTTAGCCCCGAACCCCCTCTGTTGCCTCTGCCCCTTTTCTGTTCCTTACCCCCCTCTTCCCTATCCATGTAACCAAGTCAGTGACGGTAAATTATGCTTATGTTGTGTGTGTGTGTGTGTGTGTGTGTGGCATTGTTGCTGTGTTTGTTACTAATTAGAAATCATAATGCATAGCTGCTTTCTGATGGTTCTGTAGTTTGAAATAAACAGCTAATCAGAAGTGCTTATCATTGTGGAAATGCAGCTGACTCAGGGTTTTTCCCTGATGTCACATACTCACGGGAACGCACACCTGGAGTGCAAAAAGGGCTCTTTTCAGCTGTTTTTGACAGGTTTATTTGCTGCTCATTTTGTTCACAGCTGCTAGTCAAGTGTAGGGTAGGTTATGTCTATTAATGTGCACACATCTTTCTCTTTCTGCACTCCAACCACACTATCAGTGATGAGATATTGCAAACTGACATTTTGTATTAGTTTTGATTACATTTATATCATATAATATTGCACGGACTTAAACCAAATCTAAACATTTATTGGTTAGAACACCCTCATCACAACAATCCTGACAAAACTAAAAACCCAGGTAGCTAGCTAATGTTAGCTAATCAAAAGCCACCCTGGTCTGATTGAAGCATTTCTTGTCCTTCCCCCACAAAACAGCAGCACTATGATCGGCAAATAACTATACATGTAATTTTTGCATGCTTTTATTAGGGCAATAGTGTAATGGGAGGGATACAGGATGAGATCTACATGGATGTTGCCAGAGTGATATTGACGCAGGGCCTGTTTTGGTGATGGGAATGTGTTCACATTTTATATAGCTTTGTTTTTTCAAATTGAAATTGGCCTGTGCTTCAGCTTTATAGTGTTTCTTGCTGGCTTGTTGAAACTCGTTTTGCTCTCCAGGTTTCTACACCACTCACATGACTGAAAAAGTATGAACAACCTGTAATGTCAAGGTCATTTTGACAAAAGCAGTCTTTGTGTTTTCCTTCTATTCCTTTTGTTTTCTAATACACCTTTATCATCTTTTTTGTCATACAGCATCTCCAGTAACTTATCTTCCCTTTGGGTCTTCCAGCTCTCCAAAACCTTTCGCCACTTCTGCTTTTAACTCAGGGAGAAGTAAAAGTTAATGTATGCGATAGAAGAGTAATCAGGGTATTCTTAAGCAGTAAGGCCGTGCTGCACAGGGAATTGTGGCAGATTAAGGAACTGTATTTGGCAGCATTAACATGAAATCGTTCCATAAGCTCTGCTAATTCAACTTCACTAGAAGAGACGGGAGGTTCACCCCCTCAAACAACACCCACGCAGTCTCCGATAACTTAATGTAGACATACATACTCTTCTGCAAAGAAAACCATGCATGCAAACTAACAAAAAGCCAGACATTAAGGCCCAGCTCTATTCTACATTCTCCAGCTCATTCATATATGACAAGCTTAAGGTGTAGTTAAGTATTTGGTCTCGCCTTGTTCTGGCACTCTGCTCAGCAGTGACGCATACTGCAGAATGTTGATGATTCGTCAGTAGCCAATAGGATTAACCATGGAGACTGTTGCATTGTGGGTATCCTCGAGCAGAAAACTATGGCTCACTCACTAAGGTTTTACTCTGCAACAATGAATAGATAACCAACAAGAACGAAGCAGAAAATGACAGAAATGTGAGTGTGACCTGAATCTCTCATCCATTCATTGGTAGTCATAGATCACACCACAATAAATGGAAAACATTTGCAATAGGAGAGATGCATGGCGTCAGTGCCCACACCATGTGTCTAATCTTTTGTGCGACTCCAGGCTGAATCTAATTTAGCATCCAAAGCGAAAGACATGCAGCCAAAAAATGTGCACAGAGGCTTAAATAACAGGAAACATGAAAACAGAGAATATGCACCACCAGCAAGCACATATTCATATTCATTATACTGTGGGAAATTAACCTGACAAAAGACAGATGAGAAGATCAATTCCTCTGTCCCCTGTTGCCATCTTGAGTTTCTGGAGCCACAGGTGGCACATGAGAGTGGATCTGCTTGAAAACCAGCAAAGCAGTTAGTTCTCAGTATTAGTAGTATTAATACTACTATTGTCTGCTTTCCTCTAAATTTTCATGCTATATTGATGAGGAGTAGAATTTAATAACTGAGACCATAAACTTTTAAATTTAGTCATACGTGTCATGTGTAACAACTGTTTTCATGGACAGACTTTGATTCACATAATCTTCTGTTAGCAAGTGATCACATCACTGTCAGGAGGTGATGTCTGCAGCTAAAACCGCACATTTATGTTATTACTTTGCAAAGAAATTATGCGATATATATAAAGCTGTATCAATTGAACATATTAAACTGACCTTTCCATTTATTGGGCAGGCAAAAAAACCAAAACAAAACACCACCACCCATCAGAATAAACATGCTCACAGCTTGTCCTGAGATCAAACAGTCTGCCGAGCACTAGGAGGCAAAGAAGGAGAGAAGAGAAACACCTGGCCTGCACTGCACAAGGAACACCCACTGTGGACCACACAGCGCCCAGCAGACACACAGCGACACACACCCACGTGTACAAATTGTTACATTCAAAGATACATAGAGATACAATATTTACTCTTCATCTGACAAAATAGATGCACTGTACTGCAGATGAATGTGCACACAAGCAAAGCACACAGACACATTATCATGACATCTTTACTGGCTACACAGTGAACAAACAAAGACAAACAAACAGCAGATTCACATAATGGCTGCCACAAAAATACCAGACCATACAGTAGCGCTCTCTCTCTCTCTCTTTTGCTCGCTTTCTCTCTCTCTAGGGAAAGTCGAAATAGACGGAGTGAGGGATTTAGAGAGATGGAGTGAAAGAGAGTGTGTGGGTGAGTACCAACACTCAACAGAAAGCAGAAAAAGAAAAAAAAACAACATCAGAACATGTCTGAGTGGATTATAACTATACCACGTCACAGGGGAATGGTGTGGGAGGACGGAGGGGAGGAAAGGAGGAAGGAAGGAAGGAAGGAAGAAGCAGGAGGGTAAAGACGGAAAGTAGGAAGAAATGGATGGATTGGAGAGGCTGTCAGACCTTTCAAACATATAACACTTGGAATAAGTACCTGCACATGAAACAAGAAGTGCACAAACATACACTGATAAAGACTCATTCTGTCACTCTGTCTGACAACAGCCCCTCCCTACACACAAACACACACACATAGACACACAATACTGAGGAGCAATACTAATCTTCCTCTCTGAGATATATCCTATCCCCTCTCCACCCCAGCTCCCCTCTCTATTTCACCAATGGCCCCCATTTTAAAAATCTGCCTCTTTGGAGGGTGCCTTCAAAGCCCAGTAATCTGTCTGGGGAGGCAGCAATGACTGAGAAGAGGGAGAATAGCTGTGGATTAGATCCCCTCTCTTTTCTCCCAAAATAACACTCCCTTCCTTTCTCGTTTTCTCTCTTTGCCTCGCTTCGGTCCTACATTTTCCACAGGACAGAATGCGACTCATTTTGCTGGGAGTAATTTCCCGAACCCGAATCAAAAGTGGTTAGCTTAAACATGCGCCGTATTTCCATAGGAGTTACATGTATGCTTGCACTTTTAGTAGCTAAGAACAAAAAGATGGCAAAAATCTAATAATTCCACAGTTAACACATTCAGTCTATGAATAATATTTTATTTTATGATCTAATGTGCAGTACTGGTGGCAATTACATGAAATGGATTCCAGAATATAACAGGTTCAGCACTGACCTTTAAGGTTTTGAGGATCAACAGAATCAAAAACATTTCCAGCCATCTGTTTCCCATTTTCGTCCTTCTTAGGTGAAGCAGAAAGAGGATATTAGTCCACTTGTCCACAGCAAAGCTGCCCAGTGCATTCTTTCTTTAAGAATCTACCGAATTATGGATTTGTCCATTTTTGCAATCTCTCTGATACATTTATTTAGATGTTTTACTCTAATAACAACCTGCTTCACTTGCAGCAACATCTCTTTGGGCTCCAGTTCTAATGAAAAGCTAAAAAAATGTAAGTTTATTGTTTGAAATCAAGTCCAGATCTTTTCTCTGCTTAAACTGTTCAACATTCTGTTTCAACATTATGCACTCCACACTGTATATAAATGCCACTTGTTTTGCACATATTCAACTCTGTATATTTTATATATTTTATTATTATTATTTTATTTTTTTACTATTTAATTTGTAAAAATGTGTATACACACACACACACACACACACACACACACACACACACAGGAAAATATTTAGTATACACATCCAGAAATGCATACACTATTATATATTGTACATATATTTATTAGTTTCAGGTTGGCCATTCTTGTATTTTGCTCGTTTGTGTTGTTGTGTTTGCACATCTCTGTTGCTTGTGGGGCTCGCACACAAGAATTTCACTCGCATGTGCTGTGCCAGTGTGCCTGCACATGTGATGTGACAATAAAAAGTGATTTGATTTGATTTGACTGTTGTGAAATAATAAGGGGACAAGCCTCACCTGGCCACAAAACAGACTGTCTGTCCCTGGTCCAATTATATTTAGGCTTCTGACAATGGGCAACTATGAATAACAATTGCTGTAGCTCCTAAAGACTTAATGCATGCAGTGCTTTTATTAAACCCCTGGAAATAAAGCTGAAAGTCTGCTCTTCACTCACATCTTGGTTGATCTAAACTGCTCTGTGTTGGTGTGCAAAAGAAAAACTACAAAATTGTGTCATTGTCCAAACACTTCTGGACCTAACTGTATATATTAATCATGCTACTCTACCCTGCTAAGATCTCGCTGAATGAAAGACAGCTTAGCCCCTCTAAATAAGATCAGAGTGATCAAGAAAAGTCTAAGTCTCAGAAACAAGCATCTTAAATAGCCCTTTACAGGCAGTCACAGGAAAGGTATTATGGATGAGAGGTGTAGCTTAAAAGATTACACTTGGAAGCTTTTTAAATTAGTTTCCTTATTGTGATCATGGGACTAAAGGCGGTCCACAAACACAGAATTAGTGTTCAAAAAAAAAAAAAAAAAAAAAAAAAAAAAAAAAAGTTGGACCCCACGGGGAATTGCGAAAGTACTGCAAATACTCTGAACCAGTCACTGCCAACTCTGGAGTTGCTGTGAAAAAAGGAGCACAAATGAGATTAAAGCGTGATGTGTGGTCAGGAGAGATATTTTCCTTAAGAACTCAACAGGCAGAAAAGAGGCTGGATGAAGTGGGGAGAGGCTGGGGGAGAGGGCAGCAGGAGGTGAAAGCAGGATTGAGAGGAGAAATTCCAGCATCACTCTGGAGTCATTTTCTGAACAACTGTGCAACACAATTTTACATCCACTGGCACGCACAGATTTGGTTCTGATCATTTAAAAGTACTAAATAACCAGTGGATCTAAATGTTAAAAATATCATTGACACTAATCTCAGATTTACTGAACCAAACAAAATTTTGCCAGTGTGGCAAAACTGCAGGACCAAGTTTAAAATGATCCAAAAGGTGCCAGCAGCATAAACACACTTGTGGTGTGGGCAAGCAGATAGCTACTGGCTACCTCCACCTCAGCACCTTTAAATCTCAATAAAGTGTAAAGGAGTTAGTTGTCTAAACAAATAAATAGAACATCCATCATAATGTAGTCATGGAGGGGTAAATAAGCTATAGAGGCCAAAACCATTTTTGATTCAGTCTGTGTGGCTTAATTTTTAAACCCTGGAGGACGCTGCTTATCTTTACCCTAATAATTAGAGATGCATCAATTCACTGCTGATACCGAGACTGCATTAGTTACCTGTGACAATGACCATTACTCCAAGGAGTTACGTTTATTTGCTTACATGAGTTTAGTATAATTTGATTTAACACCAAACTAACTGTGATTGCCGGTGGGACTTTTCCCTGTTCATTCATTACATTTTTCATTCCTTTGTTTCTGTTAAAAAATAACTAATTTGAAAGGTTGTAGTAACGTAATAAGTTGTCATCAAATAGAGTAATATTAGTTTCACTACACCTTCCTCTGAAGGGCTAGACACCTGCACACAGTGTAAGAAACAAGAAGAGTGTGAAAGCAAACGGCAGAGAGACTCTCTAATGTTGTTATGTATAAAAAAAAATAACACTTGGTACATTTTTTAATGTGAATTTCTTGCAATTTCCTTTAAAAGGTAGAGAAATCTATGTTTAAGTCAAGCCTGGTATAGCCTTGAACGCAAGAGAAATTATCACAGGAATACAGGTTATAATTTAAAACTGGTTTCAGATTAGTATTCAGTATCAGGAAAGCAGAGGTTTCCACATTGGTAGTGGCACTGGAAAAAAAAATTAAGTGTTGCATCCCTGTTAATAATCACTCATTTTCTGTGCCATAAATATCTCCTTTAAACCCTTCACATTTACAGTTTACAGAAACTTCCTCCTCTGGAGCAGCAGTACTGCAATAATGCCACAAGCGTGTATTAATAGAGTATTTGATGACAACATTTACACACAGCATGTAATCCATTTTCACTTTCAAAGTCATTCTCTCTGCGCTCTTTCTCCTTGTTTTCCTTTTCCTTGTACTCTTTGCCTTTATTCTTGTCCTTTTTGACCGCAATCTCTCTCGTTTTCTCTCCTCCTCCTGTATACCCACTATGGATTAAGGTGTTCTAACATACTGTGCTGGAGGCGTCATTTTAAACACATCCTTGGATAAATCCTACTGCATTGTAGGGACCATGACGGGAGCTGAGTAGCTTAAATCACTAGGGACACAAACCCGAATGATCAACAAGCCTAGGCGTACCCCTACCTGTACTGATACACATGAGGAGGCAAGAAATGAAATGAGTGTGTAGCATCAGGGGAGAAACTAACAGCTTGGGGAGAGATAAGTGGAAAGGTTGTTAAAAAATGTCTGTGATCAAAGCTTCTTCCAAGTCACTTTATGTCTATAACTGCAGCTGTTATTATGGAAAATGGGATAAACACATAGATGTCTTTCAGGTACTAGCAACCAGACAGGGGAAAGGAAAGGAGAGGAAAGGCCTGTTAGAGCAAAATGTCTACACAATAACATTAATTTATCTTAGGTGAGGTTTGCATTTGGATGCAACTCTCAAGTGAAACCATTTGCTGAGTGTTTTGCATATACAATGAGGAGCTCCTCTGCACATGTCAATTTATCTTGCCTAATTGAATAGGATAAGAAATGCTGCCTCCTACCATCCATCTCCTATCTCTTCCAACCTCCCAAATAACACACATATACACACGCAAACCTCCATGTGTACACATATCTGTGTACACCGACTGTATACCTTGTCTACGCGCACACGCACACACTGCCCTCCAGACCTGTCATTCTAAGGTAATTACCTGGCCTCACTAACTGACAAGGTTACAGCAGCTAGACCTCGGGCATTGGGAGTCGTTAACCCTATATTACCCTCCAACACACCCCTTCCCCCCAGCACACACCCAGAGCAAGAGCATTTCAATCCAGAAAGGCACAATAAAACAATGTGTCAGGCTCTGCCCCGACCAATTTTTTAATTTCTTTCTTCACTGTGAGTGTCCTAATAAAAATGTGCACGGTTAATAAGAAAGGGGAGAACACAGAGAAGGAAGAGGTAAAAAAAACAGGTATACTAGTCGCTACTGTTGACATCTATGTTTTGAAGGCTTTAAATCAAAGCACGGATGTCTAACCGGAAGGTATTTTAACACAGTGGAGTATTACAGCACAAGGTACTGTGGTACTGATGTCATTACGTTTATGCAGAGTCTGACTGATTATAATTGACAAACAACTATTACATAGAAGCAAAGCTTTGAACACAAAAGCCTGCATGTGTCAATGTAGTTGTCATGCATCTACAAAAGCCTGTATAGGGAGCGAGTACGGGGGTGGAAAATGCATGTCCTAAACCAGTCAGCAATTCCCATTATACATGGGATAAATGGGGACAAACACAGAGGAGGATGGGAGGACCGTGACCTTGAGAACGGCTGTAACAGCAATGTGTGCATGTGTAGCACAGTGTGGTCCTACATCTACGGTATAGGATCATGGCCTACTTTCTGTTGGTGAATAATAACTGAATGATTTACAAGGTCTAAGGTCAAGACAGCATGATGCATTATAATGCACACAGGTCTCCACATATGGAAGATCTCTAACTGTTATTTTCAATGTTAAAAATTATTATTATTTTTTTTTAAATTGGATTTTCCTGTTAAAATCCATTCATCCTTTTCTTAAAGATTTTTCTAACTTGCCAAATTTTCATTGTTTCATCATGTGGCGAGAGATGGGGTACACGATGGCTGCCAGCCTGTCACAGAGGCAGACAAACTCACTCATATTTACACCCATTAGAATCACCAGTTTAACTAACATGCTTTCTTTGGATTGTGGAAGGAAGCCAGAGTACCTGGAGAGAACCCACAGAGGCACAACGAGAGCATGCAACTGCGCTCAGTTCAAATCACAGCTGGTGCATTTGAACCCAGGACCTTATTGCTGTGGGGAAACATTGCTAACCATTGCACCAGTGTGCAGACTTTCAATTTGTCTGCTGCACCAGCAGAAAGCGTGACCGTCTTTAATATTATGTATTATAATAATATCAGCGTGACACACAAACACACAGAAAACAACTGACAGCAGAAAGGCCTGTAAAAAAATCGTGATGGGAATAAAGTCTGAATAGACAGATTTCCAACCAGCAATTGTCAGCATAGCTGAATAAGTCATAGTCAGTGCACACCTGGGCTCTTTAACTTTGATAAATTTTGCCAGAAAATGTGGTGATAGGCTCCCCCATCTACCCATCATCTGTCATCATCAACTTCTACATTTTCCTCAAGAAGGCAAATTTAAATACTTAATTGGCTATTTTTCATCCTAAAACCTCTTTGTCAGTGAAAGCCTTCCAAGCTGGTGTCACATGAAAAAGCTAGAGAAAACATTTGGTTATTAGGAAGAACAGCACCGGGGCACTGTGTTCTACTCACCTCCCTTTGCTCATTTCCCTCTCTCCCTGTTGCAGTGTAAATTAGCAGGGTTAATGGCCAACTTATCTACAAGCTGACGCAGACAGAGGCAGTCAGAGAGGGTGAGAGAGAAAGATGGGCGGCGGATGGGGGAGTAATGGGCTCAAAAGAATGAGAGTCGTTCAAGGTTTGTGAACAGGGAACACTCTGCTGTGGATGAAACAGGAAACACATCAGGACTAATTAACATCAATGCCAACGCAATACAACTTTTACAGGCACACGCAGATTCATGCATGATCACAGATGCACTGTGCAGCTTTTAACAGCATAATAACCACGTACACGTAGCATTTAGTAAACAGCACTCTTTAGTTCTGCAAGTCCAGCCCATAGTATATTGCTGATGCCACTCATATCTGTCAGCACAGCTTAGAAAAATACAGGGAAAAGGTTAAAAATGTGTTAGCAGTTCATTTTGTTGGATAGAGCCAATATTTGTAGTAGAATGGTTAGATCACAACAATTTATCTCAAAGCTGCATGCATCAAAGCTGCTATTTTGCCTCATTATGATTATCAAAACAAAAAATCTTTCTCTGCATGGTGCGTTATTCATGGCTACTATAAACACATTACACACACAAAATTATTATTAAGGAGGGACTAGTGGAGAAATTGGAGAGCACTTATCAGATCTGAGACTCACATTAAGCCGTGAAGCAATCTGGGTGAGGTGCACAAACATCTACACTCTAATTTATAGAGAATTAAAAAGTCAAGTCTTAGTCGCATCTGCGTGTGTGTTTTTGAATGTCACACATCTGCTGAATTTGAGTAAACAAATTGTTTGTGTCCCTGAAGGCAGACAGAGAGAAGAATTACATTTCTTCCCACGTGTAATGCGCAAAAAATGACATCTTTTATTCAATTTGAAGTTTTGAAGGCATTTAGTCCACTTTGCTTTCAGTCGTGGTGGAAAGCAGAAAGTTACCTACGATCACAAAAATCAACTCTCTTGGAATGATAAGCTGCTGTTTTCTGTGTTGAGGCAGGTTTTGTCTTGCAGCCTGGAACATGGTAATTGGATCATTCATGTTACCTGCACAAAATAGTATGAGGTCCATCTGCCCACACAAAAATAAGGCCGGCGTCTATGCCACCTGTGCACCACGCTACTATGCATACCTGCAATGATATGTTCATCTCAAGCTCAATTTATATTCACAATAAAAATGCAACAGAAATGGAAAAAAAAAATTGACTCTTAAGAATATTCTTATCTGCTGGACAGATGGAGGTTAGTCATGATGTATTTTCCATGTCTCCCTCCTCTCATGTTCTTTATGCATCCCCAGACTTCAGTTATGATTGACTCACACCAACCCTGCTGTCGTATTCAAATAAAGAAACTTGTCTTCTCGTTTCTTTGAAGACGATGTTCCAGAACATTCTACGCTCTGCCACAGCCTGACAGGCTTAATGCCAGTAATGCATATGGCTCCATTCAGAGGTTTCTCTACGCCTGTCACTGGTGTCAGATCCTCATTGCTTTCAAATGACATCACACTGACCCTGTCAGAAACAAGCGTTTTCTAAAGGGTTAAGAGCCATGAAAAATGCTTTTCAAGATGAAGGGTTTTTGTGGGATTTGTTGTCCATGGAATCAATGGAATCTCACTGGCTTCTCGCCATGTTGACTAAACAGCACCAGTGCAAACAGCCAAACACACGGAGGCATCTCTCATTACAGACAATGCAGACAGCAACTGGTGGTTTTTCTTCAGTGCAGATATGTGACTTGATGCATTGTGGGAAAAAGGTCCAAAATATTTACTATTTTTCCACAAGTACCAACTCAGCTCAACTCTATCAAATGCTCTCACTTTCAACTACAAAGAGAGAAAGCCGAACCTGACAGTTTGGGTCAACCTCTCCAGCAGCCCAACAACTTTCTACCCTTCCCTGGTATTTCCCACTCCACCCTCCTCTTGTTTCAATAACTTCAAAGGGAGCATGCTTTTCTTCTGCTGCCTCCCTGTCTGTGCTCTAGCCTCCGGTCCCAGGTAAGATGGGAAGAAATTAAAACAGAGAGAAGGTCTTTTTGCCTCTTAAGTAATGATCAAAGAAGTGCTTCATCCTCACAAGGACCTGCTGTGCTGTTTCTGGGACCTCTATTGAAACAAGTCATTTCCCACTCGAAGGCCTGTTTAGTCAAACACTAGGCAGGAAACTGTGTCGGTAATGTGAATCTTTCCAGGAGTATGACAATAATCCAGGTTGATTTTTTCATTTATGACAATTCTCTTTGAGAATAATCTGCGATAGTGACAAGCATTTCATTTCGGAAGCAGACAGAGACCAAGACAGACTGTGAGAGTGAGAGAAAGAATGGCATCCTGTATTGCCAAAGCCACTAGGTTATTGAATATCTAGTATTTCTCTGTGACAAATTGTCCTTCTCCATCCCTACTTATGAACTGTCAAAGACTACACGCTTCAGAACTGATGCATCATGGTCCAGATACAGGGTGTGTGTGACTCTGACAGCTGCCTTACCAGCATCTAACAGAGAGCATCACACCTTCAATTTCTGAGTGCCACTGACGTGTTTATGACCACACAAATACAAATACAGTGAAGACACACACACACACACACACACACACACACACAATATTTAAAACAAGAATTCTTCATAAAAACACATACCTGTGCACGCATACACTCGTTCTCTAAAAACACACATACACAGCACATGCACACATGCTTTATAACACTCCGCAAACAGAAGCCCAGCTGGGAGAAGCAGATAAGACTGCATTTGGGTACAGAGGTTTAGCAGCTACTCGGGGACACACTGCAGCTTTTTCTGTAAGATTTTTATTGACTTTTTTAGGCCTGGACAAAGCAGAAATAGCAATGTCTTACTCTTACTTAAAAATGTTTCACTTGCTGCTATACGACAGTCCTTTCACAAAGTAAAAGAATGGTAAGAGACTGTAAAACCCATCAAGCTAAAAGACTCAAGGTAAGCTACCGTGCTATCAAAGCCAAAGTTAAACCAGGGCTCTACGAAGAATTCCTGCTAATACTGTCAGCCCATCCAAGCCATTGCCACGCCAGACCAAGGACAGTGCCTCTGGGGAAACTGCTGAGAGTAGATATAAAATTATTAGAAGCCCTTATGTGCTTACCAGAGCTTGAATTCTTTTCCTTTCCTTATATCACTTGGTTTGTGCCACCGTGAGGTGTGAATTTAAAGGGGGGAAAAAAAGGAAGGGAGATATTTTCCTCTCTGTCACCAGCTAATGAAGTGAGGGAATTGTTAAGGTATGCAGAGTGGAAATCATGAGCACAAAAGTAAAGCAAAGGCATCAGGGAGCGAGGAAGAGAGCAAGACAGGAAGGAGAGGTGCTAGAGAGAGACTGGAATAGAGACTGACATCAAACAGATTGGACAATAATCCACAAATGGGTGTAGTGGAAGAGGTTTCAATATCGTTACTCAAGCAGAAAACAATTTGTACTGACACCCATGAAATGATCTGTTTGCAAAATGGAATCATGGGAACATACTGCGCTTGCAGAAAAAAGAAAAGAAAAAACCTCAGCATGCAACAAATATTTGAACACAGTGAAATCACACCATTGGACACGGAGTCTGAAGGTACAAGCGCAGATCTGTGGGGCAAGGGAGTCGGTGTAAACGCTCATGTTAAAAATATGTTTTTGAGACCAATCACATTTAGAGAAGCGTTCATGACAGCTTCAAATACAGAAAGTGGTGGGGGTGGTGGGGCGCCCTGGGATGACTACACCAAGGCTAAAAAAGTTGCCCCATTTACTAAAACTTGCTTAAGCTCTTAGGTCACACTCATTTGCATTATAAATCTGTGCTCTAATGGTAAAAGAGGATGAAGCAGAGAAATTACTTCAGAGCATTTCATAAGGATTGACCTGCAGCTAAAATGCAAAGGGGCCTGAAGGAAGTATGTGTGAGTGTGTGTGTTTGTGTGCACGTACGTGATCGAGAGGAAGAGTTCCTGCAGCCTCGGGCTTCTTTCCCTGTGCGTATGAGGACATCCAATAAAGTCTGAACTCTGTATGTATTGATTAACACTAGTTTTGTGCTTTTGTGCCTTCAGTTTTGTTTTTCGAGAAATATCCGTTTGTAACAGCTGACATTTAAAAAAGAAAATGCAACTAAGAGTTAAATATAACACTGGTTTGTGTTCTGCTAAAATAAACTAAAGCACTTGATTTGGTTTTGGGCCTATTGCAAAATCGTGTTGGCTTAAATAGGCAGGATCAGTTCCCCCTATGAGATTCGGGTAGTCTCTTCAAAGCTTAATCGCTCTCGCTATCTGCCTCTTTATCCCTTCAGTGCGAAAGAGAAAATCATTGACCAAAAACTTCTGCTGTGCTTCTCTGATTTATGTTGCCCTGTAAAAATGCCAGCCACTTTAATGACCCTCTGTTACCATCTCCTCCATCTCACAACTTTCACATCTTCAGTCAAGCTGGGACAAATGGGGAGAAAAAGAGGGAGAACAGCTCTGGTAGGTGGTAGGCATGCAGTGTTGGTTTGTAAGTGTGTGTGTGTGTGTGTGTGTGTGTGTGTGAGTGAGTGAGTGAGTGAGTGAGTGAGTGAGAGAGAGAGAGAGAGAGAGAGTAAGCGAGTGTGTTCCAGCTGCAGCAATAAGCCTGTTCAAGGACACCATGTCTTTTACACACATACACACTTTTCACACACAGCATTCACCATCTCAGATCTACCTCGTAGGGAAATTAATCACAGCTGGAAATAATATAAGTTAAATACATTTCTAAATGCCACAAGGACTAAATGAGAATATTAGGGAATGGGGAGTTTATGACTGATCAAACAGAAAAGCCCAGAGTTTCTGATCTATCACATTTATGTTTGTAATAAAATAAATAACTAGAGAAGAAAACAAGAAACTACAATTTGATACAGCCCACACGAAGCATGCACAATTAATAGAATCAAAGCTACTTGGAGACAATGAGTATTTCAATGTGATAACAGTCAGATGTATGCACTGAGAAGCACTTAACTTGCAACTCAAATAGTCCAGGGTGATACATCACAGGCGACCAGTTCATGTATTTATCAGGGTGATTTCAGCTGGCTGGGAGTTGAAATGATGGCTTCATTCATTGTCAGTGATGCCTTTTGTTTAAGGATCACAGATTACATTCAGCTATGTTCCAAGCAACATGCGTTAAGTCTGCATGATGTGGGGAGCCGGTGTGGGGGTGTGTGTTGTGTGGCATATTCAGCATGAACAATCGGTCAGGGTAACCTGGATGCATCATTTGGACACACAAGGCACAGCCGGAGAGCAGGCCAGATTAAGCAGGACAATAGAGAGAAGTGACAGGAAAAGGGGGAAAAAAAGGAGAGGGGGAGAAACAAAGAGTAGGACACAGAAGGATGAATACAGTGATAATAAAAGGAAGTGGATGAATTAGAGGTTAAAGAAACACACACACAGAAATGGCTGTCCTCTAGCCAGAAGCACGTGGAAAGCCAAACTCGGGAAAAGCCGGATGAAAGAGGAGATAAAGTGACAATAGGAAAAGAAATGGAAAAAGTGAGAGGACAAATGAGAGAAGGGATGAGAGGGAGAGGGTACTTGTACCAGAGAAATTGGCAGATTGCTAGAAAGACTGTAAAAAAACACTTTGACCTTGGACTTTAAGATTCTGCACTTCCACAAACAGACATAGATCTTGACAGCAGCAGAAACACACACAAGGACACCGTCAAACACACTATTTCCAAATGCTTACTAATATGTTTGGATAGATGTTTCGTTAATGTTATCGTGGCCGTCGGGCTGCCAGCTGTTTGACTGTGTGCTTTGTCTGCTCCAATAAAAGCCAAGTGAGTCTGAGTGTGAGTGCCTCTCGTGGTACCTTCTTAAGCCCTCACACAGTCAAAACAGGAAAACACATTTCACCCAATAAAACACATCCACAATAATAGCTCCATCACCTCCTGATTCAGTGCATTTCAAATGTATAAAGGACAAAGCAGGTCACCGTAGAAACCCTCACAAATACAAGCTGCGCTTTCATTAGCTGCCCCCACCCCACGCCAACACAGTCACCATACCGAACACTCGCAAATGCAGCATTTCTCAGGGTCAGTAGATTCATTATGATTTAAATCTTGCAGTGGCAGCACTTTTTTTTTTATATTCCCATTAACACAGAGTCACATATACAAAAAAAACCAAACAATTAATTTAAAAAACAATTGCTCAGGCTCTTAACTTTTTCACACACGTATACATGAACACGTAGAAAGTCTCCTTTGTTGCAGTGGATGACTGACGCTCCCAAGGTTTCGGCTCCCTCAAGGCCAATTCACAGAGTCAGTCCCCCCCCTGTTCACCACCCCCGCATCACAGCTGCCCCTCTGAAGTGAGAACTCCAACCACCCCCGCCCACCTCCTGCTTTAAAGCGACTTTAATGCCGCAGGGGCACAAAAGGCTCACACATACATACGATGCCTTTAAATCTCTAAGCCACACCAGCCCAGTCAGAGAGGTCGGGCTAACCTTAAAGACACACTCTTTGGCTGCCCTAGTCATTCCTTCTCTCTGGTTTCAGGTCATGTCTGGTTTGTTGTGGACAGAAGCATCACCTCAACTAGAGATGGTGGCACTACATCTACCTATATAGCATGTAAAACGGAGCCACAGGTGGTGGCTCCAAGTATTTCCCAGCAAAATAAGGATTTTAATCTACCAAGGTGTTCTGTGGTGTCAGGCACAGAATTCTTAGCTGCAGATCTTTTCAGTCTGCAGACGTGTGGCTTCTATCAACCACTTTTTCCCAGAAAATCCCACAGCTGCTCGATCATCTGAGATGATAGGAAATTGGAGATCAATAACTTGAGCTCTTGTTCTCATAATCTTCAACAATTCATGAAGAAATAGGCAGTGTGGCAGTGTGCCTAACCATCTGAAAATGGCCAAAGACATCAGACATCATAAAGCTGTTTTGGTACGAGGTCCAAACAAATGTCAGAGCATCCACACACTAGGGGCTTTCTTTCCTACCATCTCAGCAGCAGTCTCTCTTTTCAGCAATTAACTGAAATAAGACCAAATAGTAGACCAGCAAGTCTTTCCAAGTGGTGCCTAACTGATGTTACAGTCACAGTGTTTGTCAAAGCACCTGCTACAGCAGTCAACTACTTTTTTCTGTGTCCTTCCTGCAGCCTAATAGATGCCATCATTTTTCCGGTGTCTTTGTAATAAGATGATCGTTCCCCGGCATTGATTTTAATTCTGTTTTACTACCAACAGATGGTTAAAGTGCACCATCAATGTGAAAACAGCAACATGAATCGCTTACAAATGGGAGGTTGGAATGTAACTGGGTTTGCTTGGATTGACTCCTTGGAAAACTTTGTAAGTTTCAAGTGTCTGCAAAGCACTTCAATCCTAAATGAGAGTTGTTGAGAGTTATTATGAAGGGAAGTGCTATGGCAGAATTTGGCTATCAATGAGTGCTTTCAGTTTAAAGACTGACAGACTTTTCTTGGTTCATTAAAAAAATAAAATAAAAAATAGTGCTGCTCCTTGTCACTAATATCTGTTTGCCAGGGTCATAGATATACTTCTTGTTAATATAAACTGAGCTTACCAAGGTTATGCTAGTAAAAAAGTAAAGTTACCCAACTATTAAAGCATCTTTGAAGGCTTAACATTACCCGTGGTTCTAATAAACAAAATTACATTATAAAGCATTGTAAAAGTTTGAAGGTTGACTATCAGTCAGCATGCCTATGCACTTTTAAGGGCATATAAACAAGGGTTTGTATGTATACCACACACACAGAGTACTTCCCCTTTCGGTATCTGCTATGAGATTTTCCCAAGCCTGAGGTATTCAATGACCCACTTTCTCATACATGGTCATTCACACTCCATGCTCCTAAAATCGCCCTCTGTATTTTAATCAAACCCATCTTTTCTCTTGCTTTTCATATTTAAAGCCAAAAGCTAGCCTCCTGAACCTTCTGGACCTCTCTAAACTGCCAGCATCCCTCAGTGCTGCCAGTTCTACACAAACACACCTCTCAGTGACTGACACTTCCACTCAGCCCATACCAGCGGGAAATCCTGGAGCAGCGTTTAAACGCTTGGCCAAGCTCTGAGTGTGGTGCTATGGGCTTGACAGGAATCAACTACAGGGCTCTACAGTTCAGCAACACACATACGCAGCTGCCACTACCAACTCCCACCACCTCCCCACAGCGCTGACAGAAAACAATCTGCAACCAGATGATTCACCTCCATTAGCCTGCAGTATAATCGTGAAAATAGCGATCCTTCAAGTGCATTGATAGGGTGGCTTGTCAATCAATGGCGATGAGGAACAACAATAACAAAAAAAAAAAGAACATTTTAAAATCAGCCTGGTGTTAGAAGAATTCTAAAAATCTTATATATTGGCGAATGTGCAGGATTCTCATGGTTGCTTAGCTCATCTGATACTGAAATGATACTCTGCAGTACTTAGTTGTATTCACCCTGTCTTCACCCTTATCTTAGCCTTCCTAAGCACCTCACTGATCCATACTGCCTGCGGCTATACTGTGCATGACTGTCTGTTAGTTTGTGCGTCTCTACCTTACGGATATATGGGTACGCATGTGTGTGGCGTGGGCATTCATATGCCAGTCCCTAGGTGTGCTTGTCTAACTGCTTGAGTGTGTGTCTGTGCATGATTGTTATGTCAGTTTGAGGAGCACCAAGGGACCACTCAGGAAGAAGCGCCCGGGGCACACACACAAAAACACATACACTCTCCAGCCTAAAGTGCAGCACAGCTTGGTTTGTAGGACTACAGGGTCCCCATGCTAAGCAGCATCCATTTTTCGAAAAAAAAGGGACAGGTTAACACACACAGAGGTGTCCATAGCATAATCAGCATGCTGATCAAAGCATTTAACTCTAGCTGAACCTGGCTCAGTCAGAGTGATGTTTTAAACATAAATCTGTCTTCCTTTGGGGGGGGGGGGGGGGGGGGGGGGGGGGGGGGTGATGGTGCTAGAAGAGCTCGATCCGTCTCCCTCTTTGTATGTTTTAACCTTTATTATCTCTTCTTGTATTCTTACAGTTACAAAAGCAAAAACAGGTTTAGCATAATTAATAACATGCCCTTCCTCATAGTGAACAATTTACTTTAAGTTATACTGATGATAAAACAATTGATAAACAGGTGCCACTCAAAAATTTAGTTTTTACAGGTTTAATCTTATTAAATCATTAATTGAATTCATTTTTTCCATCAGTCTACTTCAGCATGCCATACACATTTTTTATTTATCCTAAATAAATAAACAAATCAACTGTGTTAGTGCTCACGTTACATTTTGCTAACCTTTCTTTGTTGTCTGACATGTACACTGCAATGAACCCGTTCATATGATAGGGCATGGTTGGCCTTTACCTCTTTCCATTTCATTGTGTTTAACCTGATCACATAGTTCACTGGCTATCTTGCACCAATAGGCCAACTGTAGCACATACACACAGGTCTGTGACATTAATGAGTTATCACAGTTGATAGAAAGTGAGGGGGAAGACAGAGTCAAGAAGAAGCTAGGGAGAAAGACACCCAGTGCGGCAGGAAGGAAGGGTAAGTCAGTGTTGCCTCTTTTTAAAGGCAAATGTGCCCCAGTCCCTATTGTTTCCTGGCTGACAGGCAGCTATGGAGGGGGGCAAACAAGGGGGGTGGGTGGGTTGTCATCCTGGGGATTCACCACCTCTGAGGGGGGTGGGAGAAAAACAGAAATACAGAAGCAGAGGTTGAAAGGGTATAGGCAACATTCAAAGTGAGTGAGAGTGTCTTTGTGTGTGCACATCTTCTGACAGTAAGTGATTCAGAGAGGAACAGTGATGACAGTAATGACTGTTCTAACCCAAAAAAATTAATGGATGCCAGACTATTATTATTGCTGTGCCTGCAACAGAGTTTTAATGTGCATGCACATATGAGCAACGCATGTGACCGTGAGACTGACACCCATTTTTCAGAATGACCTCAGTCAGACTCAGACCAATGTATAAATCCAGCCTCTCTCTTCGTAGTAAGTAATGGCAGGCTCAGAAACAGCCTGAATATGCATTTGTAGATATGTAGGCATAAATAAAAGATGATGTAAAACCAGAGACTAAAGAGCGAGAAGCAGAGTGAGCGAAACGGTGGTAGAGAAAAGTAGCTGAATACTTGTTTCCCAAGAGAATCACTGAAACACAGAGACATGCTCGTGATTTTGACCTGACCTTTCAGTAAACTCTGGCATTAACAGAGTAAGGCCAGCCAGCTCTCAGTTCTATAAAACACTGGGTTTAGTCCATATACTTAAACACTTCAGCTGTTAAAGAATAATGCCGGGCAACAAACTACGTAACATTATGACATGTAAAAGTTCTACTCAGTGTGTTCAAATAAACACTCCACATAAATAGTCTATTCCCCAAAGAGCTATTAAAGGCCTTCTAGTGGTTAGTTAAAAATCAATAGAAAGCTAACTTCTGGGTTTTATTCTAACACTACTTCATGGTTTATTCTGACAGTAATGCTATTTAAACCTTCTTTATCGCCACATATCTTCCCCCCCCTAGAAACCATTCACTGTGTCCCAGCATGATTGAAATTTCCCATCATACCTCACAGCAGATTAAAATACTGCACTTAGAAATATGTGTCCCAATGTGAAATTGGTACTCGAGTACAACAAATGAAGAAAAAAAAAAAGAGTAAAGGACATACTGTATTTTATCATTTCTTCTTATCTTTCAAATGTAGCATAATAGTAGGCTGTGTTGCTATGACAGACCACAGGCTTTGAGAAATGAGCAGCAAGTGACTATTTTGTGTGAAATGACTGGAAATAGGCAATGATCATCTTAGTCACAGATATTTTAGTTCCTTTGTGTTACGTGCGTTGGTGAGAATATATAAAAAGCGAGGCATCACAGACACAGAGAGCTTGGTCAGATCGCCCGCCGTCTGTGTTTCTATAATCTGTAATTGAAACCAGTGAATCACTGTAGGGAGTTAGTGTCCTGTGTTCATCTAAAGACTCATCACTGAGGGAACAGAAAGAGAAGAAAGAGGCGAGTTTATGAGCGTCTTACCAATGAGGTAGCTGTTATTAATGAGTCGACAGCAGGGTAACAGCAAGAACCAAAAAAACAATATATATTTACACACTTAAACAGCACTGTCCGCTTTATTAGGTACACACGTTCAACTGCCTGCTAACACAAGTCTCTAATGAGCTAATCATAGGTATGTAGATATAGTCAACAGAAATGGATGAAGTTCAAACCGAGCAACCGAATGGGAAAGAAGGGTGATTTAAGTGACTTTATATGTGGCATTATTGTGGGTGCTAGACTGGCTGGGGCTGGTCTGAGTATTTCAGAAACTGCTGATCTACTGGGATTTTCCCCACAAACCTACCTCTAGGGTTTAGAGAGAATGGTCTGAAAATATCCAGTAAGTGACAGTTCTCTAGGTAAAAATGCCTTGTTGATGCCAGAGGCCAGAGGAAAATGGCCAGACTGCTTCGCAATGACAGTATGGCAAGTAAACCAAATAACCACTCATTACAACCAAGGCATGCAGAAGAGCATCTCTGAATGCAAAGCACTTCGAATAGTGAAGTAGATGGGCTACAGCAGCAGAACACCACACTTGCAGCCACTCCTGTCAGCTTAGTGCCCGAGGCTAAAATTCACACCGAAGATTGGAAAATTGTTGCCGGGTCTGATCGGTCTCAATTTCTGCTGCGACATCATTTAAACACCGCAGCCTGCCTGAGTACTGTTGCTGACCATGCCCGTCACCTTATGACCACAGTGTACCCATCATCTGATGGCTGTTTCTAGCATGATAACACATCAAATGGCCTACCACGTCACCCTATCATGTCAACATGGAAAGCAATGCAAAGCCTCTGAGCGGTGCTTCTAGCACCTTGTTTAACCTGTGCCACAAAATATTAAGGCACTGTGAAGGCAAAAAGGGGTAAAAAAACAAAACAAAACCGATAATAGCAAAGAATACCTAATAAAGTGGCCAGTGAATGTATATACTGTAACTGTGTTCAGAGCTAGCTGAACACACTTACACAGTTAATCGGTTTCTTGCCCTACAACCATTCCATATTGTACCACACAGACTTTCTCAATGTCAGCTTGTCAGTGAATACTCTGAGGGCCTGACTCCATCTGACTCCTGACACACACAGGGCCTGCCACCACAAGGCACACACACACACACACACACACACACACACACACACACACACACACACACACACACACACACACACCTCTGCACTCAATTCCCCCCTTTCCTTCAGACATAGGCTGCCATGGTGACATCAGTCAGCCTGTTGGCATGGTGACCCTTCCATCACCAAGTCAGGTCGCCTTGGCTCACCCGAGCACCCTACCGGGAGGGTTTTGCAAGTGTTTAATGCGTATATCTGTGTGTGTGCAAGGATGCTTATCTGGCACTTTTCCAAACCTTGTGGCGCTGTGCCACAACTACCCTCGCTCTACCTGGGCCGCCTGTCTTCTTCTTCCTCTATTTCTTCTGTTACTCGGTTCATCTTTTCACAGCTTTTAATAGATGTCTGATTAGTGAGAGAAGATTACAAACTGTTTTCACAAAGTATGCATAAAATAATATAATGTAATTATACTTATTTGTTTTTATGGGTGCTATGCGTCAGGAAAATGAATTGTGGAGTGCTTCTCAGTAAGGTTGCATAACAATACAAAGGGCAGCCATCTGCTTCACCCTGGCCCCTGGGTTAGCAACGGGACCTAATCCACTACATTGTTTGTGTATTTACGTGCATGCATAAGGGTGCGTGTGTGGGTGTGCCTGCATGTGTATGTGTGTACGCCTAATCTGCCGGTGTTTTCATAGCACTCGAGTGGATAGCTGGTAATCTCACAGGGCTGGGCCTGAGTGAGATTTAATCCTTGCAGCTAGCCACCATCTCCTTTTCTCTCAGGCCTTATCCATCTATTTTCTTTCTTGTAAAGATGGTTTTCTTCTTTTTCCTCCAAATAGTTTACCTTTTACTTTTCCTAAGTGTTATATCCATGATGATATTCTGTTCTTATTCTGCACTGATCTGAATTCCCATTAATGGTCTGTTTTCTTCATATATTAGAGTGGTTTTCTCTGAATATTTGTACTGTCAACATGTCAAATGTAAGAAATAGCTTCTTTTCTCTGGTTTAGATCTAGTTTATTTGGGGATTTTTGTGGAAGGACAAAAATCTAAGGTTGTCTAAGGAAGTAATGTGAAGACAGACCCTTGGACTAAGACATTTAAGTGTTGCATTTTTGGCAGGTTTTTGGGTGTTGGGGGCTACATGCCAAACTATTTATAACTTAATCAAATCAGTTACTGATATGTTTATTGAGAATTTAAAATATTAATTTATTGTCATTGCATAAAGAACAACTAGCATAAGAGAGTTTATGAGTGCCTTACCAATGAGGTAGCTGTTAATAATGATGCGACAGCAGGGTGACAGCAAAATTTTAAAAACATATCAGCAATAAACTGCGATCGCTGACAATTTCTGTGACATCTCAGAGATCACATGGGCCTTTGATGACATAACCGTCCTATCAATTATAGCTAACCCCCAAGTGTAATGTGGCCTGGAGTTTCAAAGCCCCAGTAACAGTTATAAGAATGAATGAATGAATGAATGAATGAATGAATGAGGTGCATCATCAAAGCCAGCAAAACGCACGCACGCACGCACGCACACACTATGCTAGTTACCATGGTGACCATATGACTATAATGATGTCCAGCAATGAGGGTAACCAGGTATAGAAGAAAACAGTATGCACACATGCGCGCACACTAACACGCAAACAGGCGCATGCACAGTATAAAAATAACCGGCACTCCCACTCACTCACCCGCGTGTACTTCTGAATAAAGCAACTCAACAAAAAAAAAAAAGCAGAATCTTTTTGCACTCAAGTGTGGTGTAAAGATATATCAGTGTTCATGCGTGGGGGAATGTATGCATGGATGGGTAGGTGGGGTAAGAGGGTGACTGAATACAAGCCAGGTGGGGGTGGGGCTGGTGGGGACGTCAGCATCGCTGTCTTGATTGGAACCTCTTGCTGTGAGATGCTGACATGCTGTCTGAACTCACCAGGTGTGCCGGCACACGCTCCCTGCTCGGTTTGCTGCTTTGTGTGTGTCTGTGTGTGTGTGTGGATGCATGTGCGTGCGTGATTATATTCAGGGACTCTGTGACAGATAATCCTTTGCATTTATCCACATATGCATTTTCCTCATTGACTAACCCATGAGCCAAGCTACAGGCAGTATATTTGTGCATTAGTCTGACAGGCCAGCCAGACTCTCCCTCTCTCTCTAATACACGAATGCACGCACACGGTGACAGCATTATACGTACACAGCCCACCAACAATGCCATCTGTGTGGGCAACCCTTATGTGACATTTCTGACAGTTAGGGAGGCTTGAGATGACAGCACTCGTGCATGCACAAGACATATACACCAACACATGCAGAATTCCTCCTCCTCTCTGCTTTACAACTTATACAAAAAGACTCAGGGTCACTGATAGAAGCGCAACATTGGCAGTTAGAGGAAAGAAAGCTTTAAGAGGAGGCCAAGGGAGTAGGCAGGTGGTGTTTGTACCTATTGAGCACACAACATTATGTGCAACCAGGCCTTTCTATTTCAGTATTAGGCAGAGCTACAGAATACAGACATTTAAAAAGGATTTGGGGAGATAATAATACTGATGGAAGGGAAGAAATTCATTTACAGCCTCATCGATTGTGTGCAAAGACTAGGATTAGGAATTAAAGATAGGAGAGAGGCGAGTAAGGAAAAAAAACTGAGGGTTGCTCACTTTGGACTTTAGATTTAAAGTCAGAGGAAAGAAATAATAAGGTTATAAGAATAAAGATACTTAGAGAAGGAGGCTGCTATGAGGGGATGAAGATACTATAGGTGAGAAAGTGGAGAGGGAGTGATGGAGGGAAGGGGTCATTCTTGAACTCCATTTCATTAACTTCACAGCGATAAGCGAGGATATAGTAGAGACCTAGGCTAGAGAGGGAGACATGTTAACCGATGATCCCATTAGGCTGAAAAGGGGTAATACAGAGAGATGGAGGAGGAGAGGAACAGCAGGGTGACGCTGAGAGCTGCAGAGAAAATGGTGAGGGAGTTTGAGGACAGGAAGGAGGAATTGGAAAGGCAGGGTAAAAAAAAAAGGAGAAGCGGATGGAAATGAGGGAGGGGGTGGAGAGAGCGAGGAAGAAGTTGATGGAAAAAACCAAAGCAAGTGGTGCAGGAAAAAGCACCTTTGAAAATGGTTGATAAAACCCATTAAAAAGACTTCAGCTCTTAGTTCAGTCTCACCAGTGTGCTGGGCTGAGAATGTGGATCCAACTCAGATATTACCGCAAGCTTGGGGAATATGGGAAACCCCTATTAAGGCAAAGCGGCCAATGGTTTTAATATGATGGGGATCATTTGCAATGTTTGGTTGGAAACATGTGAGCACTGAGGCATTCTGAAGCTATTACATGTCCAAATAAAATAATCATAGACTAATGTGGCGTGGCTTAATTAACTTGTTTTGCTAACTGGCTGAACCAATATAAATGTAGGCCATTATTTGTATTATTATAATTGGGCTAATCACTCATCCAGATTATTAACATTCAAAGAACTTTTGAAGTTAAATATTGTCTTGTCATCAGCTTCTGCTTTGCCATTGTGGATGTTGGGTTGTGCCACAATGGATAATGTGGGTTACAAGATTTAATATGCCAAATGGACTGCAATGTGATAAAGGCTTATATATTATATGATAAATTGACGAAATCAAACAGGGTTGTTTCAGATTACAGGGTGAACAGCTAATAGAGGCTTTAAACTTTCCCTGCAATACACTCCACAGCTAAATGAGGTAATATATCACTGAATAATTTGCCAAATATTTAACTGCTTGAATAACTAGATGTTAGAAAGAATAAGGGCTAGCCTTGGTAGAGTGCTTTACAATGCTACCAATTCTACTTCTGCTGAATGTAATTTCTAAAGAGAAAAGTTTAAGGTTATGATTTGGCATTGTGTAAAAAATAAAGTGAAAGAAGAAAAAAAAAACCCATCAATTTACTCATCACGCTGACTATGAAGAGTAAAACTGGGTCTCCTCAGCAGTAATAAGGTTAGCCATGTCCCATGGGGACAGCATATTGAGGAGAAGAATCTGATGAAGGTTAAGCCCCAACGACCCCCACTTTAATCACTGTCATTAGCACCATAGGCAACTCCGCTCTGACCCCATCACCTCAGGGCCTCAGAGATTAATCACATACAAGCTATCACTGTTATATCTATGCATATGCTTGCTCACAGAGTAACAATGCGGTGTATGCGTATTCATACATGATGAACACTCCCTGCATGCGATTTGGTGTTGCAGAAATGAAATTTTACACATGCGTCCACATAAACAGAAATGGGTAAAATCCACTTAAAACTAAATAGCAGCTGTGTTTGACATGAGGTTCTAGCCATTAAACCAAGACGACACCCACAGGGAGACCACTAATCACTCTGTGCTTATATAACACCAACTAGATGGAGGACCCTCATCCCCAATCTCCACCAACCATGCTTAGCCTCTCCATAAGACTTCAGAGACTGCCTTGTGTGTGAGGGGCATGTAAAGGCAAGATCAACATCAGGCTGAGAGCCTGTGTGAACCCGAATAGGCCTGATGCGAGTGCTGGGAATCGGTTAATGAATCGCTCCGTAGTCTGGACACATAACTTCGGGCCCCGGGAGAGGGCCTCGGTGAGCTCTCTGTACTCATCTCTCACCTCCATGCCCTCATACATGGGACTTCTCATACGTGACATAAAAACTGCTGCAGTATAATTCACAGGGAACAAGAGCACTTCATTAAAGCGATCTTCAAATGGGGCAAGGGCAGCAGAGAGGGTCTACTCCTAAAGTCAAACAAGACAAAGGGGGGTAAATTAACTACTTCTTTTAGACGAGTGAGAAAATTAAGTACATGACGAATGAAGAGGTTTTTCTTAAAGATCAACATTCTTCTCACGACGCTGGTCTGACGTACAGTCTACAGTCTACAGTACATGTTTTAGAGAGGGAGCAGCGAGGTGTCCATGTGCAGCTCAGCCTGTTTATAGCGCGCTTAGAGCACAGAAAATGTGACTTTTAATTAAAAGGCCAGGCTGATTTAGTGTTGTACTCCGTTAGAGACAGCGATAGAAAGAGAGGGAGAGTGTGATCGGGGATGAAGTGTAAGAAGAGAGGAGGCGCAGACTAAAGCAAACACACACCCAGCCAACAGGCACATCTCTCGCTCAGGTTTAATGAGCCTGATCTAGCCTGGACCCCTTCATCGGCTGCTACGATAAACTCTGGAATAACAAATCATTACACAGGCTCGAATTATGTCCGCATGCAGGTGCGTGGAAATGTATTCACGAGTCTGTCAGTCTCTCGTTTCGCTGTATCCGTCAGTGCCGATACACAGAAACACACATACAATGAGCACCTCCAGGTAAAGGTTAGAATATTTCATAAAGTCTCATTACGGAGTGAATATAAGAGGCTGAGGTATAATGACACTGGTGAAGACAGAGTAATAAATTCAGGTCCCTTGCAAGGCTAATCAGCTCAAGTTGTACAGACACAGTCACAAGCTTAAGGGCATCAGAAACGTGAGTGAACAACATCAAGTAATAATGCAGTGCAGTTCTCACTTCTGTTTTATGCTGACAAACATGAAATGCCACGCATTACAAAATCTCAGATACATAAAAAAAACTTTAATGAGAGACAATAAAATGTGAGAAGAGGCCACATTAAAATTACACGCACACACTTTAGTCTTATATCATTGTCCAATTACTATTAGTGTCTTCCCTTGTGGTTTGTTACATGAAGTATGAGGATACATTCAGCTCAGATCAGTCTTTACAAGCAATTACCAGCACTGGCCCATAAAGCCAACACAGGGTATGCGTCTTTCATTAGATGCACTGTGATAGCCTCGGTTCACATCAAATTAACCCATTTACGCACACACATGAATGGCTGTGTGTGTGTGATTTACTATTTTTAATGTTACAAATGGGGTCTTTGGTGCGTTACAGTGAGAAAGATGTGGAAACTGAGCTGGAAAAGAAGGGGAGGTGGTAATCTTATAAGAGTTAATGCATTATGCAAGGTTAATCATATATACATAGATCAAATTTCATTGTATATTAAGCCACGGCCACTATAGTGTGCAAAAATGAAAGCCTGATGTAATGTATGAGAATTTTTACATTCATGCTTGCTTGTGTGGGTTAAAATTTATGTGCATATTATGTGCAGATTGGCAGGTATATACTGCAAGGGGAGTATATGTAAAGATTTAATTGAATTCCTTCTGCTACTATGCAGGCCCACAGCACTCTGGCTTATCCAGCCCTGAATTGCAGCCAGTGAGATCTAATCATGCTGCATGAAATGAGCCCTACCTGAGCAGAATGGCAGTGCGAGGTCTGAAGGCTGCAGGGGAATACCTCCATTAGGCACAAAGCGAGGAAACGAGGGAGCAGGAAGAGGAAGGGTCAGAAAGGGAGACTGTTGCAAGACATGTACGGACAGAGTGTAATGGACACAGAAATACAAGAGAACAGGAATGAATTCTGAGGTTACAGGTGAAATGAATTTGGAGATTACAAGTGTAAGAAGGATAAGTTCAGCTTTATTATTTATCCGTTGAAATCCTCGGTAGTAATTTAAAATATTTTAAATGAAAGCTTCACCAAAGCCTTTCCTTCAGTGGTTTGGTCCAAGTACTGTCATTTAAATGTTTCCCAAAAGCGATATTATATAAACTCAAGGTAAACTTGTACTGTCTGCACCACAGCAGACGGGTTGAAAGAGTATCATATACGGACAGTAACTGTCATAATGATTATAATAATGTACCCATGAGTCATGCGGTGCCACACGCCAACCTGCATATGCCGTCAGCTTTTCTACAACACGCAGCAGAGTCTACAGAGCCAAATGGACACGAACACACTGTTGACTCACAATCGTGCTCTCATTCCACACCCTGTAATGCATCAAAACAGCACCGAGGATAGAAAACACAGCTGACCAATCAAAATAACAACTTATTTGGGCTTGGCCACAATCGTACCCCTGGCATGTGAAATTACACATGAAGAGTGTGTGTCTGTGTTGCTATGGCTACTGACTCATCACATCATAGCAGTGAGAAGATACATGTGCAATTTACAAATATACCGACTGTATGAAACACTTTCCAACGCGTCTTCACTGACAGTTAAGTTCTTGTGAGGTGAAACGGAGGACGGGAGTGAAGAGTAGAGGAACAAGCCTCCTAAATATCCTACGGGCATGAAGAAGATGTGTGTACATGTTTGTGTGTCTTCAGGCTCTGTACCAAGAGCAATCCTTCCTGCTGTGGATGCATTTCCACCACTGATGCCGTAGAAGCTCTGCTGCAGCCACTCCTGCACACAGCACATTCCAGTCTCTGTGTGTGTGCTCGTGTTTGTGCACCATGTGCAACTGTGCATCAACGTGGTTGGTGTGCATGCTGGATTTGAATGATAATAGAGGCACTGACCCTGAGAGACGCTTTACTGCTGTGACTCTTTTTCTCACTCAGAAACTCTCTCCTTTGGCAAGGCTGTACCCCCCTTCCTCTCTGCCTCTCTCATGTTCACCCCTGTCCCATGAGTTACAGCCCTCAGATGCTGTTATGTATCGACAGAGAGCTTGTGAAATGGGAACACGCAGTGCACACTAAAGCTCCAGCAGTCAGACCAGTCTACACACTCTCACATACACACACAGTGGCATAACACACAGCAACAGCCACCGCAGAAGTAAGCTGCTCTTAGCAATGAATAAACAAAGCCAACTAGCTGGGATCGAAAGATGAAACAACCAATGACTTCATCGCTTTTTTATTTTAACAATTACCCCACAAACTGTCTAATTTGTAAAAAGAGTGTGAAAAGGGAAGTGAGACGTAAGGTAAGAAAGCAAAATTGCAAAACTTTAAAAAAAAGATAAAGATCTGACACCAACAAAAGTCGGGCTCCTTTGAGGATATTTTTTCATCAGTATTGAATAGATTCTATAGGGCTTCTATTTACTTCGTCTGACTCAGACTTTAAGCCTGTTGAAAGAAAAATAGAGCTATTCATTTTCAACTGCAACATAAATGTGAGTTTTAGAGTTAATAATCTAATTATATGAGAATTAATTTAATATTTCCAGTCAGTTCATATGAGAACATTAACAAAGGAACAAGCAGTGCAGTGGTAATGATGCATAATAAATAGCACCTAATCTTTAGTCTAATGCTGTCCCCTATTAATTGGTGTTAAATAATAATAATAATAATAATAATAATAATACAGGGAGAAAGCTAAATTCTGGTTGGTGCAATGTCCAAATAGGAAAGCTTTCTGGTGGTATTAAAAGATTTATGCTGAAATACTTTTACAAACTAGCACAGTACTGCAAGGCCACAGATTTTGAGGAAAGTAGCACTGGATGAACCAACAATTTAGGCCAAAAGAGGGAAAAAACACATTCAAAACACACATTAACTACAGTAGTAAAGTACTGACATTTAGCTGTCACTGAACTGTTATTTCACAGCATAGCTACTGTAATCTACATTTCCAGCTGAACACCAGAAGCCACAACAAACAACAATCAAAGCCTACACACAAAATAACTGAAATAAACACCCCTATACTTCTAAAGTAGTAATTTAACCAAATCTTTGAGCAAACCAAAGCAAAGATTGTGCAAAAATATGAAGCAGATTGTTTTGTTTTTTTTTTACCTAAAATGTATGAGAATAATACAGTTTCTGAATTTTCCCAATAATTAGTTACACTGTACTAGACTCACTGTCATCTCAGATCAGTTTTCATCCTAATTTGTAGTCATGACAGAGGATGTGACCTGGCAGCAGGCTCAAAGCGCTGACCCCGTCTCTGATCGAGTGGCAACACAAAAGAAACTGTTTGTTTTGGCCGAACAACTGTGGTACACCTGTGATCCAGGCCCATTATCAAACCAAACCTGTCCTCTTCCCTCTCTCGATAAATAACAGTCACCTTCATCTTTCACGCTGGGATAAAATGAGTTGAGCTCGCAAACATTGTGATAAGTCTCTTAAGTCCAGCCAAGTGTTAGAAGTCAGTGTCAAAGAGACAAGAAGGCAGTGCAGGTTCCCGGTTTGTGACCAGTCATGCTCATCTAACCTAATCTTATTGAGGCCTGTCTGCTTCACTTCACATGCTGAGCCACGTCTCAGGTGTTTCGTGGATGACATTGTGCTCCATATCCTAAAGAGCTGACAACAGAGCGCGTGGCAGTGGAAACTCTGAATGCATCACAATTACCCTGCCCCTGCCATCTGGGATGCGCTTCACTCAGTAAATGAGCGCACATTTTCATTCATGTATTTTTTTTTCTTGGAATGCAGTCCAAAGGGGATTGCTAGCAGGTCTGCTAAAGCAAAGGCACCAGTTCGTGCAATTTAATAGTCATTCATTCAGTGTATTCATACTGGAAATTCAATTATACTTCAATAAGCAAAACTTTCCAGGCTAGCTGACTTTCTTAATGGCAAAGCACCCCAGGTGAATTAGCCAGCTTGGCTAAAAAGAATCCTAAAATGACAAACACGACTCTTTCATTTATCTTCACACTTGATTTCCAATGTATTCATTTAGTACACAAAAGCTTTTAGTATGCATCTGCTGATATTTGTTAGTTAGTTAAAAAGAAACAGGAAGATTCACAAAATTAAATATACCACTTAAAGCTTGCTGCAGTATAAGCATTTTAAATAATGCTACTTAACATTTGGAATCTTATAAAATTTCATTTTAAAAAAATATCTTTAAATTCACATCCTGAATTAACGTGATGTGTGTGTTTTTTAAAATGCTGCAAAAGTCAAGGTCAGTGGCCCACTCCCCTACTTTTTAATGGATAAGGTACAGCGCGACAGACAGCATTGGAGGGGGGATGAGCGCAGAGATTCCCCCCTGATCTGAGGACAGCGTGCCAAGGCTAACTGAGCTGACAGCAACTAAAGCCGAGGCTCCCCACATGTGCTAATCTCCCAGATTTAAATGGGAACACAGCACACAGCGCAGAGCACAGAGCAGGGCAAGCCGGTCTGATCCATGACCGTATGTCTGAGCACACGCGCGAGCACACGGCCAACACACACATGCAGCATTTCTTCAAAACAGTCGTTCACAGACTCTTTTTCCAGAGGCATGTAGCAGCGAGGCAGGGAAACAGAAACAAAGACAAGCTTGCGAAAAGCAGCGGAGGACTTTGCAGCATGACTGTTACGATGCTAACTTCAGATTGCAGCCACTTACAGAGCTAGAAAGCGAGAGGAATGAGAGCAATAGAGACAGCATGAGAGACAGTAAGAGGAGAGAGTTAGAGAGAGAGTATTCCCTTTATTTCTTCATGAGGGAAGACTGGGAACCAGCAAGAAGCAGGGAAACCATGACAACCAGACAGCCAACCTTGGCAACCAACCCGGTGTTCTCACAGTCAGAGCCAGACAGGCAGCTCAGCAAGGGTTAATCTGAACTGGGAGAGGAGAGAGAGAGCGCGAAAGAAAGAGAGGCTGGCTGATTAAGACAACTGCTGTGCGCACAGACGTTTAATACATTATAGTGTCTCCTAAATGCTCCAAGTTAACACAGAACAAAAGATGTGGCAGCTGACTTGACTGACTGAAAAGCTGACTGGCAGCATCAAACATTCACAGAGACTGCGGCTGGTAGAAGGATGTTTAAAAGCCGAACAAGAGGCATGTTTTACTGAACAGTGACTTTGTTTGAACAGTGCAAACAAAATCAAGTATAAATGTAACAGTTTTTGCACCGTGAAAAGAAAAATGGTACGTTTCTGCTCGCATTCTCAGTGCTGCGTTGCAAAACTAGCAGTGTGAAATTTGAAATAGTGCGAGACGATAACACATTACACGAAACACAGAAGCTGAGCAGAAGTGGGGACCTCAGTGATGGAGAGAAAGATATGGACAGAGTGAACAGATATTGTTTGCGTGGGTGTGTATGTGGCCCGCTGTAACTCAGGGAAAACAGACCGTAGCATCACGTCGCCCTAACCTGATTCTCCATGCTATGTAATGTAACAGAGATGTAGTGACAGCACATGCACTGAGTTAGGTTGAAAACCAAATAGGATGTGATGGGGCCTGTCCAAAAAATACACACAATAAATAAACACCCTCATTCATGATCAGCCACAGAGACTATTCCAGCACTCCCGCTCTTTATTCACTGTCCTCCCATTTAAAGACTGAACCCTTTCCTGGCCTGGAGGTCAGCAATAGAGAGATGAAAATCAGGGAGGAGGGGAGAATAATGAAGAGAATGATCGATACTTTGCCTTAATTAATAACCTCCACTTCAGTCAGAACATTCACCACAGCTTCATGCTCTCTCGGTTCAAGGTTCCTCCTTCCCTTTGCCCCCCCTGCACCAGTTCTCCACCTCTTTCCTCGTCATTAATCTCTGAAAATCGTTGGCTACATACATTCCTCCCAATCGATGCAATTCCACTGAGGTCTTGTCTGATTTACCACATGGCTGAATCCCTGTATGAATCTTGACTGGCCATGGGGAAGAGGGACAGAGAGGGAACGAGATGGAGCGAGGGAGATGAGAAGAGAGGGACATTAAATGACAGAGACCATCATCATTATATAACGTCAGCCAACGATGCAGACTGTGAAAAGACTACATTCTTGGTTTGAGTTACTTAAAGAACCCATAAAAATGACCAGAACATTGAAGCAACAGCCTAAATACACATTAAATATATATTTTTATCCAAAATATAACAACCTAGGCGAGACACGCACACATCTCCCATTATTTCAGATACATTTCAATACAGAGAGAGCAGGGCTTCAGCTTTAGCTAGACAGCCAAACGGCTGAGACCGAGGAAGCTTGCCTTCCTGCTCTACAGCTCTGATCCAGCATCCTAACATGAGGTGCTATCCAGCTGGGAGCAACAGAGTACAGCTTTTGGGTCAGGGCTTCTCTGACCTGAATCTTTGAACAGGCCCCTTGAAACATGGGCCTATCATCGCAGCCTTTCATTTATTTCCCCTCACTCACCAATTTTAGGTCAAACCTGGCATCTTTTTCTGGGTAATCTTGTGAACACGGGGGAGTAAGAGAGTTGTGTTTGAGCTTTTTGTGTTTCTTTTTTTTTTTTTTTTTTTTTTTAAAAATGGCAAGGAGGCTATAGATCACCTGTAGTACGATCACCTGTTCGATTCACAAGACGCACACGTGTAAGCACCCAAATGCATTTCACTTTTGTGGATTTGCCAAGTGGCTTTTCATTGGCAGCATTGAACGAACATGTCCTAGTCACTTGTCATCATCAGGAATATCATGTGTTGTGAAACAGTATGGATCTATTTCACCTGACAGGAAATCTTTGGGAGTGGCCGATGAACTAAATCACCGGCTTACTAGCTATCAATCAATGCCGAATTAACGGTTGTGCATCACCATTGCACCAGGCTCCAAGAACAATCTGGGTAATGTATACATGGATGGATTTTCCTCCATCGTTCATACACAAAGATGCACAAACACAACCCAATACTGCAAATAGTGAAATCGGCAGTTGGAGTTAGAAACCAGCCGGCCCTTTGCCGACTCTAAAACAGCGAGACCAGCTAGATGCTGGCTCCAATGCCTGGTAGGCACAGGAAACCCAAAACAAGAACTCTCCAGCATATAGATAAAAGCAGAGAGACCTAAAGAGAGAAAGAGAACGCAAGACACAACATCACGCAGAGCTTTTTATCAGCTGAGCAGTCAATATGAAAGTCACTGAAGCACAAATGATTTCACTCTCTAAACGTCAACCAAAGGAATCAAGGAGCCGACACATCAACCTCCATCGCTTAGCCTGTCAATATCCAAGTCTAGCATGAAAAAACAAAAAACAAAACTGGGATTTACGCTGGATTAGCATGCAGTGTTTTCCAGACAATAGGCCTCTATTTCACTAATCAACAGCCTTCAGGAACAAAGTAAAGGCAAAGCAAGGCAGTGTTTTCCAAAGCATTAAGGAACAGAGCGGTGATTCAGCCTGTGTTAAGTCAGTGCACTGGCAAAAACACAAATTAAACATATTCAGCTTTGTCAAACAAAGCTACACGATTTTGAAATGCAAGAAGGCTGTGACTGCAAATCCCAGCGTGATGGAGACATTCAAGTTCTACATTTTAATAAGGGTTTTAATAAGTGCTACCTCAGTCTCTAGGCCATCGTGACACAGATTAGAGCCTCGTGAAGCTAATATAGGATATAATACAGCCTAACAGTGCATGGAGTTCAACTTAGTGTTTGACAGAAAGTAAAGCTGAATGGGAATTCTGAGAGAGTAAATGCACACATATACCAAATACAAATCCAGAATCCACAATGCAAATGTTCCACCTTCTGCATCTATTGTATGTTTCTTGCCCTCATCCTGTCATCCCATGGCTACCAGAGCTGTTCATAGGATGTTTTAGGGAAGAAATCTAGTGAAAGTTGTGAAACACAGCTTCTCAGATCCTCCATAGATGCTAAAATGAGACCAGTTCGGCCCTGTAGCTAACTGCAAAGACACCACCGTGTTAGCCAAAACTTTTAGCCATTAAGAGCACGTTTTGTGTTGGGGTAAACAACACACATGTAAATAAAGGCTGAGAAAGTCCAACTGAGAAGTAGCTTCAGTCAAGTTTATATCATGCATAATGATACAATCATTAGCCATGTGTCCATGTTGTTCATGCTAATTAGCCACGTGGAGGTGTTAAGGATGTTAATCCGGTGAGCACTGTGGTGTTTAAATATTCTTCATGTAAAGCGTGAACTAGAGTTGCATCAGGATAACAGGGTTTGTCTGTCTGTCATGATCAAATCATCGTGAAATCAAAACAAATTATGAGTTTTTCCTTAGTCTTCCCACCACCTTCCAGAATGAACTAAATCTTGGATTTTAGGCTCATTGACTACATAGAACCGTAGACAGTGCACTGGGCAGGTTGGGCCAAAACCTGGATTCCATACTTTTGATGCTTCAGCCCCGATAAGAACACTCAATATTTCAAGACTGCTTCAGGCCCCATCTTACACCTGACAAAGAAATCGTCATATGGTCTACAAGTACTGAGTAAACACGCTTGCTCTTCTGTGACAAGGGAATATATAGAATATGCATCCCACTATTTGTACTGCATCACTGCAAAAGAGTATATGTGACTTGTTGTATGCAAGCTGCACAGTAACATGAAGGTGGAGTTTGAAAGCCAGAGTGGGACAGGAGTTAGAATGCTACCTTTGGGCCACGTGAACGTGTGAGTAAGAGCTGACGGGGCTTTGGCTGTGTAGAGGATTAGATCAGAAAGCCAACCAGAATTACTGAGGTGGCCATGTGTGTGTGTTTATGTGTATATGTCAGGACAGGGCCTAATCACTTAATGAACATGGAAAAGCACAACTCCTCTGAGCAGGATCGCCAGATCTACCAGAGGGCTTCCGCTTTCTCCCCTCCAATAATACCAGCAAACCATAGCCTGGGAAAGCTCACAGAGGACTTTGCTCATTGGACAGTCTCAGCTGTCACTTGCGGTTAAGACCAGCCCATTGGGTGCACTCAGTTGCCAGGCCAACCCTTTCCGTGGGGCCTGGGAAAAAGATCTGACAGATTAACAAATGGTAAATGGGAGAATGGGATATTAGGCAGTGTCATTAATCTGAATAGGTTTGGCGTGGACTAGCACCACAGATGCCAATAACCAAATGAATTTTCTAACAGAGAACATGGACAAACACATAACGCTGGGCCTGGTTATTTCAGTGCATATGAGCCCCGAGATGTAATTGAAAAACCAGAGCAAAAGCATTCAAACTAAATGACTGTTATTCAATTAGAAAAACCTGTCTGACTGAAAAATGTTTTAAAAAGTAAAAACCTTTTGATAAATTCAGCCCAAGTAAGTTTGATAAAAGTTATACCTTGCAAGCTGACCTGTAACTTGCATACTCCATACTAGACTTCAGAGGAGAGTACGAAACGTTCATCGAAATCTGCCCCAGCATTCACATGAATACACACTGTGCCATAGATTACAGAGACAACATATGATTAAATATCCAGCCATGGAACCAGCTCTGCACCATCATAAACACACATTAGGGACTCCTGAGAGCTATTTAAAAGTGAGTGAGGGGTTCCTGTAAACACAAATGATAAAATAGATAGGTGTCAGGAGGATGTGAATACTGCGTGTATTATTAGGTTGTTTTAAAAATCAACTGCTGCATAAACTTTAACTACGACTAATAGATCATATGGAAATCATTATGCATCGCACTGTGCTGGTTAACTAACTTTTATTGAATCCACCTGTGGGCGTCATGGTGCGAAACATGACTCGTTCAAATATCTTCTACAGTTAAAGAGGGATTATGAAGACGTGCTCCCTCCCCCCTCAGACCCACTAATGAACAGTGAGCGCTGGTCAGGTGACTAAGTGGTCATTTTAAGAAAGCATACTGTCTGAGAGCGCGCACAAACATTTGCACATACACACAGGGTTGCTCAGCATGACCAGCTGGACGGGCTAGGGGAACTAACGCCTATTGTAGCCATTTTAGACAACAGATGGGAAGAAAAATCTACAGAGAGATAGTGAAAGAGCAGAAGAAAAAGTCCCACTGCCTCTCTCATTCTAAGTGCTGCTGAGCTTACAGAGCATGCTGCATCACTCCTGCTATTTCTGCCTACACAGGGCTGTGCCTGCCTCTCCTTTCACATGGCTCCACTGGCTGCATGTACTTGATGGCAGAGGATTCTCACCGTTCAACAGGGGGACGTACTGGACAGTGATGTGCTACTGGCTTGTGGGCTACTCATCACCTAGCGTGAAATATTATGGAATCGAGACCTGCTGATTGGAGAGAGCATGTGCCATGCAACTTTAGAAACTGCAGTGTCATTGCTGTCTAGGCTCAGATAAAGCATGTGACTCTTATAGGAAGCCCAGTCGCATCTCCTGGCTGGGGGTGTATGAATATACATCAGCGTGGCTCTTATTTCCCAGCTCTGTGAACAGCTCATCTGTCAAGGTGGGACATGTTACTCCGTAACGGAGGAAACCCACGTATTGCAGCCAGAGCCTATAGGAGAAACGCCTGCCTCCCCCATGCGTGCCTGCGGACTAAGAATAGATCAATGTATCAGGCAAATCGGGATTAACGGGCGTTGTGCTCCAATCACAGAGCACACACACACACACGCACACACATACAAACAGGGGAGCCAAAACACAAAAAGTTCATTTTCATTGCCCATCACACTGTCATCATTTCTGCTGCTGAACGGCTTCCACGCTGCTGCTCCTTAATTCACACACACACAGTCCAACGCCAACGCACAGCCAATAAAACAATGTAAAGCAACATCCTGTGTGAACAATGATTATGTCAGACCGCTGGCGAAACAACCCTCCAAATTCCCCACAAGGCTGGGCAGGTGTTTGTAACTAAGCGGTTAGTTATTTATCACCTGCAGACACCCAGCCGGCCAAATTTCAACTCGCTGCGGAGCGCTCCGAAAATAAATTGTGCAATTAGAGAGGATGCCGCGAGCAAGCTGTCCCAACTAACCTGTCTGTCCTTTTCCGAGCGTCTTCTCCAAACGGTAAGGTCCCACGTAATTGGCGTGTTGGGCACCGCTGTTGTCTTTACCGGATGATGACATGTCGAATCTGTGTGAAAATTAGACACTTTATAATAAAGCGCAGACAATTAAAGAGTCCTGGCAGGAGGTCCAAGCCGCCGTTGTCTTTCTTTTAACTCCACAGCCTCTCGTCTTCCTCTCGCTCTCTGACTCTTTTCCCTACCTCACTCGCTGTTAGAGGAGGTGAGGCTCTCTTTTCTGTCCTCTTTTCTCCTATCGCTGCAGACGAGCCGCAAGTGCCTTGAATATCATTGTGGGTGAAAGCTGCGCTGCCGCTGTGCGTCTGTGGGAGGTGCTGCCGAGTACTCGTGGATGATTGACAGTCGATACAACCAACCAGAGCACCGGATCCCCTCCTCTGCCGCCCCGTTTCTTGTTGCTGGAGGATTTTTGCTTTTTCTAGAAGAGCTGCAGGTTGTGATCTTAAAGAGTTTAATCCCGAATGAACAGTTCATTAAAAGCAAGGTAAGTGCCTAATAGCATGTAAAGCATAAGCCGCAAAATTTAAATGCCCCCGTGAATGTGCCCATCAACTGAAGCCTTTTTAAAAAATAAGAAATATAATGTAAATCTTCAACTTAAGCCCAAGATTTACATCTACTGTTAAGGAGCTTCTCTGATCAAGTTCATTTGAAATTCTTCAAATGTTTGTATGTTTACTCTCTGTCGTGCAATAAAAACCCTTTATCCATGATTATTCAAATATGTCTCACTTTCATTCAAATACTCCACTCAAGTATGCAAATATGCTGAAAAGAAAAGCTTAAAAAACTGATTTCAAGTTTTCTCCTTACAGGTCACAAAAGGTCACTTGCACCCGCACATCTTAAATTCAGATTTATGGTAAGCACCGAGAAGCTTTTCACCTTAGGCAGATGAATGAGATCATTTTTGCTATCTACAAAAGGAAGCTGAAATATCCAAGTGAAATAAAAATTAGCGAAAGAATTGTACCCTGTTGTGTTTTATGGTTTCTCACAGGCAAACCCGTGCAAGCAGTACACCGGTGTTATATTAAAGCTAGACATAAATTCATTTGGGGTCATTCAAACACAAATTTATTTATGAATTTGCACCATGTGAGCATAATGTGGGGGGAAAAAATCCATAAAACAAGATTTTAGGGCTGACTTATGAGGTTCAAATTCCCTAATGACACTGAAATTAATCAAAATAACAAAAGCAGTTGTGACTCTGGTTCTTGCAGGGTCTGAAGTCCTGAGACTGTTACACATTTGCCTTTCCCAGTCTTGTCGACAATAAAGACTGAACGAAAATGAAATGCCAAAGCTACACCGCAGTTAGTCCAAACAGCATCTCTCATGAGAAAGCGTTACAGCGCTGATAAATATTTATACTGACTTTATTAACTGAGGACCTATTAATGCAGCTAAAACCACAATGTAGGAGTTTCTTGTCTCTACCTCCCCTTCTTCCCTTTCTTTCAGTGTCCTTTCTCTCCTTTTATGCTCCTCTGTCTCTCGCAAGCGCGCATACACGCCACGCAACACACACCCACACAGCGAGTCGAGTGTGTGCAGCAGTGGGAGAGTGTGTTGGCCCTGTGATTCATTTCACACCCCACTGGTCTGAGACCTGTGACTGTGGCTCTGGCCTCTGTCTGTTCCTCACACCCTGAGAGAGTACAGGTGTCAGGGGACACATGCAGGAGAAACACACGCACATATATTCATGCACATGCACACGCACAAACACAACCGTGACCTCTAGTTACTTTTTTTCCTTTTCCTTTTTTTTTTTTTGAACAAAACAAGGTTGAGGAGGCTGCTGAAATATTTAAGCAGCAAGAATTGCATCAACAACACACTGGAGGTTACTTCAAAGATAAGGATATTCCAGAAAGATTCACAGGCTTTCCTCTGAATATGCTCAATAATGCAGACTCTACTGAATCATGGTCACTGCATTTCAATTATTGACTCAATAAGAAATTAAACTGTTACGCTGCTGCATCTTTGTGCATGTTTGCATGAATTTGACCATAAAACAGACCTTTTATGCTGTATTTTTATATCCTCTTACAAGATGGATGCTTGTATTAAACATAGGCAAAATTTCAAACAGTGAGGTCAGCAGATTTGCAAGTAACTCTCTGAGTAAAAAGCTCAGGCCTCGGACTGCTGCAACCACTCAGTTTCAGTTAGTTTTTTCTTAGTTTTGCATTATGTCAGTTGTAGGTTACATCCTTAACATGGTCACGTTAGGTACACAGCTCAGGCACACAGCTCAGGAACCCCTCCGCTGCTGTTCAGACTCTCTGGAAGGACCAGCCGGTCAGAGAAAAGTTGACTTAAATGGAGGGGGAAGGTTGCAACCGCACCGAAACCCAGTGCAAGACAAACAAGCATTATTTTAAACTGTAAATCATGCAAAGCTACTTTAGTAGAGTGATAGTCAAAACATGGAATGGGAAATGAGCAGAACAGTCCTCTTTAATCTTTTCTCAGATTACTTAAAAAAAAAAACAACTTTAGAAGCAGGTACAAGCCAAATAAGGAAATAATATTTTTCATGTTATCAATTCCACATATAGGAGAAAAAAAAGTTTTGCAACTGGCAAATTATTCCTCCTCACTTTCAATTCATGAGGCCAACAGTCTGCACATGCCCCAGTTTAGTGCCTTTGAGGTCTATGTTGAGAATGTGTGCTGTATCCCCTGATGCCCTTCAACGCACTGGGAGCTAGGTTTGTGTGAGGAGGTGTGACCCAGAGTGTCACCCACGTGACCGCGCGGCACCAGGTGGACAGGGTATGTGATGTCAGCGCCAGGTGGGCTCCGTTTCAATAATGCATCATGCCCAGCACTGGCAGGCGCAACACTTTGAAGTGTTCCAGAAACATCTGTAGCCTGAGTTTTTAATCACCTTGCCTGTACCTCCCTGCTTCCTATCAATCCATCTCCACTCCTTCACAGCCCACACCCCCACGCCCACCCCCTTTCTCTGCACACAAATTAACGAGGAGCCTTCTTAGTTCGTGTGCGAATGTGTTTATGTGCATTATTTACATGCGTTAACACACACAGAGCCACCAAGCTGCAAAATCCAATCAGAAGGATAAACAAAATTCAGAAAGAGCTTCTTGTCTTCTGGATGTTTGCTGAATATTCAGTGGAGCAAGAATTATCAAAGAGTTGTGTTAGATAACACAAATTTACCAACGGCCAAAAAGCAATCGGCTGCAATTGGAGCCTCCAACACTCCACAGCATGAGCATACTAATAGTGTGTTGCCAAACAAAGAAACAATTCTGAAATTAAGATATAAAAATGCCTAAGAAAGGTGTAAGATCTCTTTAACAGAAATTATCAGGTTTGATGTTTGATACATCTCTCTCTCTCTCTCTGTCTGCTTTGCAGAAATGTGATGAAAGACGAGGTGTGCCAGAGAGTAAAACACAGAGGGAGGGAGAGAGATGGATATAGAGAGAGAGAGGTTTACTAAAAAGTGCAACATATTTGATGTGCGGCAAGAGTCCAATAACCTCTGGACGTGACAGGAAGCCCAGACTGCATAATTACTTCACCATACTACCATGTAATGAATAGCTTTATAGGAGAGTCTGACCAAATCAAGAGGGGGCCATAAACACATTAACTCATACCGAATGTGTGCACATAGGAAATCCCTCGCCAACACACAAATTCACTCTCTTGTTGTAGTGTAGCGTTTCCAGCCAGAAACAACTGCCACACAAGCACAAACACATATGTGTGAACTTGCAGCCCTTCAGGGTTGTACAAACTGGTTATTGCCAGCTAGCTGCATGTCAGAAGCTGTTGGTTGCTACTGGACTGGCCAGCATAGAGTGCTTGATTAATTAGAGTGTCATCCACATACAGAGACTATTAGCGATCATCTGCAAACATTACAAAACTGGGGAGAAGAGAGATTAATGAAAGGGCAGTGAAGGTGAACCAAAAACCAAGCACCCAAGGGGAAATAATACAGAATACTCTCTCCACGTCTCAAGCAGATCTCCACCCAAGGACTTCTATAGTGAGGTTTTCATTTCCACACCTTACGTGCAGGTTTGTGGGCATATACGTGCTTTTGTCTGCTCAGGTTCACACAAAAAAAGGTGAATAAAAGGACAAAAGTTAACAGAAGCAGGGTAACTATATACTCAAGAAAGGCTGATAGCTTTGAGAATAACACAAAAAGGCTGGTTACATGTTCACAGCAGGATCACATTGCACGGTCACATGTACATATCTGGGGATAAAATATCATAATATATATATATATATATATATATATATATATATATATATATATATATATATATATATATATATATATATATATATATATATATATATATATGCAAATGACTGGTATCACACACATTGATTGAAAAACACACCCATACACAATCACACACAGACATATGCTCCTCCATCCAGCATGTTCATGTACCATGATCAGTGGTCAGCTGGTGTTCATTTCAAATGTCACCACAGTATGTTAGTTGTACACTGACATGCCCGGGAGTGGAGCCGTGGAGGGAATATTCTCCACAGGGAATAAGCCTCTCTGTTTCACTGTCACACCTCTGCAGTTCCACTGCCCCCTGCTGGTTAAAAAAAATAATAATAATTTACATTCTACCACTAGCAGCACCTCTTTAACATCCATCTTCACAATGTTCTAATAATAGGATAAGGAAATGCTGATCGCCCCGTTTTAGTTATGACAATAGACACATTTATACAATTTTTTAAACATTTCCAGACAAAATCTTGGCAGAATAAGTGACGCTCTGTCTCAGATTTTCTCGGCTCTCACACAGTCTCACACATCTCATCTTTCTCCACTGACATCATGAAATCACAACCACACTCATCTGACCCAGTTTGCTTCTGTTTCTCCTCTGTGGTGCTGCAGCCTTTAAGCCCTCAACACTTCAGTTAACAGAGAAATATGCTAGAATTAAGGTGTGCTGCTCTTTCCTATTGTGACTCATGAGAGAGATGATTACATTTTCAATATCAAACAGAAAAGAAACCTTCAATCAAGCCCTATTTTTTTCTTCAATTTTAGAATTAAATACAAAATTTAAGCGGGGGCTGCGACCAATGGTGTTATCTATGAAGGCATGGAGAAATACCTCAGTTTTAAGCACACAACTGCATGCAGCTAGCTACTTGTGCCTTTACAAACATGCTCAGACACAAAGCAGGCATTTCCTCTTTAATCATAGCTTTTTGCCATTACGAAGAATGTAATTGCAGTATTAGAAGCAAACTGTTAGTAATCATGTAGAGGGTTTGGCTGTGCCGTTGGATAATTAGGTTGGCTGTGTGCGCCTCGCTAATCACAGGGACATTTAATGGAAGCGTGGGGTGAAGGACTAAAACAACTACATCTAACCGTAATAAACTTACTGATCATTGATTTAGCGTGCACAAACCCTCTTCCACACTGTCAGTTTGAGTTTAAAGTACAAACACATATAAGTACAGGAATGTTTTCTTCAGCAATTAAGATATTGGAAGCAATGGTTACAAGTTGACACTGTTTCTCCACAGTTTTCAGTGCCTGTGTTGGAGATGTTAGAGTGTCCGTATGAAGTGCAGATAGTTACTTAAAAGCATTTTTCTTTACTCTTTTTCTGCTTAACCCTTTAGAAAGTCCTCTTACATGCTGTTTCACCTTTTTATAAAGTTCTTATCAGAAAAAGGAAAACAGACACTTTTAAATTCTTGAACATGTGCCAATATTATTTAGTCTGGACTTAAAGCAGCTGCATGTGGAGCTGGCAACACGGGTGACCTTTCTCTGTTAGCTGAGTAACCTTGAAAATGACTCACACACACATACTGAAGCAAGCTTCACTCTCTAGCCAATTTGAAATCTGCTTCTGGCAATGTCATTCTCGCTAGCCTTGTGAACCTGGCTACGTGTGCCAGTTACATGATCTAATGGTCTTACTTAAAATAAAAACAAACTTTAACCTCATGTATCATGTACACTGAATACAGCCTCATTATTCATCACTCCCTAAGCCTGACTACTGATCTTTTCACAGTCAACTTGATTGCTCTCAATACGACACAATTTTGTGTCCTATTCTTGTGGTACATCGAAGAGAGTGGAGCATTAAACGTGACGTGTCTCCTCCAAACAAATTTTAGGAGGAGACATTTAAGGAATCGTCTTATGTTAACATGTTACCTGTCGTAGAATTATTGAAAGAATAATATAGGCAAAAACTTACAGAGAGATGAGGCTTTTTTGTACCTCTTTTTCCAACAGTGGCAGATCGCTGCGCTGGCAGTGGTGATACAATGTAATCCCTACGAACATCACATATTCATGTATTTGGACCAAGGCAAATACAGTAAGACCAAAAGTTTATGTAATTTTGTTTCTGTGCACCACCACAGTGGATTTTAAACATGTGATTGGAGTGAAGCCTTTTAGCTTTAACTCAAGAGGTTTGGAAAATATACTGTATTAACTGTTTAAGAATTAGAGGCATTTTCATACATATTCCCTTATTTTCCGAGGCTCAAAACACTGAACACTTTGGCCAAGCAAGGCTGGTCCCCTTATTATTCAATGACATGTTAAGAATACAAAAGACCTGGAGTTGATTGAACTTGAATTTAGTAGATTTTCACTTGCACTCTCCATATTCCAAAAGACAATGTTGCAAGTGGAGAAGGCATCATTAGACTTAAATAATAAAATAAAGCAAATTTAAATATATCTTTGGGTATGAAAAATCAACAACAGTGCATTCTCAAAAAGGGGAAAGCTCTAGCCAGTTCAACACAAAAATGTCTGAAAGATCATGGTGGACAACTGAAGTGGAAGGCTGGTCCTTGTTTATACTCAAGAACATGAACACCAGATTAGATTTTGCCAGAAAACATCTAAAAGACTGTGCACAGCTCTGAAAAACAACCAAGATTAACTCTTACCAGAATAATGGAAATAGAAAAATATGGAGGAGAGAAACAATTCATAATCCAAAGCATAGCACATCATCTGTCAAACATTGTTGAGGCAATGTTACGGCAGGGCCAGTGGAACTGGGTCACTAGTGTTTATTGATGATGTGACTGCTGCTGGAGGAAGTAGGGGGAATTCTGAAGTGTACAGAGCTATATTCTCTGCTCAGATTCAGCCTAATGTAGCAAAACTGATCACATGGCATTTCACAGGGCAAATGGCTAATGACCCAACACATACTGCAAAAACAACCCAAGACTTTATCGAGGCAAAGAAATTGGATAATCTTCAAGGGCCAAGTCAGTCACCTGATCTCACCCAATAGAGCATGTTTTTCCATTACTGAAGACAAAAACGAAGGCAGAGACCCACAAACAAGCAGCCAATAAAGGAAACTAAGATACAGGTCTAGCAGAGCAGGCAGGGAGGAAATGCAGGTGATGGTGGTCCATGCCTTCTACAGTAATACTTACAGTATATTTAACATTATATTAGTTTGTCTAATTACTTTGGAACCTCAGAAAATCTGGATTAATGAAATACTTTAGTGAAATCCCTTGAATTTAAGATGAAAAACGTGCACTTAAGCACATCTTGAATGGTTGACTCTAAAAATAATAGTCAGCTTATCCAAAACTAGCAAGCTCTCTATAAACATGTCCAATACTAAGTAGTATTACAAAGAAAGTAATAGGAATTGTCACGTGTATAACCACTTCTACCACCATCTTCTGCCGCTATGATAAAAAGGGCAGAGAAGTTAATCTGAAAATGACAGCTAGAACGTACAGTACATGTTCATGTGAAGAAGTGTTCAGAGGAACATGAACAGGGCCATGCTTCAAAGAATGTACAGTAGGCGCGTGTGTTTCAGTGGAGGTGTGACAGTATAATGTCCTGTTGAACAACACCTTCCTGGGCAAGGTCACATGACCTCTTTGTGGCAGCACCAGTAAAAGTGATTAGAAGAGCTAAGCTTCTCCTGCACCCCAATAAATCTTTCTCAAGCTTTCACTGCTTTTAATTGCCTGCAGGTCAAGCTGCAGAGTTCAAGTGGCCCACGCTTCTACAGAGAGCAGTAAAACCCTACTAATCATCCAATAAACAGAGGTGCCATTATATCAAATACTCAATGGCTTCTTGGTGTCTGCTATTGTGCTACTTAGCAGAACCCAGTGAGAATTTGTAGATGTGCCATTTAAATGTTTGTGCTTCAGTAAACACTCTTTTTTTTTCTATTATTTTTTGTTACTGTAGGTACTCCATCACAACATCACAAACATTGAGGTACCCCATTTGCAGTTAGCATAACTAGTTTAAATTACCAGAGGGTAAATCAGTGCATTAATCACCAGTCAAAGCTAAGCTGCTTAGCCTCAATGCTTTGTTCTACACTTATGCCATTACCAAGTAATTGTTTCTTAGTTTTCACTGGATTTATATGTCAATAACATAAAATTGCCTGCATAATATCTGAAAGACTATCATTGTTTTACTAATACACAAAAACATACTGTTGCTACTTCAGGAAGACTGCTAAACATGCAGCACCTTTGATAGTAACTGTGCATACAGTAACATTTAGTACGCCTTCAAATACATGGCTTTGGATCATAGATTATACGTATGACACAAGCAACTATAGCTTCAAAGTCACACTACTGTAAGTTGCCGCTTCCTTTGTCTTTGTGGGAGGCTGTGGCTGAGAGGCTGAGAGGCTGTGGAATGGAGGTGGGCTGCAGAGATGGATGGAGAGCGGGAAGGAGGCGACAGACGTGGGCGATGCAGGGGTGGCTCGGGCTGTCGGGAGCGGGCAACGGTGGCAGATGTATTACCAGCGACATCTCCATCCCTGCTGACGCTGGACTCTCGCTGTCTCGCACACACACAAACACATGTGTCTAAGTTGATTGAGGCCAGCAGTTTGGCTCCACACCAGGCACAGAGGGTAATGACTGTCACCCTTTTTCTCCATCAGCCCCCTACCTTTATCATCACACACGCATAGTCACACATGTGCATACAGATACGCAGAGTATAGCTACTGCTCTCTCCTGCTTTCGCCTTTACTCTCCTGCTCTCTGAAATGTCATGCTGGCAGGGGGGTGTGTGGGGCTCCTCTGGAGAGCAATAAAAGCTGATTGGAGTTAAAACAGTTGGTCAGGCCTTCCCGCCCCAGCATCTGTTGGATTACAGTCAGCCAACCTGTCATCTGTGAAATGAAGGCTAGTATGGGAGGAGAGGGGAAAGGCCACATGGGGGGGACAGACAGACAGAGCAAGAGATATAGAAGGATGCGTGAGACAGGATGAGGGTGCTTTAACAGATGCTCTGGTGTGAATGACTATGTGAAAAAGACTCACTTGGACCCGGTTTACTCAAGATAAGTAAGGAGAAACACAAGGAGCTCTGAGGCAAGAAACAGTGATGGGTGGAGGGGTCAGATGGAGGGACGGACAGACAAACTTGACCTTTAGATGAATCACATCATCTCTCCGTCCTCATGTATCACTGCCTCTTAGCACTGGAGGGGACGAGCAATCCCTTTGACCCCCCACCCCCCCTTCTCTTTATTCCTCCATCTCACCCCTCTCTCCGTCACCGGCTGCTGCACCCACCCATTGCCTCCACCTGCTACGTCCCCCCTGAGGGAATCATTTTCACTCTAACAACTTCAATTAACCTTAACCATTCATGCACGCAAGCGCACACACTTACACACACACCACCTAGACCATGCCTGCACACATACATCTCCCTTCCAATATCAATCACAGGTGTTAAGGTCACCGGACTGGGAGGCAGAAGCTTCACATAGCATCTCCAGTGACATATAAAAGAATGTGAGGCTACCTGCTGCAGTCTACCATGCATGTGCGCACGCTGTCTTTAAACAGTGGCACAGTTGTAAGTCCTACGAAATAATTAGAGATTGGAGAGCAACGGGAAATGTATTCAGTTTCAGGCTTGAAATCTAAATTGAATGTCTTTTATTTTGTGTTCTCGAAATAACTTTCTGAGGTCACAACTGGAGCTGCCTCACAGTTACAGAAGACCAACATGGCAAACATTCAGACATAAAACACCATAGTTAATCAATATCTGCTGCCCTGTGACTGAATAAAACAGCAAATTAAAAAAAATAAAAATAATCAGAGGTCCGCTGGATCACTGTTTCTGAAGGAGGACTAATCTGCTGTATCCACACACAGTTCGCCAAGTTCACTTAAAGCAAATCTGGAACTGAAAGATTGGTGGGCTTTCCAGCAGCACAGCAGTAAACAGATTCCAAGGTCTCTGGTTTGGCATTAAAAGGAAGACTGTGCTCGCAAACGCATGAGTTTGTGCACATGCAGGTGTGTACATGCATGTGCGCAAACGCATGAGTTTGTGCACATGCAGGTGTGTACATGCATGCACGTGAAAGCGTCTTTTTGCACATGCACAGAAAAACAGACTGGAAGGGGGGCAGGTTAAATTCATGCAGCTGTTGTTGAAGTCAGACTTGGCTGGTGTGTGAATGCCTGCAGGGGGAAAACTCATATCTATGCTTCCACTCGTTTTCATCATCATTTAGGTGCTCTATAACAATGCCAGCCTGCTGTTTAAGCTGTGATGTCCAAAAACGAACAAGTGCCAACATTGCAAATGAAGTGTTTTAATGTGTAATGATGGGAGAAAGGATGTCTTCAATCATAATGGTATACTTGGAGAATAAATGATATACCATATTGATTCTAAGCCCCTGTTTACCCAGCTGGTTTGCTGCACTCATGCTTTCATTAATAACTTTGCAACTGCACAGATGAGAATACAGCTTGCCTAGTCATGGCTTCAATTAGCACCTGAGAAGAACCTTGAGACTAGGACTGATTTCACATCTGATCATAATAATATGCCCTATGAAGGGATTAAAACCGCAGGCAAAAAACAAAGCGTGCTCAATTAAATATACTTGTAAAACACGTGTAAATGTATGCACAGACACACAACCTTTAATCCTGCACTAAAACACATGCAATCACTCTACAAATGCCACATCCTTTCCCACACCCAGCAGAGATCTCCCTGGGCTTATCAGTGCGTAATTGCTGTTGATTGGTGTATTATTGCTCTGGTTAATCTGCCTGTGGGTGGCTAATAAAGGAACTCCATCAGGGATGTTATCAGTCTTAGGCAGAAGGTGTGTGTGAAGCAAATTTGGAAGCAAGGAGAAGAAAGGAGAGGGAGCGCTGGGAGCTGGGAAGGAAGGAGAGATGTAAGAATGAGAACGATGCAACTTGATTGTGAGAAGAAAGGGAAAGAGGAGCGAGAGTGTTCGAGTCGTGCCGAAAGAAACCGAAGGACAAATGAGCAAAGGAAAACTATAAATTAGACTGTGTGCATCAGAGGTAAAATGAGGTAACACCAGTAAGCTGGATGTTGTTCTGCCAGAGTTCTGAGCATCAAGTGGCTCCCTGGAGAATCCTTTTATGATTGATGTGGCCTTATTTTCTCTGCCACAGTTCTATTTCTAAACACAGGCTGGAGGAGGAAGAGGAGGCTGTAGTGAGGTGATTAGATTCCTCTCCATTACTGGAGCAGCCTGAGACAGATATCACCCACAACAGACACCCCCCGGTCCCAACGCCCTGTGCAATAACTGTATGTTGGCAAATGATGCTGTGGTGAGAAAGGGGAAGCTAACATGACAAACTGGTGTCTTTTTATTCCACTGTGGGGCCCAGACTCAATTTACACACTCTCTGGAGCACATTGAAAGTGACGGCGCATGATGGAGGCAAAGACAAGAAATTCAATAGCAAGGACAAGAAGAAGCTGCTTGGAGTCTGGGAAAGTTTGGAGTATATATATCGCTGCAGGCAAACTGAGAACATTAAACGCCAGGAGATGAAGCATGATTTCTCACACATCTAATGAAACTTAATCTGTTTTCAGCAGTGTCATATACTGTCTTTGCCATACACTGGATCACCTCAACACAATGTAGTGAAGTGTTTATTATTTTTAAAGTCACAGGCAGTGAGACTGAGCTTGTTGAATGTCAACAGCTGGTGCTACAGTTTAAGGAGAAACAGCCTGGGGTTCCTGGGATAATTTGTTACATCTGATTTGATACAGCAGGGTATATTGTTGCGCAGGAGTAGTTGATCTAAAATGTTTACCTAAAAACTGTGAAATACATCTCAGTCAACAAATTTTCTTCAGCTGTGCTGCACTAAGATAAAGTAGAAGACCCCTGTGGGTCTAAAACCACTACTCGTTGTGGACTCCTACTGAGCCACTAGACTAGAACTCAATGTGATGAATAATTCATAGCATAACGAGAGATTACCGCATAATTGCGAATGATTTAATTTCAGCGAGTTTGGCGCAGGATTTTGCTGGATGAAATAACTGTTTAGATGCTGCTTGCATTATAATCAAACCCGACTGGAAATGATTTCAATTTAAAGAGGAGGCTGAGTTAGTTTTGCTGCTTTTATAACAGCACCTCCTGCTGGTGAGCAGCTTGCATTGCATTAGGATTGATAAATGGACATGTAAAAGGTTATCAATGAAGAACATCAGTGAATGTGATAACTGTGGTAAAACCTGGGAGTAATAAATAAAGCAGCTTCCATCCACTCAGCCATTTTATTCCACTTATCCAATTCAGGGGCACGAGGGGGTGCTGGAGCATTTACCAGCTGTCAACGGGTAAGAGACAGGGCACACTCGTGACAGGATGCCAGTCTGTCGCAGGGCTAATACACAGAGACAAACAACCATTCATGCTCACACTCCCACCTACTGTCAATCTAGAGTCACTAATTATTCTAACGCCATGCATGTCTTTGGACTGTAGATGGGAAGCCCGGCACTCAAAGATGGCATATGCAGAGACAGGAAAAACATGCAAACTCAACACAGAAAGGTCCCAGACTCTATTCAAATCAAGGACCTTCTTTCTGTAAACGGTGATAACCACCACACCACTGTTTACAATTATATGCATTAAAATCTAAGTGTAATTGCATTTTTTACTTGATTTAATTTCATTCATTTAGGCTTTTAACAATATCCTCATTTATTAGACATCAATTTAATTGAAAAAAAAAAACAACCCACACAAAACATTATCACACAGTTCTCCCAGCCACATGCAATGGATTGTTTCATGAATGCACAATATACACAAAGCAGACACAACAGGAAGCAGATAACAATTCTATTAACTTTCTGACTATACTGTTTCATCGCTATTAAGCTCCAACTAGCTAACAGAAAAAAGAATAAGACTGTGGTAAAGGTGAGGTTTAGGAAATGTTATGTGAACAGCAGCAGTGGCAGCATGTGGCAGCGGCAGCTGCAACGGAGGTTTTCAGGGGTCAGCAGCCATGACTGCACAACAGTGAACTGTCTGCACTGTCTTAGACAGGCAATGTTCTAACAGATGCAGTGGATTTGTCAGTTGCACATCCATAATGTGAATCTTCTACTCCACCACATCCCAAAGGTGCTTTATTTGATCACTGACAACCCGGCCAGAATTCTGGCTCCCACAGACTGGCGGTCTGCTCATGGGGCAAACAGCTTACAGCCAATTAAACAATCAGTCAGTCAATCAATATCAGATACTCATGATCTCAGTTTGTTATGTGAATAAAGCGCACCCATCCACAGAATCAATTTCTTCCATTCCAACCTCTTCACCACCGTAGGCAAGACCAAAGGGCTGTCAAAGGAAGTCAGGGACAAGATTGTGGACCTGCACAAGGCTAGAATGGGCTACCGAACACCAGCAAGAAGCTTAGTGAGAAGTGTCAATATGATTATTCTAAAATAGAAGAAATATAAAATGACTATCAATTGTCCTTGGTCTGGAGTTCTATGCAAGATTGTTCCTCATGGTGGGAGGATGATTATGAGAAAGATGGTGGATCAGCACAAAACCACACAAGTAGAGCTTGTTACTGATCTGAAGGCAGTTGGAAGCACAAACACCACTGGTAACACACTACACCGCAACAGATGGAAAACTTGCAGCACCCACAACGTCTCCCTGCTCAAGAACCCACATGTACAGACCCATCATTAGTAGGGGTGCAACAATACACAAAATTCACGGTTCGGTTCGGTTCGATACTTTGGTGTCACGGTTCGATATTTTTTCGATACAACAAAAATGTTCATGCCTTAATTTGTCATTTATTAAATTTTCACGGCACATTCCGCACCACATCTCTGTGCGTTCATCATTTGTTTGAAGCCAGCTCACCTCCTGCAACTACTTTTCCGAGAATACGTGCTTCTTTTGTGGTTCGGACTCCTTCTGACATTTCTTTGGAGGTGGAGGAACATCACAGTAATTGCTTAAAGGAGCTTGCTTCTTCGACATCTTTAAGAGTTCTAAACAAATGTCTGTCCTCCTCCTGAAAATCTTATGTATGCAAACACGCGTTGCAACTTCTTATCTTGTGCCCGTTTTTTATTTTGACAGCAAATGCGCACCTGCGGACCTTATGAGCAGCCCTGGTTATTTCGCTTGTCATATTGCAGCCACAGAAATTCTTTTGTCCATGAAACCATAAAGCTGCACTTTCTTTTTGCCTTATGGTCTGATTTGTCATAACTTTTCCATTTTGTGGTAAGCTTTTCTTTGGCTGTCACTTCTTCACCCTGACCTGTCTTATTTGGCTCAGCAGAACTAAAATATTGTGGCGAGCTCAGACAAGGAGGAGACGGAGGTATCGTTTGGTCTTGCTTCCCGTGAGCTAGCCAGGGAGCACAGCCGTTTATTGACATCTGCAGAAGAACACTGCCGCTAGCTAACTGCTCAGCGCGGCAACAGCACAGCAACAACAACAACAACACACAGGGCGCCCTCTGACCCCGGAAGGACACACCGTGGCAGCGAGAGGGCGTCACCCGTCACTATGGCAACATAAACAAAACATAACTGTACAAACAGAACCCCGAACAGCCCTGACCTGCTACATAGCCCCCACCTAAGGGGTCAGTCGTCCCCGACGACCCCATTACCCCACACAAAGTCCTGCAAATGTCCAGGTGCCTTCTTTTGCCGCACCGGCCGGTCACGACCGGCGGGGGAAAAGTCACTCGGGTCAGAACATGGGGTGCCACCATCATCCCGCTTCTGACACCAATGTGGCGAGCTCAGACAAGGAGGAGACGGAGGTATCGTTTGGTCTTGCTTCCCGTGAGCTAGCCAGGGAGCACAGCCGTTTATTAACATCTGCAGAAGAACACTGCCGCTAGCTAACTGCTCAGCGCGGCAACAGCACAGCAACAACAACAACACACAGGGCGCCCTCTGACCCCGGAAGGACACACCGTGGCAGCGAGAGGGCGTCACCCGTCACTATGGCAACATAAACAAAACATAACTGTACAAACAGAACCCCGAACAGCCCTGACCCGCTACATAGCCCCCACCTAAGGGGTCAGTCGTCCCCGACGACCCCATTACCCCACACAAAGTCCTGCAAATGTCCAGGTGCCTTCTTTTGCCGCACCGGCCGGTCACGACCGGCGGGGGAAAAGTCACTCGGGTCAGAACATGGGGTGCCACCATCATCCCACTTCTGACACCAATGTGGCGAGCTCAGACAAGGAGGAGACGGAGGTATCGTTTGGTCTTGCTTCCCGTGAGCTAGCCAGGGAGCACAGCCGTTTATTAACATCTGCAGAAGAACACTGCCGCTAGCTAACTGCTCAGCGCGGCAACAGCACAGCAACAACAACACACAGGGCGCCCTCTGACCCCGGAAGGACACACCGTGGCAGAGAGAGGGCGTCACCCGTCACTATGGCAACATAAACAAAACATAACTGTACAAACAGAACCCCGAACAGCCCTGACCCGCTACAATATATATCCTGCTGCTTTTACACACGCACTCACATAATGCTCAGCGATTCTCTGCACGATCAACCTCTCACATGTTTAAGCTTGCTGCGGGAGATTTCACTTGTCATGTTTGCATAGTAAGCTAACGATTGATAAGACGATGTCAGAGGAATTGGTGCGCAAATTATCATCACTCACCAATCAGTGCTGTCGCTCTCTATACACAGTTCACACGATTGCAAAGTGAAAGCAAAAAACAAGCGCAAATTCAAATGCGATTTCAATATGTCACATATTGACAGTGGCTCACCGATGCCAATGACATAATTACCCAGCTACATTTCCGAAAGAATGCAAAAGCATTGACGTATATTTTTCCTTCCTATGATAGCCCGACGGGCAGAGCAGAGATAGATTTTGGTAGCCCGACTGGAAAAATCGCTAGCCCCGGGACGTTGGACGGGCGATTTTGCGAGCCCTGTATCTGATTGAGGAATCACTCATCTTTGGAAAAGAGAGTTTATTACAGAGAAATGGCTCTTTCCAAAATAAAAGCTATACTATACGCTTCTTCTGGGCTATATTCTCAGCAGCATATTAAACATATCAGGTCCCCATAAGGAGAATTATGTGCTAACGGCTGTCTAAATGACTTGGGTAAAGTTTGTAGCATGCATGTTTGTTGTTTTTGTCTGCTTCCACTTGTCTTTGCACTAGGATGATGTCGGTGTAAATGTGCAGTCATATTTGTTGTGTTCCCACTAGTGCTGTCAGCGTAAATCTCGTTGAAATGAGGTTAACGCCACAGGCAAATCTCCGTTAATGAGCTACCGCAGATCGCCCGTGCATGGGGCTGGACAGCCAACACGTTAACGAGCTAACTGCGCTAACACACTAGCTCCCACCCATGTAATTGAGCATTGCGTGGCACATCCAACATACTGTTTTACTTTAGTCCATGATGTGCTTACCTTCAGGGTCATATGTCACATGAAAACCAAAATACTTCCAAACGCCAGATCTGAATGAGGGTGGGGAAGGTTCAATTTGCCATGTTGCAAGGAGAGCTTAAACTTCTGTCTCGCTAGCTTGCCCTGCGCTCAGTGAATCTGCGTTCGACTACTCCGCCTAGGCTGCTGCACTGTCGAGCGCAGATCCACTGAGCGCTCAACACAGACAGCATAGTCAGAAGGAAAGTTGATAAAATAAATTAAAAATGTATTTTGTATTGTTCGATACATATGCGTACTGAACCGAAAGCACTATATCAAACGGTTCAATATCGATACGAGTATCGTTGCACCCCTAATATATGTATATATTGTACTATTCTTAGTTAGCGTATTGTCTGTCTTGTTAATGTTTGTTTATAATGGAGCACTGTAACATAAAATAATTTCCCCTAGGGATCAATAAAGTATTCTGATTCTGATTCTGATGCTTTGAGGTGGTTTCACATGGCGACTTTGCTGCACTAGTGTAAAATCCTGGATTGAAACCTGCTTCTCCCAGCCAGAACACTGAAGAGAGGTTGTGAATGGGTCTTCCAGTATGACAGTGACCCAAAATGTAATTCCAAGGCAACAAAAGAGTGGTTAAAGAAGAAGCACGTAAAGGTTGTGGAGTGGCCTAGCTGGTCTCCAGACCTCAGTTCTGTAGGAAATCAGTAGAGGGAGCTGAAGCTTCAAGTTGCCGAGCAGGCACTCTTCTCCAAGTACGTCTCCAAGTAAGTCGTGTTTTGCTTGGGGATGAAATACTTCCTTTACTCAATGACAAGCAAATCAATCTATAACTGTTATGTAATGTGCTTTTTCCTGGATTTTGGTGTTCATGTCTTTGTAAATGAGCAAACTTCCAAATAAGGAATTAATAGTAATTGGTACTAAGGAAGCCAAAGTATGCAAAGAAAATAGATCCCACCACCACCAGACTGAACTGTTGATACAAGGCAGGATGACTTCATCCTATAATTTTCTTTTTTGCCAGATTCTGAACCTACCATCAGAATGTCAGAATCAGATGATGCAATGTTTTATTGTCCAATTTTAGTGAACTAATGCCAACTGTGGCCTCAGTTTCCTGTTCTTACACAGGAGTGGCAACTTGTGTGATTTGCTGCTCCTATACTTCAAAGTTCAATGTGTTGTGCAACCTGAGATGTTCTTCTACATACCCTGGTTATAACTAATGGTTATTTGAATTACTGTTGCCTTCCTATCAGACTGAAGCAGTCTGGTCACTCTTGTCTGAACTTTGGCATGATAAGGCATGTTCTCCCAGAGAACTGCATTTCACTGGATAGGTCCTTTTTTTCAGGCCATCCTCTGTAAACAGTATAGAAAAACCCCAGTACACTGGACGTTTCTGAAATACTCACACCAGCCTGTTTAGCATCAAAACCCATGTCACATTTTGTGTTACTTAAATCACCTTCCTTTTCTATTCTGATGCTCAGTTTGAACTTCAGCAGGTTGCCTTGGCTATGTCTACATGAGTAAATGGAGTGAGTTCCTGCCATGTGAATCACAGCTGAACAGCTGTACCTAACAAAGTGGCCAGGGCCTGTGTGAGTGCGTATTTTAGGTGTCATGACTGAAGAATACCTAAGTTATCTTTATGATCCTTTCAAGGGCAAGTTAACATATTCCACTATTCACACGTGCTCTGACAGAAAATCCTCTGGGATACTTGAATTCTCTTTTCCATATCCTCCAAGAACTGTGTCAAATAAATAGGTGACAATTTCAGTTTCCAACTTCATCAAACACATTGCTTCCAGAAGGATATATATTAAACGGGCATGCTTAGAAAATTACACATTGCAGCATAATTTGTACATTCATTTGAGTGAACTTTTCAATTAGCAATGACTGATAACCTTATTAAAATGAGAAAAGGGTGCATAATCACTCCACTATTAAATCTTTGGTTTTAAACTGCCCAGAAAAGCGATTTAACTAAAGTCGACCCGATTTGACCTTTTATCGTCCATTTATTTTCATGTGTTTTTTTTTTTCTCACATGCTCAAAAATGCATTGAAAGCTGTGAGCCAAGAGGACATCACGTTGGTGAAATAGTCCTAACTGAAAGCTTTTGTTTTGCAACAAAAAAATTCAAGTCGGGAGAGGTGTAAAGAACAGCCAACAGCAATCGACAGTCTGAGAGCACACTTTTTTTGTGCCAGTGTAGGCCACTTGATGATTCAGAACACTTAATTTTAATAAGGCGGGGTGGGGGGTGGGATGCTGGTTTCCGTGCCTTTTGCCAGCCGAATCATATCTGTGTAAGAAAACTTCCCCTGACATGTAGGACAAATGAGTTGTTTTATTGCACACGGGTGAGTAACTCGACTAGTTTTGAAATAACTCAGAGTGGACAGGAGGTGGCGCGAAATGCTGCTCGTCTGACTGTATGACGACACAGTCACTGTTTCCTTCCAGTCACGGCCACATGGGCGGCGTATGAAAGGCTATCCTCAAATCAAAACCGTAACGTTTCCTGTTAAATTAACAGCCACGTGATATTTATCTCGGTGACTTACACACTTTTAACACAAATTCCCTTATTATTGTCACGAAATATCCACTCACGTCCGGCAACCAAGCCGCGGTTATAATGCTATGTTGAGAATGTTGCTACCCTCATTTAAAATCATTATCTGTTACTGTGTCCGTGTGGATGACAGAACTGCATTAGAAACCAGCACGGAGGCTTTTTGAAGTAATTTAGGTGGGAACTATTTCTTCTATGTGCGGACTGTGACAGACTGCGCAGTGCGTCCCTGTACTTTCACCTTACACTGTAACCTGTGCGTTAATCTATCACAGGCGAGAACGGAGTGCGTGTTTTCCATCGTTTTAAATGCAAGTTGCCTGAAAATATTAAAGGACACAGAGCAGATTATACCAGACCTCAGTACCGCATCCTGCCGTGGACGTGACATTCAACACGGGTTAGTGCCCACACAACCATCCGACCTCATTAATATGTAGGTACGTAACGTCCACGCCGGAGGCTGTCTTTAAATACGGGGAGACACCCTCACACCGGCAGCACTTCAGTCAAAGAGCGTTAGTGTGGAGCTGACACATTCCAACTCCTGGTTTCACCCGTTTCTTTGAAACCTTCAAGGTAAGATGGGTCGCGGTACTCTGACTCTACACACCACATCTGCACCCAGGACTCTCTAAAGACTGTTTTTTATTTAAAGATTTTAAAAGCTGAATGTCTCAAACCGCGTGCTAGAGGACAGACCGGGGCGTGACGATGTGTAATCAGTATTAATTGGGTTCAGCTGCAGATTAAATCAGTTAAGATTTCTGTCAGTATTATTTCCCTTATAGCATAAGTAAACAAGTCAAGCAGAGGTAACAGGTTGTCTTGGGCATTCTGCAGATGCATAGTTACTTGTGGGCTATTATGGAGTATTTTATTCGCCCGTTGTATAAAATGTAATAAAAACAGGAAATATTCCGACTCGTTGGTGTTTAAAAACCTTTTTATGTTCTTTCTGTTTGAATCCATCCCCGTGATCGAGGCGCTTGGGTTTTGGTGACGTAAAATGCGCATTGGCTACGCATGCCTACAGCCGCGGTGGCGACCATCTTCCAACAGCTATAAATGACCCTGGCCCTTTTAATTTACTGCGCTTGGGCGTGCTTGCCTATCGCAGGGACGCAGTGTCTTTAATTGTCTTGTTGGTGTTTTATGGCTTTGCCAGAAATGCCGTCCCCGCGTTGTCGGCTTTGTCTGATTCATCGGACCTTTCTTGGCACAGAGTTGTGGATAAATATTTGACAAATGCAGACTGTGGGGAAACTATTAATGTCTGGTTCTATGACGACTGCAGGGCGGTAAAGCTTTTCTAGGACTTAAATTCAACAACAGTCTTTTCTTGAATTCAGATGTGGACAAGAGATGTGCAGCAGCATTGTAACTGAGATGCTGAACGGCAGCCGTTACCTGACACCCTGTATAGCCTTTAGTGGCCTGCTGGCAAAAGAATGAACCAAATGAGCACAATAATGTTGGGAAACATGATAACACTAGGACTGTGTGTAATGTCCCATTATACTCTTCCAGCTACTAAAAGTCGTCCTCTTATTCAGGCAACTAAGGAAGCAGTTTGTGGAGCACAGCAGTGAAGCACTGTCCCATATAGAACACTGGCAATAATCCTAGATTATAATGGGTCCAAATGCTGGTACATGTAGTATGGATTACACTACTACATTTTTATCCTACAGTTTTGAGCAAACTGTATATACAAGCTGTAGATGGTCACCTTGATGTCAGACTGACATTCTGGCTCCAGCCATCTTGTTTGTTTCAAGTAAACTGATAGATGCCTGGCAGCTCAAGGACACTGGTCACTTGTACACTAGTGGATGCTCATTCAAAAGTAAGCCGCACCCTAATGCAGAGGCTGCTTTATCCTCTTCTCTTAACGGCGCAGCATTTAAGACTAGAAGGGATCAATTGGCACCATAAACCCGTTTGGGAAAGCTTTACCGAGGACATAAATCATGGAAGATGTAAGGTCACATTCATACACTTTAGAGGTTTCAAGTGAGCTCTAGTAGATGTCTCAGTGCATTAATCTGGGCCTGTACTTGGCCATACGTGCTCATCTACACGTCTCAGTGGAAACTGTGCCTTGTCACACCGGTGGTGGAGCCAGGAAACGCAGTGTGTGTGCATGTGAGGCCATCTGGGGATGTTCCCTGTTGCACAGAGGCAAGCTGCAGTGCTTTCAAAAGCAGTGGTTGCCATGGATGCAAGGAGAGGCTCTTTAAAGCTCAATCTCTCAACCTTAATGAAAGTGTTCAAATGAAAATGACATTTCAGTTCTGTAATGATGAAATACAATAAAATCCAGGCTTGATTCATTGTGGGATGTGAAATTAGTCATGGAAACTTTTTTGTGAGCCAACTAGTAACCACACATTCAAATTGCTTCATAGATTATGCGTCTCGCTTTCTTCATGCTCTCTCACTCCCCTCTGTTTACCCCCCCAACCTTTTCCCTTCATTCTCTTCCCCTTTATACTTCTGCATGGCGTCCTTACGTCTTGTGTCTCATATCCTTCATTTCCTTTATCTTTACTTTTAATAGATGTCCACCATGGAGAAGCTCATTGGCCATGTGATGAAGGAGGAGCCTGTTGGCAGCAGGTGCAAAGTGACTGTAGTGGGTATTGGCATGGTGGGCATGGCCTCTGCTGTCAGTATCCTGCTCAAGGTAAGACGGGTAGGAGGGGAATAAACTTGTTGAAATTAAGAAGATTGCTACTATCCTTATTTGGGGATTGAAAAAGGTTTACTCAATAGGATTTCACTGGGACAGATGTAAAGGTTGTGATGGCTAGAGCAATAGACTTACCAGATCCAACGACATTTACCAGAAATGATGTGTTTGCTGTGTTATGTAAAGTTTGTTTGGTTGTTAAATTGACCTATAATATAATAATTAGGACTTGTGTGATGAGCTGGCACTGGTTGATGTGATGGAGGACAAGTTGAAGGGTGAGGCGATGGACCTGCAGCACGGATCCCTCTTCCTTAAGACGCACAAGATTGTAGCTGATAAAGGTGAGAATTGACAAACTGTCATTTAGTTTACTTGCTGACTAACCTGGAGTGGAATACAACTTTTTTTTTTTTTTTTTTTTTTCCTCCCTCCATCTCTTCAGACTACAGTGTGACAGCCAACTCTAAGGTGGTGGTAGTGACTGCAGGTGCCCGCCAGCAGGAGGGCGAGAGCCGTCTCAATCTGGTGCAGCGTAACGTTAACATCTTCAAGTTTATCATCCCCAACATCGTCAAGTACAGCCCCAAGTGCATCCTGATGGTGGTCTCCAACCCAGGTTAGACAAGGAGTCTACATCATGTGGGGTTTACATGGTCCAATTCCTGTTCGAAGCAGATTAATGGCTGATAATTTCTCATTTGGCACCTTCCCAGTGGACATCCTGACCTATGTTGCCTGGAAACTGAGTGGCTTCCCCCGTCACCGTGTGATTGGCTCTGGCACTAACCTCGACTCTGCTCGTTTCCGCCACATCATGGGAGAGAAGCTCCACCTGCATCCTTCTAGCTGCCATGGTTGGATCATCGGAGAGCATGGAGACTCTAGTGGTACGCTAGCGACATTATTTGCGAAATTTATACTGTCACGTACAGTTCAGAATTTCCTGTTTCAGTGGGGTGTATTTCTTTCTCGTAGTGCCTGTGTGGAGTGGTGTGAACGTTGCTGGAGTTTCTCTTCAAGGCCTCAACCCAAAGATGGGGGCTGAGGGTGACCCAGAGCACTGGAAGGCAGTGCACAAGATGGTGGTTGATGGGTGAGTGTTGCAATTTATTTGCTGGAGTCTGTCATCCTCTTCAAACATACTGATTTTTGTTTTTAACAACATGTATGGAGTGCCTATACTATTCCCCATGAAATGCTGTGTTAGACTAAAGCTCACTTGTTCTCTTTGACTCGTGTCTAACTGAAGTGCCTGACAATGATTAACACTGAATCCATAAATGGCAGTAATGACGCCGTATGACCCATTATCTGTATTGGTATGTCTGAAAGTTGTATGCAACTCTCTGCAGAAAGGTTAATATTGCACCATCATTTATTGTCTGCCAATCAGTAGACTTGTATTGTAATAGCTGGGTCTTTAGAGTTCAGCCATGTGCAATACAATGTTCTTTGTGTCCCAGTTGAGTCTTATCATTTCACTTATCTTTACAAAGATGAGAGAAATCCACATGTGTTGTTTCAACAGAAGAAATGGTATCTGTAAATGTGCACCTCTGTATGGCTAGTAGAACTCATTTGTCTTATCTTTTAAAGGCAGTTAAATATTTTAATTAAAAATCAATTTTGTATCCCTGTTTTCAAAACTCTTATGGGCAACTCGTCAAATTTAAGTTTCTCATGCAAATACCAGTGGCTGCAATCAATGTCTACTATAAACTTGTTTAAAAAAAAGAGCTCGCACAACATGACCCATTTCTCCTTTCAGTCTGTTATATGCCATGCTCATTTTTATTTCTTGTCCATGCTGCAGAGCCTATGAGGTTATCAAGCTGAAGGGCTATACTTCCTGGGCCATTGGTATGTCTGTTGCTGACCTAGTGGAAAGTATCATGAAGAATCTGCACAAAGTGCACCCTGTGTCTACACTTGTCCAGGTAGATGAGGATTTCAGTCTTTATTTTTACTTGCTGAAAAGAAAATGCTATACTTTCCACAGATGTGACAAGGTCAGCTTGTAACTATCACATTTCCTTGCCTTTTACTGTATAGGGCATGCATGGGGTGAAGGACGAAGTCTTCCTGAGCATCCCTTGTATCCTGGGCAACAGTGGCTTGACAGATGTCATTCACATGACGCTGAAGCCTGAGGAGGAGAAGCAGCTGGTGAAGAGTGCTGAGACCCTGTGGGGTGTACAGAAGGAGCTCACTCTGTGAAAAGCACGTCTCTGAATTCTCCAGTTGTCCCTAAAATGACACCATGTGACTCCCTCCTAGTTTCCCTCTTGTGTCTCTCATTGTAATTGGTTGATGTCACCTGTGAATTTCTTAAAAGGCCAAGTGCTTGTAACTAAACCACTCAAAGCTGGGTTTTACGTTTGAGAGATTCACATACAGGTGTCATTTTCCTTTGCTTCCTTCAACCTGGCCTTGATCTTCCATGAAATTTTTGGAAACTCATGCTCGTATCCGTAAAGTCAGCCTGTGTTGGAGAGTAAGTATTTGTCATCCATTTGTCCTCTCTGAAATCATGCAGTCTTTGTGCATATATATTCTGTGTACTGTATGTTACGAGTACTGTTATTGCTTTTTCTGTACACTCCTAGATCAGTCTGTATGCATTCTGTGGCCGTTGAAGTTATGTTTCTCCACTTGGTAATCTCGGTTTATATCTTGGAGTATAATGGAGACATTCCATTCTGTATGAGGAGGGCTTCCTATTCACCCACAGTAACACTGCTGCATATGTCACTGGTCCAAAATCTTATGATACCAAAGTACCTTATATTATAGTAAAGCAGACTTCCATAAACTTTCTTGGTACTGAAGCCTTCTTAAAGCCTAACCACAAGTGCACTGACAAAATACTTTTGAAAGCAAATTTCATGGCACACAAAAAAACTGGCAAAGTTTACATCTATTAAGGATAAAATGTGACTGCCATAATATAACTCAGATAACAGAGCCAGTGGGAAAGGGTTGGGTTATGAATCATAAGACTGCTACAGTCATTTAAAACAAAAGTTGCTTGTGTACCCTAAATGTTCTAACAGGGTTTTTTTTTGTTTTTTTTAACACCACCTGACTCTGGAAAAGAACATTAAAAACAAATTCTATTTATAAATGTTAGATCTATTTATGTATTAATGTCACAATATTAAAGAGGATTTATCGATAAGTTACTGGGAAACATGTCATGGCAGCTGGATATTAAGCTGTTTGCTGTAACATCAAATAAATCTGCCAGGATTATTCAAGTTTGTCCTGTGTTCTGTCCTGCATTTACCATCAAACCTGGGGTTGGGGGTCCGTTTGTTTGCGGAGCTGCTGGGTCAGCTGTTGCCCAATATGAGGCTGATCTGAGCTTTTCATGCAAGACTTCAAAATATTTAACTTGCCTTTAAATTACTCGTATTCATACTATTCTACCTGCTCACAACCACTAGCATTTTAATATGTAACTATCACTGGTTTCATAAGTGGTCTGTGTTAAGAGCAGTTTTCTTACAGAAAGCAGTTCTACAAACCAGTGGAGGAAATTATAGTTCATTATTTTGGCCTTTGGTGTACAGACTAGAGCACCAATCTTCAAGTTGGTACACTCTGAACCACCGCTACCTTTTGGTTGTGCAACACAGAAAATCGTTGAATAATATCAATTATGCAAGCCACATGAATGACATGACTAAAAAGAGATGACCTATTAAATCAATTTATTTGTACTGATTTACATCTTTACATAAAAGAGCAAGTTGCCTATGGTTAAACTGAGGAAAAAAAACAAAACAAAATCTATAATACAATTCAAAGTGCATTTAGTAAAAGGCTAAATTCAAGAAAAAAAACTTTACACAAGTTAAAGTTTTGATTAGTACATTTGTTTACTTTTGTACCTCTTAACACCCAGTTTTATTCACAAATTTTTAACTTATGTTTACTTTAACCTTCTCAGCAGGACTGAGAATGGACAGCATGGGAAAAAAGAAAATAAATCAGATACAATGGAGAAATTCCTTTACGATCCAGTAATGTATGCCAAGCCTGCCACCTACCTTAGACACTCTACAGAGTGAAACAAAAAAATGTACATGATTGACTGGTTAAAGCAGTCAACGGGTATAACAAGCAGCCGCCACACACTGAAAGAACCTCTCTCTCTCACACACACACACCCTCCATAAGGAGACATACAAATGGAAAATAATGTAGTAATAGTAGTGTGTGCAAGTGGGATAAGAGCTCAAATTAAAGCTGAATGTCTGACCCAAACAAATCGGTTCAGGTTAATGGATATAACTTCATGGCTACTGAAACATGAACAGAAATCCTGAGGATGAACCCTTCCCTTCCTGAAAAGTACTCCTGTGTATTTACAGACATATCTTTTCATTACAAAAGGGAGTGATCATATGGGCTCTCTACAAAGCTCTTCACTTTTAGCCCCTACCATCTGTACTTAAGCCCCTACCATCTGTACCTACTAGCCAAATCATGTGTTATGGCAAAGAAATTGCCAACAGAACCTGTAAGCTTTAGTTTTAGGCCAAATTTAATGTCATGACAGTGTTTTTTGCTTTTAATATTTGGTCATAAAAATAACCCTCTCATGTTTAGGTCATGTCCTTACACAATGACCTCAAAGGAGTGTTTGGTTAGTTTAAAATCTAAACTGTCTAGCTACAACTATGGCTGCAATTTACCATTCAAATATGTATTTTGTCTTTGTTGGTGCTGTTCAAATTTCTATCAGAATAAATTCAATATAAGACTATAAAATAGAGCAGCTGGTTGATATACAAGATGATAGAAGAGAGTAAGAGAGCATGAAGATATGAATGTTTCTAGGTAGTAAGCGTGGGTCAGTAGAGGTCACTAAGCCCAGCAGTCTTGCGGGCTTTTTGCATAAGAGCACGAAGCTGGAACTGCTTCCTGGACAGAAGACGTACATGCTATAAACAGGAAAAAAAAAAAAAAAAAGAGGCAGATAGGTTAAAGTGTCTGTATACTTGTTTCTGCTTATATGTGCTAGCAGCTATCTAGATCTGGTTACCTTGAGAAAAACTTCCAGGTCTATGACACCCCTGCGGAGGGCTTCGCCCAGGTAGAAGATTGTGTCTTCAATTGCATTCTCTTCAGCGTACAGGTTCAGGATCTGTTTGTACAATGGCGCTGTGGGCACAATGACGTCATCAATGTCATTATTCTCCGACTGGTTTTCCATTTTCTCCAAGGCCTCGCTCAGCTCCTCGTCTTTTCTCTTCAGCAGATCGATGTTCCTGTCAACTTCAGTCTAGTGGAAACATCGTGATGATTGCACATATTTAGCAAATCTCAAAAATGACTGCTGTAACAGTTATCTGTGGTGAATAGAGAACAAAACAAACAGAAAGATTTAACACTGAAAGTATGATCATCTCTCACCACTTCCTGGTCCAGTCTTGAGATCATCTCTTCCAGTTTCTGATGTCCTTTCTTCAGGTCCTCTTCTGTTCGCTTCAGGGCATCCAACTCTGCCTGAGCTCTGTCCATCTCCTCCTTCATTCTCCAGCGAAGCTTGTCACTCACTGCAGAAATTAGAGATGCCCGGATGGTGTCCTCGCCAATGGTGCCATCTCTGTTTGGGCCTTAAGAGGAAGAGATTATAATAAGTCATCTGAGACAGTGAACAGGAGAGCCAGATGGAAAAAAAGATACTACTACAACTTAAACCATAATCTCACCCAAATATAATTATATTTGATTTTGTTAAGTCTCTTTTACACATACCATGTCCTATGTAAAAGAGCCTTTACTGTAAATTGACAAAAGCTAATCATCTTCAGATAACTGTAAAAATGATAATTTAAATCATAATTCTGTGGAGGCTTTTCTTCCACAGAGAAACTGTGCCACCCTAAGGTGAGGATGTTTGACTAAACCATAACAGACATTTTTTTCAGGTTCTTGGTGGAGGCAAGAGGAAAATGCACAGATTTCTGTCAAATATGGTAACATGGACTTGTGGCCTTTACTATATACACAGACCAACTCTACCAGCGCACATAGTCACTCCCTAAAGCTCACTATGAGCCAAGAAAAACTCTCCACTATTCATCCTTGCATTGCAGTTATTCAGTTCAAACAATTCACACTACATTTAAAATATTTTCAACAGTATTTATAGGCACAGCAAGGCATCACCACAGAGAAATCTGACAACAAGGTTTATATACAAACAAAAGGGTCCAAAAGGGTGTTTTCCAGAATGATGGAAAATGAATGAAGTATTCACATGATTTTCCCAGTTAAGCCATTTATTGGCCTCCAGTTTTAGTTTCAGTTTAACACCCATTGGCCAATCTATGATTTATGTTCTGGTTGTAGCACTATCCACAGTGACAACAATATTGTAGGATGGTGGTGAAAAAAGCAACAGAAGGAAAATTACATCTTAACAAATTCATACTTTTATTGAAAAACAAATTCCATGTAGGCAACCTTACTAAGCATTACAGCTGGTATTTTGGACTGTATTGTAAAACAATTTACATGTTTATTTATTAGTGTTTTATACTAGCTACACAAGACAGTTCAAGGACTGGCAAATTCCAGATTATATAGCAGTAAATATACTGGCAAATGTCTGCAGAGTCAAGACCACCTTGTGTACAGTCTGGAGTCAGCGCCACAAATGTCAGAGTTAATTCACCCACTAGGTGACCCCATTTCTTCTCCTTTACCGTTCCAAACCTAAATATAGACCTGTGTGCTTCTGAAGTTTAAGTTGTGGGGGGCAAAAAGAAGCTTTCCCTTTCCGTTCAGGGCCATCCCACCCTTTGGCCTTTAATAGACCCCACTCTAGTTACACTAATGACCTTTCACTGGTGACTTGGTACGCTACTGAAGTTATTCAGAGGGTGAGAGAGTCGAAGTCAAAAGGTCAAGTGTCTCAGTATGGATTAACTAAAGATCATAAAGTTTTATCAAGGGTGAATAACGTTTTTTGCTGAGAATTAAAACTGTTCTACATTAATATTTCAAAGATACCTGGAAGTAGAAAACATATGCACCCAGATGCTGGATGTAATACTTACCCACTGTGGAAACTGGAGTCTGGGTGGGGTAGTGTGCCGGTCCAGCAGTAGCTGGGTAAGAGTTCCCCCCTGGGTACTGATAACTTGGGTAGCCTCTGAAAATAGTTAGATGATTGTCAAGCTAATGCTTTACATTTTCTATTCTGAAACATTTCAAGACCGTATTTGCAAAATTCAGCTGTACATGTAACAGAGCCAGTGCTGCAGTGTCTTGATAATAAAAGTCAGTGAATACTCCACCATCAAACATATTGAATTTGTTGTGTCACACATATAAGTGTTAGCTGTAGGCAGCAAATAAAAGGGCTTGGGAGAAATCTTACCCAGAGTTAGGATTTGGACCATATGGTGACACTGCAGGCATGCCAGGCATGTAGGAAGCTGCAGCAGAGAGAGAGAGAGACAAAAAACGAGATCTCAGGACACAAAGGTCAAAGGTTTCATTGATTTTTTTTGGGACTGCTCACAGGCACACAGAAGAGACAGAGATAAAGTATCAGTTTCAGTATTGTGTTGCCATAGTATGTGAGCTCCATCTGGTGCCCAAGGAAGTAAATGCACCATTAAAAAACAAACAAAAAAAACCTAATTTCTAACACTTTGGGAAAAAAAATTCACAGACTACTGTGTACAAGAAATGTATGTCACTCACAATTTGGGGGTCCGGCTGCTTGAAAGGCTTGGTAAGGAGCTTGTGTGGTCGGACGAGAAAACACAGGGGGCTCCTCCCCGAACACCACAATCATCACCTGAATCAGACCATACAGGTCTGATTGAGGCTATAAAACAGTGAGACACATTTTATTAACCAAATTGCCAGGCAAGTTAAGAATGCAAATGATATCTCGAGCCACAAAGGCACTTTTTTTGTCCTATAATCCAGCATACCAAAATGTTGCCTTTTTCTCCATCTAGTAAATTCTTTGAGCTACATTTTTGTGTGCAGAAACTCTAGTTGTCACACTACATGCTTTTAATACCTTAAAACATGTTTTTAAACATGGATTAAAAGAATTACTACTTACATGTTTCCATTCATGTAGATACGGCAGGTAAATCTTTCCATTAGCATCTATGTGCTTGCCAGTTTTGATCATCATAGCGCTGGTAGGTTTGACAAAACATATAGGTGGGTTGTAGGGATATGTGTCCAGGAGCCACAAACACACTGGGATGTTGTACACATTACCTACAGAAATCAAATACACAGTGTTATAATATAGCTATTGTCCAAAACCTTAATGTCCTCACTCCTCCCTTAATATTTAACAAACTCCATATTCTATTATCAAGAACATATTAAGTGAAACACATTTTATGTATCTTTGTACATCAAATACACATTTAAAAAAAATCACAAAGTCTGATATTCAAGCAAGATTAAAAAAAAACTGCTTTCTGTCCACATCCACAAGGTGAGAAAGTTTAGGTTTGGCATTTGTCCTGAGATAATGGTGTAAAAAGGAAAAAAAAAAGGTGCAGTTAATCCAGTAAGTCAGAGTGACCACATCGGATAGAAAAAAAGTAGTCTAGTAGACATTATAAATAGTAGTAAAAAAAAAAAAAACTTCACTTAATTATGCTTGAAATTTTCAAAAATATATATAAAGTTATTAATTTATTGGAAAACCTCTTTTTAGAGAGCAAAGAAACATCCATTACCTCTGTAGCTCACAGGAACAGTTCCTGTCAAGCTCATCAGATCTCTTGTGGAGCCATCATTAAATACTGAAATACAAGCAGATGCATGCCATTACACAACATACAAGTGAAACCAAGCAGTTAAAAACAGGAGATAAATATTACTTAATTTACCATAAGCATCCATGACTGGCTTCAAATCCTTGTACTGGGAGATCACATTGGTTATTTCACGAACAGTCAGGTCTCTGTATTTGTATTGCTGGGCAACAAGTAGAGGAGACAAAATTAATATTTTTACTTTTTTTTTTTTTTTTTTATATTTTGTTTACCAAGCTGCTATTCAAAATTCAGTGCCATACAAACTGAGAGTGATCATTTGTATTGACTGATTGATTTTATTTCACTCCAAAACATATCACAGACTAAAAACATATATCACTTAATTACCAGAATAATGACTAAAAAAATACAACTAAAAATAAAAGTCAACTTATTTGATAGGTATTTTGCACTGTCAGTTGAGCTAATGTTAACTGAATTATATTTCACTGACAGGCCACGTTTGTTTGTTTTTTTTACTATCAGAAATAATACTTTCACTCTTCAACAAATGAAGTGCAAGCTTACTGTTCTTCTAACCGCGGGATAACAGATTCTTATTACTGAGCTAAGCTCAATATCCTTAGGATTTTTACACAAACTACAAGAGCTGGATAAGAATCACGTACATAAAGGAAATGTTCAAAAGACAAATCTGAAACAGTAATAGACCTGTAACAGATCCTTGTGGTACACCACAGATAAAATTTCCAAGGGGTGACCTTGAAGAACCATTATTTAATTCTACATACTGTAAACAGGACTTGAAACACCTTACAGATTAAATTTACTGCCTCTTTACATTTGCTTATAAATTAGAATAATCCAATTAAAAAGCCTTGTGAACGTAAATTAGTACAATACCAGTATGGATACAATTATCCATATTAAACTCATTTTTATCAGAGAAGTGTTTAAGACCAGTGTCAATAGAGTCCCTTGGTCTGGCAACCGATTGAGAGTCATTAGCTTTTTCCCACCGATGCATCACAAACCTGGTAATAAACAATTCTCTAAAGTATTCTGAACACGACTGGCAATATAAATACAGGTCTACGGTAACCTCCAAAACCGTGGTCTCATTTTTTTAACCAAAGTAACTTCAATTAATAATATGTGCAACTGTGTGTTCTATGGTTACACAGTTATGCCTCAATCTAATTTAGTACAATATATTTTACCAAAACAATAGTTAAGATACTTTATTATCTTAAATTTGGCGAAAATTGACAGTCTATTAAACAAAACCGTACCAGGAAATGTTAAACTGGCTTCTAACGTTAGCCAGTGTCAAACAGGACGCTATGAGCTAATTTGCTATCGTTTTTCAACAGTCAACACTCAAGCTCAAACTTACCTTTAGCATTTTCTTCAGGTTACTTTCGTTGACTACTGCCATGTTCCTCAGGTGTTTATTTTCACTTTTCTTATTAATAAGTTAAGCGTCTTAACAGCTGACTTTTATGACAGCTAAAGTGACAGCGAATGCAAGCTAAAGCTGGCTAGCGGAGCTCCGGTAAATGCAAGGCTAACGTTAGCCCTAGCTCGGGCGGACTCAAACAAGGGCGTGATTCAGCTACTACGAGAAATCTTCCAGTCTTGTAAACGGGAACTGTATCTGTGTTCCACGCGAATACTCAAAAAACAACTCATAAATCGACAAAATAGCTAACGAGTAATTGTAAAAAGGAGCTTGAAAACAAAAATCCGATGGTCAACAAAAGGAATTTCCGGCAGTTCTCTTTAGTGCTTCCGGTCCCTGTGTGACGTGATGTGATTAACACGTCAATGTAAGATCCCCAAATTCTACGATAGCCCGTGATATAAATCTGTAAATGTACACATTAAATGAATTAATAATTACATCTTATTTAATGTTTACTGTTTTTACTTCCGTGAGATGCACACAAACAGAATACTTGAATTCTGATGATACTATATTTCTTCCATACACTTGACTACCGTGGGAAGGAAGAACTCCCTTTTTACAAAAAGTGACCTAAAGCATGACATGTTCAGGGAGGGGCACTCATCTGCCACAACAGGACTCGGGGTGAGGCAATAGAGAAGAAACAAAAGGGGAGCATAGCAGACAAGGACAAAACAAACATTATGGAAGAGAATATACAAAAATTATTCACATGTTGCAGTGGCATCCAAATGCATTAGGAGTGAAGGAAGCCTGCTCTACCCCTAATTATAAGCGTTATCAAGTTTTAAATCTAATTTTAAAACTAGAGAGTATCTGTCTCCTGAATCCAAAGGAGCTGTTTCCACAAGAGAGAGAGCTGCAGGCTCTTCCTGCCATTCAACTATTGGATACTCTAGAAACCATGAGTAAGTCTTCATTCCAAGAGTTTAGTGCTCTACTGGGATAATATTGGGATAATATGATATGAGATTTTTAAGAGCTCATATTAAATATTAAATATCTCATATTAAAGTAAAATTGAGACAGGCATGGTGTTGGCAGGATCACACTTTAGGGCTGTTTTGCTGCCAGTGGTATTTACAAATTCTTCTACTTTTACCTCAAATTATGATGATGATTGAAACTTAAACACAATTCCATATTCCAACAGGGCAATGATCCAAACCATACATCAAAACTGGCTTTGAAATGAGTAAAGCACACTAAATGGCCTGTATTTGTATAGCGTTTTTACTAGTCCCCACTAGGGACCCCAAAGCGCTTTACACACCCAGTCACACACTGGTGGAGGCAAGCTACAGTTGTAGCCTGGGGCAGACTGACAGAAGCAAGGCTGCCATATCGCACCATCGGCCCTTCTGGTAGGTGAAGTGTCTTGCCCAAGGACACAACAACCAAGACTGTCCGAGCCGGGGCTCGAACCAGCAACCTTCCAATTACAAGGCAAACTCCCAACTCTTGAGCCATGATCGCCACTAACATCAAGCTTCTGGAAAGGCCTTCCCAAAGTCACCATTATGGATTATGTTTAAAAGTCTGGGCCATGCCAGCAAGCCAACCAGTTTAAATGAATTGGTCAAATATTCAGCCACAGGTATGCCAGAAGCTTACTGATGCTAAAGAGTCTATTCAAGGTACAACTTCAGGACAGCATGGCGCAATCACTGTCCACTTAACATCGATGGATCCACTGTGGAGGTCGTCAAGATCACCAAATTCAAGAAGGCCCAACAGCGTCTCTACTTCCTGCAGAAGCTGAGAAAAGCCTATCTCCCTCCATCCATTCTCACCATGTTCTACAGAGAGCCTATCAAGAGCATCCTGAGTAGCTGCATCACTGTCTGGTATGCAAACTGCACCGTACCGGATTGCAATACCCTACAACAGATCGTGACAGCACCTGAGAAGATCACTGAAGCCTCTTTTCCCTCCAGACACTTATAGCACCTGCTCTGTCCACAGAGCCAACAGCATTGTGGAGGACCCCACACACCCCTCACACACACTCTTCACCCTGCTGCCTTCTGGCAAGAGGTACCAGAGCATTCGGGCTCTCACTACCACTACCACTCTGTACTGTACCACTGTACATGGTTGGAAATGACAATAAAAGCCACTTGACTTAACTTAGGACATTTAAACAAATATCAGTGGAAATATATGCGTATATGTGAGCCTGTATGTATACTTTTGCTCCGGTATGGATTAGAGAAAATTCAAAATAAATTCAAATGTGTTCATGTGTGTTTAAGCTTAAAAAAAATGCAAAGCCTCTAATTCCCATGATTCCCATGATGAGTGTATAGAAACTTCTGACCACAACTTTATGTGGTATCCCAAAATCATACTTATAGTCATCAATCACACATTTAGCCATCATTTATATTCTTTAGCAGGACAAGGAAGACATAGGCTATATATATTCAGCCATTTATAGTTGCTATATTAAATATTATGGGCAAAAATCAAATGTTTTGTAAGTGAACTACAATTCCATGAGAGTTATTTCAACAATAACAAGCAATGCAGGTTTAACATAGCTATTTATTTTCAATAACAGAATAAATCAGTCAGTTTTTACAAAAGATTATATTTCAGTCAGAGTCTTCCGGGTATGTGTTTACACTGATGAAAAAAGCTTATACCTATATTCTATTGACAGAGGTAGTTTTTTTCTATTTTATATCAGTTTATAAAATAAGACAGGCTTTTATAAAATGACAGAGGACCACACCCATCTAAAGTCCAAACAGCCCAGAAAATATTGATGCAGTTGAGCAACATCTTTATGAGGCACTTGTAAAGCAATGACGGTGGTTAAAATGTTTATTGCTACCACACAAAATCAAATGAAAGGGTGCTAATTTGTGATGAAAATCATTTGAAATATAAAAATACAGCATGCTTTTTCATATCTGAAGACTTCACTATTTAACACACAGTCAATAGATACCATATCCACAATATGGGGGGAAAAACTGACAAAAACATTTCTCTCACAAACTGTTGCCAAATTGCACAAAATACTAACAATTAGTTTCATTTTCTTGCTGAAAAGGTTGCCCGTCTTCTCTTGTTAAAGACAGATATAAACTTCCATCTGTGTCTGTAAATACTTCTGGTTGTCTGTGGAACTGCAGCCAACCTGAACAAATAGAATAAATATCGTTAATCAAATAATGATCATGTCTGACATTCTGACAAGTGAAAGGTATTTTCAAACTCAATCAGGCGGATCCTCGATTATTGGCTCCATCTTATCAGGACACAGATGTTGTTTTTGACAGCATAGAGGCTTCTTTCGTGCTTGTGTGTGCTACTTACAAGAGGCTTGCTCAGGCTCTGCAGAAGGCTTCATACACACAGGAGGAAATTCTCCAAACACGGCAACCATCACCTGAACAAGGCTCATTAGGTCACACTCCCCCTAATAATAGAAGGAAAGGGTCACTTTCATGCGCTCTGGCTGTAGAGTTATGCAGCCACATTGTGTCAGTGCCAGCAAAATCAACCCCTAATCAACCCCACATGCAGCTTTGTCGAAAACAAATATTGCTTCAATTCTCACATTCTTCCACTCTCGCAGGTAAGGCAGCATGACTTCACCATTGCTGGAGATATACTTTCCGCTGAGGATCATCATCTGTTGTGTGGGTCTGATATAGCAGATGGGAGCAGTTTGGGGGTAGGTTTCCTCAATCCACAGGCAAATAGGAATGTTATATGTTATATCTTGTATAATGGCAAAGAGAAAGATATCAAAATCAGAGAGATTCTTAACCTTTCATATTTTTTGTTTGAAGTTATTCTGTTATGAAAGAGAACAAAATGGAATGCGAATGTTATTACTATTAATCGTGGCAGGAATGGTTCCGGTTAAGCTCATCAAGTTCTTTGTAGTTCCATCATTGTAAACTGTACAAAACACAGCAAAGGCAGTTACTGTTACAATGCAACGTTCCTTTTTCCACCGAGTTTACAAAGTTCGGCAGCATTGGACTGTGAACCTTACCATATTTATCCATTACGGGCACAAGGTTTCTGAAGTAAGTTAATGCCACGTTTATTTCATGAGCCACACACTTCCGAAGATATATCTTCAAAACATAAAATAACAAAAATTAAAAGGAGAATAGACAAAAAACAAACAAACACTGGAGAAATCTGTACATGAAACTACAGCCGCTGATCCAGCGATAAATGAAACATTCCTTACCTTAGGAAGCATTTTCTTAATCGTATCTTCGCTGTATGGCATGATTAAAGTTTCTCTGAGAAGAAAATGCCACCTTTTTTTTTCAATCAGTAACACTCTGTATGACTGTGTCAGACCTGTGAATGTCTGCCTGTCATGGCTTTTCGAGAACCTCTTATCTTTTATGACCCTTGAAAGCCAGGAAGAGAGAGTATGCAAATCTTCCGTGCTGAAAACCAATAACTACTCTACATGGCTTAAAGAAGAGGCATAAAAACATGAAGTGACTTGCATCATGGGTCACTGTTAGATCAATCTGCTAGCATGTGTCTTGCTTTCTGCTTCCTGATTTAGTGATGACACTAACTTATCACCGTCAAATAAATCATTTCATTCATACCATATGGGTGACTCTGTGGCACTAATATAAATAACAGTCAACTCCAGTAGTGACAGAATAGAAATAAGTTCCAAATGCTCTGCTTTATAGGGAGTGCAGAATTATTAGGCAAGTTGTATTTTTGAGGAATAATTTTATTATTGAACAACAACCATGTTTTCAATGAACCCAAAAAACTCATTAATATCAAAGCTGAATGTTTTTGGAAGTAGTTTTTAGTTTGTTTTTAGTTTTAGCTATTTTAGGGGGATATCTGTGTGTGCAGGTGACTATTACTGTGCATAATTATTAGGCAACTTAACAAAAAACAAATATATACCCATTTCAATTATTTCTTTTTACCAGTGACACCAATATAACATCTCCACATTCACAAATATACATTTCTGACATTCAAAAACAAAACAAAAACAAATCAGCGACCAATATAGCCACCTTTCTTTGCAAGGACACTCAAAAGCCTGCCATCCATGGATTCTGTCAGTGTTTTGATCTGTTCACCATCAACATTGCGTGCAGCAGCAACCACAGCCTCCCAGACACTGTTCAGAGAGGTGTACTGTTTTCCCTCCTTGTAAATCTCACATTTGATGATGGACCACAGGTTCTCAATGGGGTTCAGATCAGGTGAACAAGGAGGCCATGTCATTAGTTTTTCTTCTTTTATACCCTTTCTTGCCAGCCACGCTGTGGAGTACTTGGATGCGTGTGATGGAGCATTGTCCTGCATGGAAATCATGTTTTTCTTGAAGATGCAGACTTCTTCCTGTACCACTGCTTGAAGAAGGTGTCTTCCAGAAACTGGCAGTAGGACTGGGAGTTGAGCTTGACTCCATCCTCAACCCGAAAAGGCCCCACAAGCTCATTTTTGATGATACCAGCCCAAACCAGTACTCCACCTCCACCTTGCTGGTGTCTGAGTCGGACTGGAGCTCTCTGCCCTTTACCAGTCCAGCCACGGGCCCATCCATCTGGCCCATCAAGACTCACTCTCATCTCATCAGTCCATAAAACCTTAGAAAAATCAGTCTTGACGTTTCAGCTTGTATGTCTTGTTCAGTGGTAGTCGTCTTTCAGCCTTTCTTCCCTTGGCCATGTCTCTGAGTATTGCACACCTTGTGCTTTTGGGCACTCCAGTGATGTTGCAGCTCTGAAATATGGTCAAACTGGTGGCAAGTGGCATCTTGGCAGCTGCACGCTTGACTTTTCTCAGTTCATGGGCAGTTATTTTGCGCCTTGGTTTTTCCACACGCTTCTTGCGACCCTGTTGACTATTTTGAATGAAACGCTTGATTGTTCGATGATCACGCTTCAGAAGCTTTGCAATTTTGAGACTGCTGCATCCCTCTGCAAGATATCTCACTATTTTTGACTTTTCTGAGCCTGTCAAGTCCTTCTTTTGACCCATTTTGCCAAAGGAAAGGACGTTGCCTAATAATTATGCACACCTGATATAGGGTGTTGATGTCATTAGACCACACCCCTTCTCATTACAGAGATGCACATCACCTAATATGCTTAATTGGTAGTAGGCTTTCGAGCCTATACAGCTTGGAGTAAGACAACATGCATGAAGAGGATGATGTGGACAAAATACTCATTTGCCTAATAATTCTGCACTCCCTGTAGTTGAGCTAATTTAATATCATAGATACCATTTACTCATGTAAAACTGGGAAATACGTAATACACTTCAGTGATTTTCTTATACTATACAATGTTCCTTGTTTAGTCCTTCCTTCTTTTTCAGATGCTGGAGGTGACTGAAATACACAAGCCTGACCCACTATTGCTGACTTTTATTGAATTCAGTTGCAAAGTAAGCCAAATAACTAACAAGTGTGAATCCCACATCAATCAAACTTTTTTTTTTAAACCAAGGCTTCTTTTGAAAGCCTGCTCCCTTATTCACTACATGGTCACCGCCCAGTTTTCATTAATGAATGTAGGGCCCTATCGCTTGTTATCACTAGAACTTAAATGTAATATTTTAATTTCTTCTAACATCTAACCATCCTGAAGGGTTTTAAAAACTACACATTACACATTAAAGTTCAGTTGTGCAATATTAAATTTGTTGTCACTGCAGTGTTTTATGGTAGAATCATGTGTAAACAGGGTTTATGATTGCCCTTTGAACCCCTTATCAGAGCTGTATTTTCTCACATTATATAGGCCTCATGCTGTTGTACACTGGGACTCTTCCTTATAAGCAGTTAAATATAAAACATTTATCAAGAATATCTATATATGTCATCAGCTTTTATTATAAGACAAAAGCAATATTAAACCAAAGCTGTCCCAGTCCTTCAACTTCACGGCAGAATACACATAGTAGCCTGCAGGGGGAAGCAAATCACAAACTTAAGAACAAAAGTTTGGTGGCGAGTGGACCAAAGCAGTTTGATCTTGACATCTTTATTCCTGTCCTGCAATACATTTGCCACATTTTCAAAGAGTAAATACATCTTAAATAGCTAAACAGTTGACATTTTTTTCACAAAATCCATCCACGCGCCCATTCCACAGTCTGCAAGGGGACAAACAAGCCCTTGAGCCCACCGAATCCTTGTGCAAAACCCCCAATGGTCCTGAAAGTCTTTGTCATGCTCGCCAGGTTTTCAGACATGTATACTGGTGGTTCACTGGCTGAGTATTGCGACAACATGATGCTTTTTCTAATGCAATGGTAATCTGAATGCATAGATTTGTGAAATTCTATGGTATTATTATATCACGGATGTACTGTTTAAAGATTAACAAGGATACCACAAGGACTGTAATTACATACTACAAACTCCACGCTCCTTTTCCATTGAAATGTCTGAGTACAGTGGATGAAAAATAAAAGCTGGGTACAACACAGCCAAAAGTAGGGCCCCTACGATTATCCCTCAAATAATGTAAGCAATATAAATTGTAAAATCGAGGCTTCTTTCAAACAGTATCAAGAGAGTCAAACACATTCACAGTTCATATCCTTCCTCCAAGCAGAGAAAAGAACACAAAACCTGACCACCATCATCCAGACAGTAATTAGACTGGTCATATTTCTGTAAGCAATGGTGAGAGTGAAAGAGAGTTCATTTGCATGTACAATATCAATTAGGTCAAAAAATAAAAACACTGTTTCCTTTAAAAGAAGGACAATGGCCAGATAAAGTTTGTCATCTGTTACATCAGAGCTTTGGATTTGAAGCAACAGGCTTGTAGTGTTTAGGACTCGGCACATTTCGACATATGCCCAATTCAGTGAACTACTATAATCTAGATATAATCTGTGCTAAATGCAACAATTTAGTCAAATCACTATCACATGTTCCAATGTGATAGAACTGAAATGTCATGAATATTTGATTATGACAAATTGGCTTATGCTGGGTTCTCTCTAAAGTTCATTACTACAGAAAAGCCCGTCTGTGTAGTGTTTTTAGGGACCTGTCTTTCAAATTCTGTACAGCGCATGTCGAAAGTCAACACACTCGTGTCTTTTTTTTTTTTGCACACATAGTTAAAACAAACAAACAAACAATTCAGCAAACTGAACAGATGACCATCTCGCTGCACACATGAGGTACGACCTAGCTAACAGATAAGGCAAAGTAAACACACATCAGTCTTTTTATTCAGGCAGCAAATTAATCCAGTTACGGAGCGCACAAGCCTGTCTGTAATAAGAAACACAAAACAATGCACTCCCATATCCCGCTCCTTACACCTGTTACACACAATAGTCCCACATATACAGTAAATATGGTTCTGACATGACTAGCACCTGACTTGATATTGTTCCTTTGAAAAGCTGAAAGTGGCAGATAAAGCAGAGCAGTGTGAGGATAGTCTGGTGTGTGGAAAAACTGAAGTTTTACTCTGAGGCAGGACTTGTGCATTACACTTTGCAAAAACTAACTTATGACATCTATTAACCCTGGTTTCCTGGACTGATAGATATCCTCCGGGACACCAATTCCTGAGCCTTTTCGTCCACAAGGAGTGATTCTTGCAATCTAAAAATAGCTGTTGTACACCATACAGCTACTAAAATGAAATGCAGAGACTTTTTGCATTGCTGTTTTGTTTTTTTTTAATCGACTCGCTGCCAACTTTAAGGTATTTATCCCATTCTACAGGCAACCTATCGTGCTTTTGCAACTGCAAAGATAACAACAACTACATTTTCATGCACGGTACCTCTCCTTCTTAAACAAAAAGTAAAGCAGAAAAATAAGTAGTCATGACAGAGGGTATATTCCCAATACTTTGTAATTTGGAAAGTAAATTATTCTATTGCACCAGAATCTACGTACACTAACCATTACTATTATTATTCCACAAGACGACTCGCAATGAAACATCTGTAAAGAGAGAAGGCAGCGGTAAGCCATCTATCTAGAAATTCTCCATTCAAGAGATCTAGTCCAAAAGGATCTTCAACTACCTCAGGCAGGTCAAAAAAATGTCAAACCAGGTGCCAGCTGAAATAAGCACTTTCAAAACTGCCAATCAAAAATAAATGTTTCATATCAAATACAAAAATCAAAGTTGTTTTTTTTTTGTTATTTTACAGGTAGGCTAATTGATAAACAACAAAAAATACAGTCTTTCCCATGTCAGCATCCACCCCCTGTATCCAGTTAGAGCGCAGGGATTTCATTGCCATTCAAAAGAAACCAAAGGCAGGTAGGGTGAAGCGGGAATGGGATGGGTTAGCATGAGAGGTGTTGGGTTAACTAAAAGTCAATTCCAGTTCTTTCCACTGAAGTCACTCATTCCTTCCAGCAGCTAGGTGGGGGATGGGGAGTGGAATCAGGCTTTTAAGGAGGGCGGAGGTGAGATACCCGCCCCCCCAATTACCAGTGTTGAGACTGAAAACAATAAGTTAGCAGGAAAGTTGTGGAGCTACCCAGCGATGCCACATTGCAGCTGACAAAGAGTCATTAGTGGTGTTGCTCACAGGTCGATGTGGACCAACAAAAAAGATGGGGCTGGACCAGTCTAGTTCCGCTAGCCACTTAGGCAACAGTCCAATATTCCCCTTTCCATACAAGTCTATAGTTCAGTCAGCCCTGATGGTTTCTGTCAGGGCTTTTGTTTCAATCATCCTTTTGTTGGAAAAGTTTTTGTTTTCATCGTTGGGTTGTTTCATCTTCCAGTCCTTAAGTCCATGCTGCCACTTTGTGCCGTAGCGTTTCTCAACATGTAGCAGTGAGCTGGGCAAAGAAAGTGACACAAGATATAATTAAAGTTTTAAAACTCAGATTGTTTCAAAAGTGCTTTTTTTTTTTTTACAATGAGCATCATCTACACAGAGTTACAGGTGGTCAACAAATGAATGGTGAAACCAACAGAACAGAGATATCAAGCTCATTTTCCATGTTTGACCTTAAGTGGGCCAGACCAGTGAAGCACCCCTTTCTGCCATTGCAAGTACTATGTCTCAGTTTCTCTGCATGATAAAGAAATAATTCTATAGTAAATGGAAGAAATCTGTCAGCATGACTCTTTGGGACTAAATTATAAGTAATAAATGTATCAAATTACAGAAAAAGTAGCTCATTGCCTTTTTTATTGTAAAAGGACTATCTACAATGGAATTTTATATTGTAGATGGTGAAAAATCATAGACATTTTCTTATTTAAATGCTCACCTATTTGTTAATTACTTTAGTGTAATATGAAGTTTTTTATCGGAAGGAAAAATGGTAAAACTTCAAAATATATGGCCTTTCCAAAGCTGTCCTGTGGGCCAGATCGGAGTCTTTGGTGGGTGAGTTCTGGCCCCTGGGCTGTATTTTTGATACCCCTGCAATAGAGCTTTGGGCTACCATGTGCTTTGATCGCTCAGGCTCTGGAGCTCTGAGAAAATATTTCCAAAATTTATGTGTGACTCTGGTGCTACCTAACATATCAGTCCAAAATCTCCCTTACATGTTCAGTTACAATAGCATATAACATCATTTTCATACTCATCAATCAGTGGCTGCTTGTACTCTATGGTTGGGGGCTTGGAAGAGGCCAGCTCCCACCCTAACAGGATAAAGGTGAACAACTTTGTATTAACTTGTAATGATATGTCCCTTTAAAGGTAAACCTTCCCCAAAGCCAGTGAATTCCATCATTCCATGCATTCACAACTTAGCTTTGCAAACTGATTTGGTGACCATTACTGTGTATATAATTTCTCACCTGCATCACGACACCACACAGCGACAGCTCATACAGTCTTGACCACTCTCATCGGGTGGGTTCAACTTCCTCAACTTATGCTGCCTGATCTCTCTAACCAGTGTGTAGAAGGCGTCCTCTACTCCCTGTAAACACACGCAAAAACACAGACATACAGAAAAATCCAGGCACTTAAAACACTCCCTTTCAAGGCTCCCATATTAAATGCACGTCTTCTGATTGACAGCAAAGCTTTTAGGTGTGCTCACCAATTGGCAACATTACCATGACAACCTTAATCATTGCGTGCACTGAGAATTATTAAATACGTTGTCAAGAAATCATGATGACTAAAAAGACTGCATTTCTTTACTTCTTGCATTTCCTTTTGAGTGACAGATATTCTGCAGGTGTAGCGATGAATGCGAGTATGTATGTACCTACATAATGTGTCACAGTGAGTCACAGACAGTGGGAGCTGTGAGGCAACTGGTCCTTATGAGCCCTTTCAAATACTGTAGCTCTGTTCTCAAGCCAAGGTAACCTGGCTATGAGTCACTGCCTGCAGCATAATAAAATGTTCCCAGCAACACAAATCACATCATAGCGCATGGTCTGCTGTAAGATGCGCATGAATATTTTTGCAAAATGTGAAATTACACAGCCTAAATAAGAACACTGACATAACCTGCAGATAACATAATGATGCAGCAAAATTAGCATATGAGGAATTTTAAAGATTCAAACACCAATAAAAGAGGCAGGACACGAGAAAAGTATTCCTCTGCGGAAAAACTTTATGTTGCTCCTTACTTTATGTAAACTGCTTACCTGCCGTGTTTTGGCAGAGGTCTCAATGTAGGGGATGCCATAGGAGCGAGCGAGCTCATGGGCTTGCCTCGTGTCCACCGTGCGCGCAGGGAGGTCACATTTGTTTCCCACAAGGACCATGGGAACATCATCGGAATCCTTAACACGCTTAATCTGTTCTCTGCGTTGCAAAACAAGAAAATTGAAAATTTCGTTTATTTCATTTCCTTATTATTATTTTTGTTCCTTGATACATCCAAGCACTTTATTTAGCCACAGTTACATGTCTGTTGGCTGAGATCCTCCCAGCATCATCAACAGCTCCACCCCTGGAGAACCAACCACCCGGGGAACTTTAGGACCCAGAGGAAGAGCTAGTGCCTACCGGTGCTGGGCTGTGCTGTGCTGCACTGCTGAAGGAGGGTGGGTGGGTGGACAACAGGCAAGCGGCAAACAGCATTACCTCATCACTACAGCAGCAAGTGCCAAATGCCATGCAGCCAGGGGGGACTGAGTGAGAGGAGAGGGTCAGATCACTCCATCAGCCCAGCCTTTCTTCTCAATCAGCCCCAGTATAGCCTGCAGTACAGTCAGCCAAACCCATCTGCAGTCAATACTGCCAATGGTAATTATGACAACACTTGCTCTGAGTTTTGATGTCAAAGCAAACAAGTTACCCTATCAAACCACAGATACTTGTATACCTGGTATTAAGGCGAGTGCTTAAAGTTTAGCTTTAAAGAGTTGTGGATTGGTCTTTATTTGGTGTTTTTGTACATGGATGAACACTGCTCTGCCATGTAGCGCTAGTCAGCACTGATAGTGGGGGGGAAAGTTTTTGTGGGTTTTATTTCTTGTCACAAACAATTGTTGCCTGTAAATACAGGCAGCAGATGTCTAGATAACTCAAAACATTTAACTGGGCACTGAGCCAAAGTGCACTGCATACCTGTATGGTTTAAGAGCAGTTATGCTAAAGCAGGGTCCAAAACAGCTGAGTTGCAATGGCAACAGGCCAAACAAATGTACATTTACACACTCTGGAAACCTGTGACTTAAAGTGTAGCCTCATGCAAGACCAGCAAGTGGATGCCTAATGTGATGAGAAAGAAAAAATGTGGCAAAGAGAGAAAACACTGTCACTTCCAGCTGAAACTATCACCCCCACCCTCCCTTTCTCCTTCCCTGTCCTTGGGAGCGCTACCTCTCCCTGCTTCTCTAATTGAGTCAGGATCGATTTCATTGGCATCGTGCTGTAAGCCTCCAGTTGGGAACTAAGCTTTCTTTAGCCGTGTTAAACGCTACAGCATGACATCATCAAGTACTGCAGAGAGCTGGCACACACGTATATAAAGCCCTTTTCCTGCAGACCCCACGGGAGTCCCTCTAACACACACTGCATATGCACATCCAGAGAAGCTAACAGACATGATTTAGCACCGGAGCTCCACCCCAACAGGCCTACGGTCTGGCCAAGAAATACAGAGGTGCACATTTTCCAGTTCTCTTTCTTTGCATTACTCTTAGACACACCTATACTGGTGAATGTCCTCAAAAGACTTGGTATTGTTGATGGCGAAGACACACAGGAAGCCCTCCCCCGTCCTCATGTACTGATCCCTCATGGCGCTGTACTCCTCTTGACCTGCAGTGTCCAGGATGTCCAACAGGCAGGTCTCCCCGTCGATCACAACCTGCTTCCTGTATGAGTCCTGCAGAAAAAGACAAACTTGCACTTTTAGAGAAGTGCTAAAGACATCACACAAAACTGATAGTTCACCTTAATGTAACCGGTGGTCCATTGCAGATTCTTACCCTGGGTCACTCAGGGCAAAGAAGTATACTATAGGGACACTATGTCAGTGACTGAATGTTGCTTGACTGTAATCAACTTAGGTTACTTTGTTAAATTCCCTCCTCACTTTCAGGTCAAATGAAAATCAAGAGATCAGAGGAGCAGGGTATCAGAGCCAATGTTTAGCCTTCCAACATGCAGTCACAAAAACATGGGAGTGCTGTCCCTTTGTTTGTTAGAGCATAGGGGCCAGGAATGCAAATACACAAAAAGGACATTGTCTGGCCAGAGGCAGGCGTGGTGAGAAAGAGAGGGATAGAGAGGGAGAAAAAGGGGAGAAAAGACAGGAGAAGACATTCTCACTGGCCTTCCTCTTTGCTCTGCAATATATTCCAGTGTCTTTTTCCTCAGGAAAATATTGAGTAAAAGGTGGAGAAAATGCTTTTCTCTTTTCTGAAATTATGGATTTCTTTCAAGCCTTGTCATTTGGAGGATTGCCACAGAAGTTAATTAATTAAAGTAACTTGGTTTAGACTGTGTGGTTGGACATTTATATAAAACATCTAATTACGCAAAGACTGCACATGAACCATTTTAAAGAATGTCGCAGAAGCACACAACAGTTCAAGGGGAAATACTTCATCTAAAGATAACTGCTGCAGGAATAATGTACAGAACACGTAGAAGCACGTCATACCTCTATTGTGGGGTCATATTCATCCACAAAGTGGTTCTGGATCAGCTGTATGGTAAGTGCACTCTTGCCCACGCCTCCAGCTCCCACCACCACCAGCTTATACTCCGTCATGTTCGCAGCTGCAGCTCAACCACACACTCACACACAACCACCGCTGCTGGAGAGAGGAAAAGGTGCAGGTTAGTATAATGACCAAAATAAACATGACACACAGTTTTGACAAGCACGTGTCAAGATTGACGTGTCCTCAATTGGTGGTACAGACAAAACATATGACAATACCATTAATGCCCACTGGTGAGAAACACGAGTGGTTGTGTATGCTGAAGTGTGTGCATGCAGTGGGGGCTGTAGTTGAGACCCTCAAAGGGGAATGTGAAAAATGTGCTGAAGGTACTCAATGTTCCAGTCCTCTCCCGCTCAGTGTTAGCAGCAAAAAGTGTGCATGAGAGGGAGTAAGAGAGAAAAAGGAGGGGCATCACACTGGCAGATAGATCCATATCACTCAGGGTTTAGATTACTGAGGTCTACCCTCGACCATACAGGGACAGTGATCCAAAAATAAACAAATACATATTAATAAAGATCAAATTGAGTCAATACTAGAACATTTTTAATAAAATAATTCTAAAAATATATTTAAAACTCTTCCACTGTTTCATTTTAACGATGAGGTAAATCACTATCTACGAGACTGTTGTTATGAAGGATTTCTTGTTGATTCACTCTACAGCGATCCATCCAGGAGGGTTACAATTTTATGACCCCCAGGTGTGCCTGCAGTTGCCCCCTACGCTCCACCACACCCACTTAATATGTCCAGTCGATGTAACGTGGTCAAGTTAACCATAAATCAAGCCATGTTATTAAAGAAATACGCAAGTCTCGCGAGGAAACATGCGCGATATCAATTTTACAAAATGTACAAAATGGTACAAAATGGCGCCGGTGAGGTCGGCTGCCGTGCTGGATGCTCTGCCCTAACTTCTCCACTTTTTGCAGTTTTTCGTCACTTTTTGCTATATCTGCGATAATCTTGCATGGGCATCATGCAAAACACACAAATCCGCTACAGTAGAGACACTTTGGTTTCTATTGGTCTGCAGTACACGAACATTTCACCATGTTTAACTCCGGACCCAACCTGGCCAAAGGAGATCCTGAGAGAGAACAAAGGACGCGACCCTAAGCGACGGCCTCGAGGTAAAAGAGCCGGCATCAGGAACAGGCTACGGGCTCGCGCACACCGCGCACCCATGCCCAGTATCCTGCTAGCCAATGTTCAATCCATCGAGAACAAGCTTGATGACCTCAGAGCCAGAATCAAGTTCCAGAGAGACATTCGGGACTGCAACCTCCTCTGCTTCACCGAGACTTGGCTGAACCCAGCGATACCAGACCACGCCGTGCAGCCGACGGGGTTCTTTTCGGTTTACCGCATGGACAGGACAATGGAGTCGGGGAAGAAAAGAGGTGGTGGAGTGTGTTTGATGGTGAACAACAGATGGTGCGACAGCACAAACATCTCCCCACTCACACGCTCTTGCTCGCCCAATCTGGAGCTTTTGATCGTTAAGTGTCGCCCTTTCTATCTCCCTCGGGAATTCACTGCGGTCATTGCCTGCACTGTTTACATTCCGCCTCACGCGGACTCGGACACTGCCTTATGTGAGCTACATGAGGCTCTCACACATCAACAAACACTTCACCGAGATGCCGCACTCATTGTTATGGGAGATTTTAACAGAGTGAATCTCAAACGGACATTTCACAACCTTCACCAGCACATCAACTGCCCCACCCGGGGCACGAGGACATTAGACCACTGCTACACCCCGTTCAAGAACTGTTACAAGGCTCAGCCCCTGCCGGCATTTGGAAAATCGGACCATTCCGCCATCTTCCTCATACCTGCTTACAAACAAAGGCTAAAGCAGCAACCACCAATCAGGAGGGAGGTCGCTCGCTGGACGGACCAATCGGTGGCCGCGCTGCAGGACGCACTGGATGACGCAGACTGGGACATGTTTCGGCGCAGCTCTGATGACATCAACATGTTTACGGAAGCGGTTGTGGGATTTATCGGGAAACTAGCGGACGACACAGCAGAAAGAACTATCATCCGAACGTTTCCCAACCAGAAGCCGTGGGTGGATAAAAACATCCGCGACGCTCTGAGATCACGCACCGCTGCCTACAATGAAGGGCTTGTCTCCGGTAATATGGACCTATACAAGGCTGCGTCCTACAACGTGCGCAGCGCGGTCCGAAAGGCAAAGCGGAGCTACGGGGAAAAACTAGAGTCACAGCTACGACAGTGCGACTCTAGGAGCCTGTGGAAAGGACTGCGGACTATAACGGACTATAAACGACCAGCTTCTTCAATGATGAATGCAGATGCTTCACTGGCTGATGAGCTGAACACGTTTTATGCTCGCTTCGACGCCGCAGCAATTAAAACAACAAACGGCTGTGCGCGCTCGGAGTGCACCAGTGAAGAAAATGCATTCGTCATCACAGAGCATGCCGTGAGGAACACCTTCAGGAGGGTGAACACCAGGAAGGCAGCAGGACCAGATGCAATCCCTGGCCGGGTCCTTAGAGCCTGCGCTGATCAACTAGCACCGGTGTTCACGGAGATCTTCAACCTCTCCCTGGCCCAAGCTGTGGTTCCCACGTGCTTCAAACGGTCCATTATTGTCCCTGTTCCAAAGAAACAACAGCCCGCTTGCCACAATGACAACCGTCCAGTAGCACTGACTTCAATTGTGATGAAGTGTTTTGAAAGACTGATGAGAGATCACATCACTTCTTCACTTCCTCCCACCATCGACTCACTTCAGTTTGCTTACCGGACTAATCGTTCCACAGACGATGCCATATCTCACCTGCTCCACACATCCCTGAGTCACCTGGACACTGGCAGAGGGAATTATGTTAGGATGCTGTTCGTGGACTACAGTTCAGCATTCAACACAATAATTCCCTCTAAGCTTTTCACCAAGTTGACGGATCTAGGACTCAGCTCATCACTGTGTCAGTGGATCCTCAACTTCCTCACAGACAGACCCCAATCAGTGAGGGTAGGAAAACAAGTCTCCCCCTCCATCTCACTCAGCACTGGAGTGCCTCAGGGCTGTGTTTTAAGCCCCCTGCTGTACTCACTGTACACTTATGACTGTGTAGCCACATCCGACACCACCTCCATTGTCAAGTTTGCTGACGACACTGCTGTTGTGGGCCTGATCTCCGACAACATCGAGACGGCCTACCTGGAGGAGATTAGGAACCTGGAGACCTGGTGCCAGGAGAATAACCTCCTCCTAAACATCAGCAAGACTAAGGAGCTGATCGTGGACTTCACTACAAAGCAGGCGAGGAATTACAAACCCCTCATCATCAGTGGCACGCCAGTGGAGAGAGTGGACAGTTTCCGATACCTGGGTGTCCACATCACTCAGGACCTGTCATGGTCCTGTCACATCAACACCCTGGTTAAGAAAGCCCGTCAGCATCTCTTCTTCCTCAGAAGACTTAGAGACTTCCATCTGCCACTGAAGGTGCTCAAGAACTTCTACTCCTGCACCATCGAGAGCATCCTGACGTCAAACATCTGCACCTGGTTTGGGAACAGCACCAAGCAGGACAGACGAGATCTGCAAAGAGTGGTGCGCTCGGCAGAACGCATCATTCAATCAGAGCTCCCTGACCTGCTGTCCATCTACACCAAGCGGTGCAAGTCCAAAGCTAGGAAGATTATGATGGACCTCTCCCATCCCAACAATGGACTCTTCTCACTGTTGAGGTCTGGGAAGCGCTTCCGCTCCCTTAAGGCCAAAACAGAGAGAATGAAGAGGAGCTTCTTCCCCCAGGCTATTCGGGGCCTGAACCAGGTGTAGGACTGGACTCTCCCAACACGTCACTATAAGACTGGACTCTCACACACGTCACCACACGCACCACCACACATTTCCTATAATCCTATAATTCCTATAATTTATAATCCTTATCTTTATAATCTCTTCTGCTATTTGCACATTCTTTACTGTAAATTCCTAAGTTAATTTGTAAATTTTTGTAGTAAATTGTAAATATTGTAAAACTTTTCTTCTGTCATTTAATGGTCGGGCATTGTACAGCTACAAGCATTTCACCCCCATGTCATACTGTGTATGGTTGTGTGTGTGTGACAAATAAAATTTGAATTTGAATTTTATGTTACCTGAAACGGGCACACTCAAACCTACATAAATTTAGGAGAAATGATTAAAACTGGGAGAAAAACCAAGTTATTCAAATATTAATGAGATGTTTTTCCAGTGTAATAGATTTTTGCATGCTTAAAAATGTGGGAAAACTTGCGTATATTACAATTTTGCTCATTTCACCACCAAACTAGGTGAAGCTGCAAATATTCATGTACAGACACAAACCAGTGCAAAGACACGTACCCACAGGTCATCTTCCCCCACCACAGCGTTGCTGGCCAGTAAAATTCCAGTGTTAAAGAGAAAGTAGTCATATGGTTTTTCTGTTATGTTCTGTGGCAAAGTGAGACTCATTGTATGGACAGCTGACCACAAACTCACCAAATATGCAACCTAAAAATGACCAAATAGCTTCTGAGTAGAAGACATGATGAGTTAGATTTATTACTGACTGATATGAACTTGTTGTGCTGGTTTTATAACATTAAATCGGCTACAAATCTATGACTAACAACAAGTGTGCTGGAGGCCCATTGTAACTACAGGACTCTACTATGGTTACAGTTTGACATTGTAGTAATAATGAGTGGAATAATAATGATGTCATATCTGGTTAAAGACCTAAGAGGAAAGTAACTGAGAACAGTTATAAATGATAGAAAGCCATGTGTCTTAACAGAAGCATAGTTTCACTTTCTGTTTGACAATTTAGACCAACAACCTCTAGACGCCACCTCTACGTCAAATATCTGTCTTTCAAACAGCAAAGCCTCGGTTGTCATAATTGTACTATACAATGAATCTAAAGTGTATATACAGTCTATATATAATATGGGCTGGTTCAAAAAAAAAGGGAGGGTGACCTTAAAGGGAGAGCAGCTAAAACAGCTTGTTTCAGACAGTGAGCCCCCCAGCATGAGACAAATAAGACTCATTTTGAACCGTGACTAATGCAAAATGACTCTGATAAATATTCAAGGTGAAAACTCGTATATTATAAGTCCTCCTAAACAAAACAGTTCACTATTAACACTAACTTTACTTAACACCCAGTGTAACCCTAAATCTCTCTTCCTCAAAAGTTTAAACTATGTCTCATTTAGCATAAAAGACGGGCACATGTGGGTTAAACATCTCCACATGCTCATTAATAGTGTCTCACTTTGCTGAATGGTCCTGAAGAGGAAAATCATTAACCTGCACCACCTGCTGCAGTGTATAATCAATCTGTCAGGATTTCATGAGCAGCACAGTTCACATATGCTCTTTTACCTTCCGCAGGGAGCCGTGTGTCATCCCTCATATAAAATGCACTCTTTGTTATAGCTGCTACACAAACTACTTGCGCGCTTAAGAGTGTAAACATCAGGGCTTCAGTTGACCTGAGCAGTAAACACTCACGCCCTGTCTCTTGTGCTTTGACTCCCAAAGGAATGAAAGTACAAGCAATAGCTGGGGTGAATCTTGAACTCTAACAGTATAAAGAGAGAAGTAACAGGTGGCCTGTCATAAACACAGCCTGTGGTCAGTTCAATAACCGGACAAGACACAGAATTTCAAAAGAAAATGAAACATATAAGGTCAATTTAGCTGTGGAGAGGAAAAAAATAACAGACGTTCTATATTTGTCTCTGGGTGTGGTGTTGTATTAATAGAATCTGCATTCTCAGAAAGAAAAAAAAAGTCCTGTTTGGGTTATTTGTGTCTGAGGCTGTATGTGCCTGTGCTGTTAGGACAAACTAAGATTAACCAAGACTGCAATAATGTTAATGATTGAGAGACAACCAGACTTGCTAAGTTGAGGACACAGTCATTTAACTGCTCTCATTCAATCACCATGATACGCAAGCACACAAACGCACACACTCCTGCATCCCGTAAGCCACTGCTTCACCTTAATGGAACAGGTAGCTCTGAGCACCATCACCATTACCAACAACGACCTCCTTGTCAAAACACCCTCGCTGCTATAACTCTGAAACACAACAGGAAGGGAATTATACTGACCCCTCAAACTTGTGGTTAAACATTTAGCTTCCTTTTCCCTCAGTGTAAATAAATCAGCCTGGTACACAGTGCAGCCTGCCCTGGCTGGACTGCAGACTCTGGTGGAGTAGCAGAGCCAGTCTAGCTCCTTAGAGCCCCCTCTAACTAAATAAACAGCAGCTGTGTGGCGAACAGAGACTTGTGTGGGGCAGGCAGACGCTGGAACACCTTTGGCTGCTGAAACTCCAGACAGGGCAAGGATCAACAATAATAGACTCATCGGCAGTTATTTCACGTTTAGTGTGGACACAAGATAAAATGTTCAACTATAGACAAGTCATTTAGATCAAAGATTTGATATGACTTATTCCAGTTCACTAAAAGACAGGATGACCAATATGCCATCATACAGGATGAAACACTTGATGACTAAAACTGAATACTCAACCATACTGTTGGTCAGCTGTTCCACGTATTCGCTCTGTTTTGTCATATCTAAACATTATTGTTAATCAGAGATTGATCAGATGCCACAAGCCTCACTGGTGAGCACTTGTGCATCTTAATTTCACTTGCTGCCTCACAATTAACAATAAAAGCACTGTTTTTCACAGAATTGGATTCTATTTGTGGCAGTAGCGGCCTGGACAGTTAGCCAGTAGGGAAACTCAAGCCTGAAAGAGCTAGATGGGGTCACAGCACTAAAACTAAAGAAGCTAAATCATTCTGGGTTGAGATTTTTTCGAAAAAATGAAATGTTGCCAAAGCCTATGAGAGATTCACACAGAAATATGCATGAAATGCCTCCTTTTTACCCGATATTCATCAATATGGCAGTGATAACTCGTGCGCTGAACTGATTAGTATGACGAATTTAGGCCAAACAAAAACAAAAAAAGATAGCTACATAATCGAATACAGCATCATACACAGTTCTTCAACATTTAACACACGTGGTTACAGCATTTTTTCTACATAACCAGATCTCTAGTGTACACCTGCCAAGCCAGTGATATTTACAGCCTAAAAAATGCAAATTCAACACATCCATGCATCGCTACTGGGAGTTCAGAGGAGGGAAAGCAGACAGCCGTCTTCTCTCAAACTAGGCCATGTCAGCTGCTGATTAATAATCCTCATATACATATGGAGATGAATAGCAAAATCAGTCACTGACACAGACAGTGCTGCGTTTCTACAGCCACTTGTTGTCAGGAGGGGCTCATACTGAGCGGGTCTTTGTGTAGATAGAGAGGAAAGACGAGGACACAGCCTCTGGAGGTCAAAATCATTAGTACTTGCATCAATTTCATCCACACTCAGGGACTAAGCAAAAGAGTGTTTTGTCTGAGCTCTCCTCTACACACAGATGGGTATGTTGGGTATAGCTGTATCAAACACAATATATCCCCATCTTCTCCTCTGCAATCCCGAGTGGAGTTGCTCTCAGCGTATGGTTAAACTCTGCTACCTTTATTTGCACACATGTGAAAACTTGCATTCATGATGTGGCAATTGTCTGTGTCCTTTTTACACACGGTGTACATGTGACCAAAGTAATTATCCTACAGCAGGGTGACTTTTGTTAGTCATTCAACAAAAAACAGTAATGAATCTGCCACAGCTGTCACACAGGCCGCACCTATCTCATTCCAAAGTTCCCAAAACCTTTGTAGAGCAGCTCTCTAATATGATCAAGGGCCACTATTTAGCATGTTTGAGTTTAGGGTTATTTATAGTGCACCACCGCCGGTCTGAAATTAACAGTCCATTTTGAAACCCTAGAGCCTCGCCTGGACCAAAAGGATAATCTTACATGACAGCTTACGGAGGGTGCAAGCAAAGAGCAGCAATTCAGATGGTAGCAGGAGAGTTCATTGGCAAGGGAGAAGACTGCTCTCTATATATACACCAAGGGCATAACAAACACAGAAGAGAAGAGTCTAGCAAGAAAGTGAAAAATATTAAACATAATGAAAATCCTCCAAGCCAAACTTCATTGCATCTTTTTCATCTTCTCAACACACGTGACACAAGGAGCTAGGTACATGGATGACCGTCTTCCTCAACATGCACTCTGGTCTCCATTTAAGTGCTTAATTGGTTAAAGGCTCCATACTGGCAGAGCCACAAGCCCACTGCAGAGATAATAGATTTTTAATGGAGCTATGATGGTAAGGAGACCCTCTCAAGGGAGGTGTCACGGTCAAATACGGAGACTCCGAGACCCATCCTAAAGTCTCGATAACCACCCCACCCTCCCTCTGCTTTCCAGTGACATCATTCTTCTAAACAGCATCCAAAACACTAAGTGTTTTCCACCAGCTTAGGAATGAAGCGCTATTCTTCTCTCAGGCCAGTGAAACACAATTACGTGAAGACATTGGTTCAGATTTTATGAAGTTGGTAGGAGGGTCAAACTGACTACAACATAGTTAAAAAAATTTACTCTTTTCTCTAGAATTTAACACAAAGCTGAATTTGGTTCTTTTAATAAACCATTTCTTTCCAAATTTCTAAATGTTTCACTATCTAAAGAGGCCTTTTAGCTGTTCTGAAAGCCACTAGCCTCTAGTGACCTTTTCCCTACTGGGTCATCCTTTTAGTTTGTAGGACAGGGTGACACAGTGGAGGCAGCAGCAGAGATAAAAAGAGCAGCTGACCTCCACACAAAAGCCTGCCGGTTGGAGGAGCTGCAAGGGTTATCATTAGACACCTAACACCCCCAAAACTCTAAATGTGGGCTCTGGGTAAATCTCAATGAGTTGTTTTAGTTCATGAAACAATGTGAAAGCAAAGAAAGCATCTTCTGGGTCACATAAAAACATCTAATGTCCATTCAACCCCCCCCCCCACACACACACACATCAATACTAAAACCCAGCAGGGAACGGTGTTATTCGTAAAATTTTGGTTTTTAGAGTCACACTTACTGCTTGGCTGCATAAAAACCTTCAAAGGAAAAAACGAAGACACATTGACCTCACACCTCAATCACTGGACCACCTCCAACTGTTTTCCAGCTGACTTGCCAAAACGCTACAGACACCAACACCAATATTTACTCACACAGAATCGCTGCAAAGCCTCCTTCTCGTAGTCATATAGACTGATGCACATTCACTTGCATGATTATGACTTTCACAGAAGATGCTGTGGTCAGCGAACGTGACGATGTGGCGGATTAAAAAAAGAAACCGTGTACCGGAAAGCCCCAAGAAAAACACACGAGTGAAACACTTTCTGTTGTATTGCCTAAGAGGGCACTCATTCAAATGTTTGATACTACTTTGAATGCTGAGTGCATTTAATTGTTTACTGTCCAGGAGCTTCTATGGCCATTCGCTGAGTGTTTGGTGCTGTCTTTGTAAATCCCTTTCACCTTACTAGCCATTTTTTTTTATCAGATACGAGACTTGAAATGATCATCTTTGTGAATGCCTTGTAATGGAATCTCACTTCCGCAGTGATAGCTTTTATTCACTGTGACGGGGCGTCACCCTAGTTGTCTCTGACGCCACTATCGAGACCAGCAACCTCACAGCCTGCTCCAGTCTTTTCCTTATACAATACAAAAGACAGAGGTACATTAGCATCTATTGCAATGGCACTTGCAAATGTCTTCGGTTTCTCTTTCAAAGTGAGGTAAAGCGGGGGGAAATCCTGGATGGTCATGTTATCCCTTTATAACCAAGTTTTAACACCCAAACTCAAGGAAGACCGCTTACCAAAAAATATATAATTGGCTTAAAACAGTCAGGGGCTGGGAGGAAAAATCATTCTATGTAGGCAGGGTAGAAAGAAGGCTGAGTTCTAAGCAGGATAATGTTCAAGCTCGCCGGGCGTGAATTAAAAAATGTTATGATAGCTAGCTAACCTGTTTTTCTGTAAGGACCGCAATCTCCAGCGGTGCCCAAATAACTGAAAGCACTTAAGAGAGGACATATTTCTCGGTGAGGGGAAAAAAACCGACATTTTTCGTAAGCAAGGATGTGTACAGTATACTTACAACAGGCAGAGGTCTATTGGCGACAGGAGCGGCGTTTCTACCGGAGAGGAAGAAGAAAATCTTTCAATTGTTTTGCTTCTCCGCTGAAATCGGAAAAAAGCCACAAAATATTCCGAGTCTCTTTCCCCGTTTCTTCAGGTATTTGCGTCCTATTCACTGTAAGAAACGGTGTAATTTTAAGTAGCTAAACTGCACCAAGGCATTCATTGGTCCTGGGTCCTATAATGTGCCCGCGTTGAACAATGTGCTTCCCAGAGAGAGCGGAGGGGATGAGGAGAGTAGTGCCCACGCCCAGCTCTATCAAACATAGATCCGCCCCGGTTACCAAGCATGTTACCGTGGCGTTCTTGTGCTGTCGGATTTTTGGCAACTCCACTGTGAAGGCCACTGGATCTACACATTTAAGCGCTAAATCCGAGTATTTAAAGAGGCACGTAAATCTGAATTCATGCAAAAACCTGAAAGTCATGAATGCCAAGTTAATTCGTTTGACAAACAGGAACGCTGTCTTTTTAAAAAAAAAAATTACTATTATCCATCTCTACCCAGCATAACCCTTCGCCACTCTGAAAAGTAAGTGCCACCCAAACAGATGACTAGCAGTGTTTTGGTTGAGAATATCCAAAGTTTAAAAACGAATAAACTAAATCACCAAAACTTCCCAGACATTATGATTGTTTTTCTATGTGATGACTCAAGGTTGGGAACCGGTGATAGTTATAAAGGTAATGTCGAAATTATGTGGTAGGGGAGAGCAGGCGTGATTGTAACACTTTTTGTTTCAGTAGTTACAACTCAGTAGGATGTAATTTTGAAACAAAATACCGTTATTGGTCCACTCCAAGGAGTAATGTTTCTAACCTTTTCATATTCAATTTCACAGATTACTTATTCAGGATTGTTGATTTTTTTTAACTGTATGTTTTTTTTCTTCATATTTTTCTGTTCCAGGTGCTGGGATTTTTTTTTATTCCATGCAAGTGCAACAGTTGGCCACTCATTGTGGTTTTATGCTTGTGCTCTGATCCTTTCTGTAATTTTCCCCCCCTCCTGATCCAGACTTTCTTAATGTTTTTAGTTTTTAGTCTTTCTGACGGTTTCAACAATTTTCTTTGGACACTGACTGATTTTTTTGTACTCATTTTGTAGCTCAGTCCATGTGCTTGACCAAGGCTGAGGACTTGTTGTAGACATAACCCAAATGCTTTTGAGGAATATTTTTTTTGTTAAACCACTCACTAACACTGACTGTATGAATCATTCAAGTATAAGAAATGTACCTCACTCGAGGCATGAATCAGCGTTGTGTCTAAACATAATTTAAATTGGTATTTTTAGTCTCTTTGTTACTAGCATCATTTTCTTTAGTTGTATGTATGACAAATGTCAAAGATAACACATGTTTAACGCAGTGTTTGATGTTTCCCAAAGAACTGTTTGCTGAAAACTTGGAAAATCGTTAATACTGTGCAGTGTGCCCCTAAAAAAATCTGGGCAATCTGGGGCAGTGGAGGACAATAAAAAATGTGACAGGCATAAAACGATTTACAGCTAATCAACAGAAAGAAAGACCAGGACCTAAGAGATGTATCTTGTCCTTCAGTTGATCAATCTACTGTTTGCTGAATCTTCATCAGAAATGTTCTCAGTGGCTGTCATGAAGGGAAACGGGGGGGGGAAAGGTTGGAGTATGCCAAATTACACAAGAACTGGGCTGAAAATCAATGGAAACAGATCTTATGTTGAGATGAAACGACTTATTATTATTATTATTATTATTATTATTATTATTATTATTATTATTATTATTATGAATGTAGAAAGGTTCTGTTAGATTTTGATCCACTAAATCGTCTGATTGGGAACAGCTTCATTTTTCAGCATTCTGATGATCCCAAACAGACTGCTAGTGCACACAAAAAAAATATTTAAATAAAAAAGAAAGGCACAAGAAAACGTTATCAGTCCTGGATTGATCTCATCAATATCGACTGAATATTATCCAGTAACTACTGGATAATAGATTAGATGAGTGCCAACCATAAGAAATACCGGAGTGTACTACATATCCCAGGGAGCCACGGGTCTAACTGGGTCTAACTGCACAAACTGACCCCAGAGCCGCTGAATGGAATTCATGCAGCGGCTTTGGGGTCAGTTTGTGCCGTATCCAGGAAGTCGTCTGTGGTTGCCAAGGAAACTTTTGCTTGCGAGCCCTCAGTTGTAGGTTTGAATGTAAATGTATAGACTATCTAGTGACACAGACGGGAAAATTCTGCAAAAGGTGATATATATTCTTATTATAGATATAATATTATATTTCCGTATACACCAGCATGTAGCTAGGGTACATGCTGCTTTATTTAGCGCTACTTAGAATATCTGGCTGTAGAGAAGGTACTGCTCACTGCTTCCCTTTTGTTTCACAAGCCGTTTTGGTGTTTTCAATATAACTTTATGATTGTTTATTTTATACAGCGTGAGGCATGAGTTACTGTCATGGGTCTGTGCCCCACGGGGTCAGGTCTGGTACAGCACGGGTCCTGGTGACTGAGCTGAGTGGTTCAGGCTCCATCAACCCAACTCCTGCAAGTAAACCCTGTGAGGACTCTGAAACACCAGTGGAATTTTATCTCTCCCCGGAGAAGTTGGTAGGTACCTTTAAATACAGTTAGTATTTATCACCGTTATAAACCTCTTATCATGTTGTTTATACGAATATAATATACTATATATATAATATACTAGTGAAAGCATTTAGTTAGTTTAGCATAATTCTAAATTGACAATAGTAAATGTTAGCATCTGGATAACATCTACCATATACATCTTGCCTGTATTATAATGCCTATTTTACTGAAATAATTTCGTTAGTGTTGTCTCTTATACTAATTAAAATCCTCTTTGATTTTTGCTTAAAAAGATTATGTTTGAAACTGAAATTGGGCAAAAAAAAATTCTTCAAAGATTTTACATCAAATCAAAGTCATGTTTGTTAATCGTAGCTACAGAATGATACAGACTACATAAAGTAAAGAGACAGTGCCCTTCTGCCCAGGTCAGCTTCTTATTCTCCTCCTACAGAAATTGCTGTGTGGCACACAAGACCTCTCTAATGTGACCTCACTGGAGATCTGTGTAGACACTCAAGAAAACACACTTGGTAACTTTGGTAAGACATATAACATGTCACTGATTAAATACAGTACTGTGCACTGTGCAAGTCTTGAGGCACCCTTCATTCGGTTATATTTTGCAAGAAATATGGGAAATAGGTGCAGTGATTCATTGAAGTATGTGCAAATATACACAAATATACACCATAATCAGCATTTGTAATAATCTAACAAGATTTGGTCTACCAAAGTCAGTATTTAGCATGACCACTTTTATTCTTCAACACAGTCTCAACTCTCTTATGCAAGCTTTCTTGTCATTTCTTTAAGTAGTCTTCAGGGTTCTAGAAGGACATTTCAAAGCTCTTCTTGGGAGTTTGGCTGCGTTTTGTTCTGTTCTTAGTCAACACGATCCCACACTGCTTAGGTAATGTTGAAGTCCGTGTTCTGGAGAGGCCATGGCATGTTTTTCTATCCAGGTATGCTTTTACAGCAGTGGCAGCGTGTTTGGGATCATTAGCATGCTTAAACATGAAGTTGTTGCAAATACAACACTTTTTAGATTGTGATCAAAATTGGCCCATATTGGTCTTTCACTGGCTTAAATGCAGCTCCAAACCATGACACTGTGTTTTACAGATGTCTGTAGACATTCACTGTTCTACCTCTCTCTTGACCTTCTCCATATATATTGATGATGACTTGAACCAAAAATGTCCAATTTGTATTTATCACTCCACAAGATCTGTTGCCACTAATTTTTTAGTCCATTTTTTTGTGTAATTTTGCTGGACTTTTTTTTTCTAATTTCTTAAATACATGACTTGTTGATACTGTTCCTCTGCTGTAGTTATTTTGCGGCTGTCAAACTGTGTTATCTTTTGTAGACTCGACTAAACAAATGAATTGTTACTGTGACAGGCAGCTTGTAAAAAAGTCCCTAAATATAGAAATTAAAATTGGTTCTTTTCTAAATTGTCTGTTGTGTAAGTTGTGTGCAGACACAAAACTAGTTCACCTCTTGAGTTAGGTACCTTTTTTAGTTGTTGAATGATTCATAGGTCAGTGTTAAGTAGTTTAACTAAGAAAATGATCAAGTACAAAGACTGTACTGAAAATAAGTAAAAAAAAGCAGCCAGTGTCCCATGAAAAACTTCAGAAAGCTTAGAGACCTGTTGTTCAAGAATAATTAAATACAACAAAGTCTGGTTCCTTGAAGACAAAATACAAACAAATGAGGAATGGCTCAAGACTTTTGCACAGTACTGCAGCTGAATATGTAAAACAGTAAAACAATAGGTGTCTGTTTGTATGTGTACTTATTAGAACTAACTGTTAGTCAGCATCAGTGGTGTTATTGTTTTCTTTGTGTAGCCAAGGCTACAAAAATACAGTAACTTTTATCTCATTTAAGTTCAGTTAAACTAACGAGCAATGAGAAACACAATTTACAGTAATGATTCATAACAGATACTTGTAATAATCACAACACAGAACGAGCAGACAGTCATAAATTTCCACACCTGATTACCTCACAGGTGTGCCAGCCATCATTAGATAATGGTAGGGGCATATATTTACTATGACTGAGCTTTGTCCTCAGAAAAAATCCTAGATTGTGTAAGGCATGACAAACACTGTCTGTACATGTATGAGTCATGTTTTACCTGCCACTTCAGGGACGCTTTCTTTTACTTAAATGATGCTGAACATCTGATTAGCAAATAAATCAGGTGATAAGAACGAAACCATGTTAAAATGACACCAGTGTTACATGAAAATGAGAAAAATAGTTTTGTTTAACTAATTTTCTTGCAGGTGTCTACTTGCCTGGATTAGTGCAGCTAAAAATGAACAACAGCAGGATCCTGTCAGTAAGGTAAGTAAGACAAAAATAGTATCTTTTTCTTTACTTCAAAGTTTGTATTCCTGAGAAACAAATTTACAAAGTATAATAATTTTTAGATTTCCAAGATGATACTGATGCATGCTTCTGGTCATTTTTATCTTATTTTATACATGTTTCCAAAATAGGAAAACCCACATATTTCCTTGAAGAGAAATAAATATAAGTTAACCCAGAACAGAAAAAACCCCCATAGTTTAGTGAATGCTGTCGTGGTTTACTCTGTCATTACAGGAAGTCAAAAGTTATGAGCTTACCCAAAGAAGTATAGTATGGCTATAGTGACAAGGTTTTGAAATAGGGACTTCCAATATTTATGTGTGGAAGATGCTTGTTGCAACTTGTAAACCAGACACCATAGAGGTGAGACCTGTGTACAGGTTTAGAGATACACAGAGAACAGGTTAAACCACCTTTCTCACAATAGGATACAGAGGGGTTCAGGTACTATCAGATTTCAAAATCATGCATTTGATCCTCAGAAAGAGACAGGGAATATCTAAAGTTTTTCCTAGCTTGTCCAGTGATCATAGCTACAGCTGTTTCATCAAAAGTATATTGAAGCAAAGCTACAAATAGTTGTCACAGTAAGTGAGATGGAGAGAATATTTTTTACCATTACTGTGCAAAAGTCTTGACCCATCTCTCATTACTTTACATTTTGCTTCTCATGAGACAGATTTTCTTGAATGTGGTCTATTTAAATAAATTATAAACAATAGATTATGAAGTCTTGAAAAGGTTTAATTTAGACATCGGCAGTTTTTCACTCATTTTCAGTCCATCACTTACACCTAACCATTTTCAGAGGAATTTTTTTTTGTTTGTTAAACAAGTTAACATAGAAATATGAAATATGTATTATTCGAGCATAAAAAATGCACCCAACTGAAGGAATGAACGTGAATGTTGTGCACATAACAGAAAGTTTAGCGAAGGAAGAATTTTTGTATCTGTAGGCACTCTGTTAGTAGCAGTCTGTCAGAAAAAACACAATCCGTTCCCAGTTCTGTAGTTGTATCTATGAGCAGATAATAAAAGATACCAAAAGATAACACAAGCAATAAAGTAATATATTTGAACCACCAATGTGATTCCCAAAGAGCTGTTAGCTGAAAACATGGCATATCTAAACATGGTGGGCAGTGTGTCTTTAATTAAAATAAGGAAATTGGACAATGACACAAGTGTTACATGAAAATGAGAAAAATTGTTTCGTTTATCTAATTATCTAATAATCAATATTTATGGAGGAGGACAGGAGAGATGTACAAGAGTTAGTGTCTATAGCCATCTGTAGAACACTGTGGAGGGCTCTGTCATGGTTTGGAGCTGCGTTTCAGCCAGTGGTGTTGGAAATCTCCCCAACACTGAAAGTGTTACGATCACAGAAAAGTACCTTGCAATGCCATCTGAAAATTGCTGGATTGACAACAGCTTCATGTTTCAACACGCCAGCGATCCCCAACACATTGCCAATGCAATAACTGCAACACTGTCAGTCATGGATTGGCCTCCCCAGGTATAACAGACTGTATTTATGTTCATTTCAATAAATCCCTACACCTACTTTTAATTTTTCCTAGCAGAATATAATAAAATGAAGAGTACTCTGAGACTTTTGCACAGAACTGTACACAGAGATAGATAGTGAACTGTCTGCTCCACCCCGAGAGCACCAGAGCAGAGCAGAGTCAGCCGGACATGCACTGGCTCTGATAGCATTTCCTGCTTTGGGTTGTGGGAATTGTAGTGGAGTTGGTGTTGTAGTGTAAGGTACACTGAAACTATTGTGGAAAGGTTCAGGCAGGGAGGAAAGCGGGAGACAGTGAACAGGACATAATTTTCACGAAGAGAAAGGAGCTGCAAGCTTCAGTAGCCAAGAAAGTATCCTTTTTTTAGCCATGATTATGTAACTCTCTTTCCTGCCTCTAAATCAAGTTTGTGTTATTTTGTCTCCCTAGAGACTTGGGAACCACCATCTCCCAACTGCAGGTGCTATGGATGTCTCGGTGCTGCCTACGAGATCTAGATGGGATTACTACTTTCTGTGCTGTTACGGTAGACTTTATAGGTTACAGGTGGCTTTGTAGGAACTATTCAGGAGCTTGGTAGCTTCTTTCTTTTCTCTTTTTGCAAATGTTAAAAAATGTGTGTACGGAACAAAACATAAATTGTGTCAAGGTTTTTTGGATACATTTCAAATAGGCCTTCATACCTCAAACATTAATTTCCATTTGTCATAGTACCTGAGTGACCCATTTTTTCCCAAATCATTTCCTCGTTTTTGCGGCAAATACTGAACGTGCCTAGGTAGTAACATATGATTCAAGTAATTGAACTTTCGCTGTTTAAAACGTCCAACTGTCTGTGGCATGGGATGATACCACAGTGTGACTTGGGTCCAACATGTTTTTTTTCTTTAGTGCATTTTCCTTCTGCTGGTTCAGTTCATTAATCACACATTTTCTACCACTTAACACTTATTTCCTGTCCTTCTTCTCAGGAGCTGTACTTGTCCTATAACAACGTGTCAGACCTGAGTCAGGTTGGCATGCTGGAGAACCTGCAGCTGTTAGATCTGGAAGGGAATGACGTGGATGATTTAGTCCAGGTTCAGTATCTCAGTTTATGTAGCAAACTGGAGAGACTTACCCTGGAGGGAAACCCTGTCTGTTTACGCCCAAACCCTACATCAACTCAGGTATGAGTATTATGCGATGTGTTTGTCCTTTGTTGTTCAGACTTTAAGCGGATGCTCCTATTGCGATTAACATACCCAGTACATCTTGAAGCAACCGCCACAGAGTGGTGCAATGCTCAGAGTGGCAGTCTGGCAAAAGATAAAACGAAACCAAGAATGGTTGCAGCTGAATAGAGCTTGAGCAAGGAGCTGGGCAGAGTTCCTGAAAAGGAAGTGTTGTATTCATTTGATGTTGTAAATGCCAACTTGCAAATGCAACTTGTGGTTCTAATCGTTCAACAGTCTCGCCTGTGCTGGCTGTCAGCCCTGAAGACAGATAATCTCTAACATGTAATCAGTTTGTGCTGAGACATGAGAGCATGTGTGCGATCGCAACTCTCTGTATGTGGGTCCTTAACTCAACAGAAACACTCTGCTAGAGCAGGAGACATCAAAATACTCAAAAATAATTAGACATAACATACTGTTGAAATAGTATATATGTAAACATCAATGCTTTATTTTTATGTTAAGGTGCATTTTTTGGTTTCTGTGACAAAGCCTTAAACAGCTTATCATGGGCCAAGTCAGTGAAACTGATTGTAGCTGGGTACACGGCTGAAGCTGCAGTGAGCTGAGTTTTTTGGGCCACTGTGAATGTGTTTATTTACACCCACCAGCAGAGCATTAATTAAGAAACTAGGGCAATGAGGAGAGATGCTGAGCTGAATATGCATTAGGCCCGTGCTTTGTAACGACTGAGGGGGTTCTTGGGTTTACTCCCTTGCCAAGTGATCACTCTTCATGCGCTCTGTCTTTCTCTCACTTCCTCTTATTTAAAACTCATTCTCCTCCTCTTTTCTCTCATTTTCTTGCTTTTGTTTACAGGCCTCTCACACTCTCCTTTTCATTTTCTGCATCTGTGTGGTTTGGTGAAACCAAAGCGAGGCCAGCGATTCACTGGCCTCTCTCTCGCTCTCTGCTCTCTTCCAAATGATAAAAGTCTAGAATTTATAGCAAATGAATAATTTATTTATTTGCAAGACTTTACAGACGCTAGCTGTTATGAGCTGGGATCAGCTTATGCTGTCTGGCACCCCCTATTTAAAAATACCACGTATTATTAAAAATGTCACTGTTGCAAAAAAATGTGATCTTGAATCTTGTCGTACACCTTAGCTCTGTCATTTTCTCTTGTTTCGTTCCTCCTGCCCAGATGGCAGACTACAGTTACCGGGCAGCGGTGAGGGAGCTGGTCCCTCAGCTGCGTTACCTTGATGATGTAAAGGTGGAGGAGGACAGGCTTAGCTGCTGTACCACCATGGGAGAAGACTGGGACATTCTCAGAAACTCCATTAGAGATTCTAACTCCTCTTATCCTGCTGGTGATGGTGTGTGTGTGTACTGTTTTAAATCCATCAACATGGTCCAGATATTCAGATGACGATTTAACAAACACCTCACTTTTGTCTTTGTAGAGGAGACAACCGACAGTGTACGTCCTTACAGCCGACCCAGTTCAGCCACATGCCCTTCTCCCAGCTTCTCCGGTGTCTGGGCCATGTCATCGTCAGGCACCAGACCACACTCAGGCTCAAGACTCATGTCAGCGATCAGGCCTGGAGTTCTCTCCCCTTCTGGATCCAGACCTGGTTCTGCAGACTCAGATCTGGCAGTAGTGGAAGCTGAAACCAGCAATCTGACTCACAGTTAGGCACTCCTGTGGTTGATCTCATTAGTCTTAGTGCCATTTCCATTTTATTTTGATTAGCATTACTCTGTGCAGGTGAACTGTTGGAGCAGTAAAAACAATCTTTGCTCAACAGTGCCACCAAGAGGACTTAATTGTGCCATGAAATAATGACAGTTTCAATCACTGATGCCTGTTTTACTCTGTCAATTTTTGAAGGAGCGGGTAACATCATCTTCTGTGGGAACCCAGTCCAGGCTATTCGAGCAAAGCGGCAAAAGTTAAGGGTAAGTAGCAACAAAGTCCTGCAATGCAGTGGAGAAAATTATTTGATCTCACTTAATAAATTATGAGATGTATCCATACACCACACGCTGTGATCCATATACATGAGTTATTTCTGTCTCGCTGTTCCCCATAAAACAGAGTCTTCATTGTCCACTAAGAGGAACAGCAAGCTTTATGAGCTTTGACAGGCCATTATGAATGCCTGGCACCAGCAGCTCGTCTCTTTAATGTCATGTCAGTATAAAAAGAATCAGCTAATTATTATCAGGCAGACAAACAACCTGAGAGGACAAGCATAGTGAGGGGTGATGGAGATGTGAGAAGGGTTGTGTCAGAAGAAGTTGACAGACGGGGCTATCACTGTCACCACCCTCTGATCTGTTATAACTGGCATAAATACACCCCACCACTGTCACTCTGCATCTTATTTATACCTTTCTGTCTCATTCAATCTGCCCTTGCTGTGTTTGTTGTTCCTCACTGTTTTTGCTATCCATAATTAATATGCTCTTAGGCCTCTATTACTTTAAGTTTCCTACCATCATCTATTACCACTCATGCTTGTTGTGCCTCTCTACTGTCTGATAGACAGCACCCACCAGGTCTACTTTCACCCCCCGAGACACTCCCATTCACGTACCAGAACACACATATGACCTCGAGGAGCCTGATCTGACAGAACGTGCTGATGTCTTTGCAGAGCTCAGAGCTTGGAAGGAACAGCATAGCAGGTATTACATGCTGAATTACTTTTTTAAAAACACATACATGTGAAAAATAATAAAAGCTACATTTTAATCTATATCTTGCCATTGCTGACCATGCAATAGATTAATTGCATATTAAAACAGTTGTCCATTGAATACCATCAGAGGGCTGTGGAGGATTTCACAAATACAAAGCCTCTTCACAGCCAGTTAAAATCGCAGAAGCTGTCGATGTGGCTATGTCTGAAGACTTGTATGCACATAAAACTAAATATCATCATTCTTTGTTTCAGACGTCTTGAGGCCATAGCGAAAGACAGACTGCCACAAATCTTGTCCATTCAGCACTCTGATGATGAAGAAGCCCGTTGTGATGAGGAAGAAGATGGCTGTGGTGCTATGAGGAGTGACAGCAGTAATGAAGAACATGAAGAGGAGAAAAAGTGTGACAACCAAGATGCAGCCTCACTAGATTTCTCTTTCCAGTCTCTTTCCCCAGGTGAGAACTTTGTGAAGTTATTTATAACTTCATAAATTATAAATAAGGCTGTACAGAATAAAAGCAGTAATTGTAATGTCTGATCTTTTTGTAATGTAAGGAGAAAAATAACTGAATTATTTCAATTATTCTTATTGTTTGTTTATTTTTAGATCTGCTTCCCAGAAAAAACTTACCCTCAGATATGGCTCGACTGTCGCTGGTCCCCAAAACCGCAGTGTCCCCTTCTCCTCCTCTCAAAGGCAGTGCAACTGCTGTTGATTTGAAACCGCAAGGGATCCGTGCACGGAGGCTTCACCTTAGCCAGGCCAGACCACAATATTTACCTGAATTCAGCAGCGCCTTTGAAATATGTAGGACTTCAGGAGATACAGACCTGCAAATGAGTGTGCCTCCAATGACTCTGCCTGCACCCATACCGCACCCACCTCCAACAGCTGCCCCAAGTGAAAGGCTGAAGCATTCACGGTATGTCATTATTAAAAAGTATCTTTATATTCAAATAGTCAGATTTGAAACAACACATTTTGTTGTAAAATGTTTAGCTGAGTTTTGTAAATCAGTGGCATCACCATATTGTGATCTCAACTTGGTCAGTGGAATGTGGACATTAAAAAAGATCTCTATCTTTTAGTGTGAAGATGGACTCTGGTGAGCAGCCAGGCCAGAAGTGTGAGATATCCAAAATCCTCAAGAGACCAGCAATAACTCGCCCTCACACAGCCAGGGCAGCTTTACAGAAACATCACCAGCACCACATACTCCAGTCCTGCAGAGGGAGCTCACAGCCAGATTGACTGTTGACTGTCTCCTGTCAGTATGACTGCTCTTAACTGCTCAATTAAATGGGGTCTTTCCCCTTTTTCAACTCATCACTCAGTCGTATATTGATTTGTCATAGTTTACCACCATCGTTTCTTTTTCTCTGTTTTTTAAGAACTGAAGATACTGTTGTTGTTCACCAGTTCAACAGCATCCAGTGCTCACGAAGCTCACAGCACAAACAGTACACTGTAAAAAGAATAACCCTATTAAAAAAAAAAAAAAAAAATGATGTCCAATTGTCACATCCAAAATATTTGACTTCATAGAATCCAAATTGAGTCACTTGATATGACCTGATACTTTTATGTTGATATAAACAATATTACTAGACTTGACTGAAACTTTAAATTTTGCATTGATCCAAATTGATTTTTTTTTTACATAGAACCATATTTTAATTATTGAACCAAGCTAATATATTGAAATTTAACCAACCCAATGTATTCACATCGAACCAAATTAACATGAAGTAATATGTTTGTGTTGAAGCCAGGTAATTGATTTACATATATTCAAACTATATTTTTTACATTTCATTTTATTTCAGTTCAAAAATGCTCTGCATTTCCTATAAAAAACAAGACAGTTGGCCAACCAATTATTTCAAAATTATTTATTGTTCCAAACCATTTTAACTATAATCAATAGAGAGGATTAGTAATATACAGATTTAGTGCTACGGCAGAAATGATTAGAGAAATGTTTGTTTTATAAAACCTGCAATCTTTTGAAAACCAGTATAAAACCTGCAATCTTTTGAAAACCAGTATAAAACCTGCAATCTTTTGAAAACCGTTGGATATTTTCCTTTACTGAGACAAAACCTCTCACACCACAGAACTGCTCTTAAATAGACTCTTAAAATATCGAAGAGACCGTAAGTGCACATCTCAGGATGCTCTATAGAATTTTTACAAATACAGCCCTGTGCTGTTTAGCTGGAAAGATGTAAAATATGAACTTCCACGAAGACTACCTGCAGTGATGGTAAAGTTCCTGATGTTCAATGTGTAATAGTCTCATATTGTCACTTGAGGGCACTGTGTGTAAATATTAAATCAGAAAATGAATCCATTGCTTCAACCACACTGAGCAAGCAATCCTTCAAACCTACCACCTTGACATGTGACATTCATAATTTTTTTTGTCTGTTTGACTACACTTACGGCTGGGGTTACCTCCATGCTACAGTAGTGCATGCTACAGTATTTGCCATTTAAATGTACAACATACAAGCATATTTCATATTTTACTGATACAGCAATGCCGCAATAGAATGAAAAAAAAAATCAAGTCCATGTAGAGTTTATATGTTTTAACTATGATACAATCTTTGTTTTCCAAGTGCTATGGAGAATTACCCATCGCCTGCACTGTGACGGTCAATCTCAGACTCATTTGTTCTGAGAAACAACTGGAACTAACAACACTGCATTTGTGGAAATGAGGGCCAGAGTGGCAGCCTAATTCCTTAGTGGTTCTTAAGAGCAAATTATGCCGGGACAAGTTTGTTTTGAAGCCGTCACAATAATTATAACATGGAACTTCATTTCAAGGAAACCCCGACAACCAGCACAGTGATGTCTCCAAACTTGCCCGGTGTTTTGTACGAACACCTGACATAAGCACACACATACAGCAGGACACACAGGTAAGAACGCACGTCCCATATTTGTGTCTGTCGTGCGTCACTTATGTCCACAGAAACAGGATGTAAATAAATGACTCAAAGTACAAAAAAAGAACCACAGGATAGTATTGCGAATATTTCTGACCACTGTGCTGGTTTAAGAGATGTACATGCTCTTAAAGTAGGAATTTATGTATGTTTGAACATGTAATTGCCTACAGCCATCCAGCTGTTATGTAACACGTTAGTTCTTTTCTTATTTTCTAGCAGCACTTTCCATCAGGCAGCCACCCCATCTTTTCACATAACTGCTTTGTCTATAGGATTGTTTAATTTTCTCACTCCCTGTCAGGCTTTTGTAGCCACACTCCCATCCCTCTGGTCTCTCTGTATTACATCTCAGGATGCAGGTAGAGGAGAATGGAATTAAATGCAATGCCTTTTATGGTGGGAAAGTGGGATGGTGTCCACCTACTCTGTCTGAACAGTCTTGTAATTTATTCAAAAGGATCATTCTCCTAGCTTGTCAAGACTAGAAACGGAACCTGGCCTCTTCTTCACTCACTCAGTTATTACCAAATGTTGTCAGAAACCATAAAGGTGTGTTTCTATCTAATGTTTAGGGGTGGTAAACACTGTGGAAAAAAACCCAACAAGAAAATAATTAAATAATTTTGAAGTTAATTTTTTATGTAAAAGTAAAAAAAATAATCCAAAACCTATTTTATTCACAACAGAACATTGATAAATATCTGATGTTTAAACTGAAACAACAAAGTTGGAACAGGCCTTGCTGACTGCTGTATAGCAGCCTTCCTTTTTTAAAACAACAATCTGCAAATGTCTGTAGACTGAGGAGACCCGTTACTAGATTTTTAGATGAGGAAAGTTTTTTTTCCATATATAGAATTCTTGCTGCTCAATACTTTTGGATATTTCTGTTGGTTAAAGGTCTGGACTACAGGCGGGCCAGGTTCAGCACCCGGACTCTTCTACTACAAAGCCATGCTGTTGTAACAGTATGTAGCAAGACAGTTAGAAGCATTCCACAGACACCCATGCACTCCCGTAACATCAAAGATACAGGCTTTTGAACTGAGCAAATTGGGTTGTACATGTACTAAAAACAACAGATTTATTTGCCCTTAACGTCAAAAGACATGGTGCTTTTCTAAATTTAAAACCCCCCTCTATCTTTAGAGTTGCATCATATATAGTACCAATGTACAAAGAAAACTGAATCATAAACTTGTTAATTATAAAAATGTATAAGATTATTCAGAAAGTTCTAAAAGAGAATCAAGTCGACTTCAAGAAAAAATGTTCCTGTCTGCCGCTAATACACCCACACAATAGACTTTACACATACAGTATTTGTCAACAGTGAAGTGGAGCAGCACATACTGTATGTCAGCACATGCCATGAATACTTATAATAATAAGTTCCAGATGTGGTGAATAGGACCCAGGTACTTTAGGTTGTAGTTACATTCTTCAGAATACTATCAAAGCCGCACCTTCTTGCTGTAATTGCTGTAAAAAAAAAGTTCAAATAAATTAACGGAAAATTGATAGTGAAAATGAGGTATTATGATAATATCATCGTGTTTTGACTTGAGACGAGTCACTTTTTCTATCAGGCGTTGGAACTGGAAATACCTACATGAGTTCAGACAGGTCTGGGAGACGCCATTTGTACAGTACTACACGATTCTGCCGCGAGGAACATTCCTTTGTAAGATATTTAGGTTTCATAACTCATTTTCCACTGACACCTTTACAACCAAATGCAGACATGCTGTCCATAATGGCAAACAAAAGGCATGAACACAATAATTATTCCTTTACATTTGCAGGTGTTTAATTTGAATTTAATTTGATCTGTATGGTAAAAATATATTCTATTCAATTCAGGTTTACAACAACAGTAACCTCAAAGTACTTTATACTGTAATTTAATTAAATTCAGTTTTATTTCTACAGTGCCAAATCACAACAACAGTCACTTCAAGGTGCTTTATATTGTAAGGTAGACCCTACAATAATACATACAGAGAAAAACCCAAAAATCAAATGACCCCCTATGAGCAAGCACTTTGGCGACAGTGGGAGAGAAAAACTTCCTTTTAACAGGAAGAAACCTCCGGCAGAACCAGGCTCAGGGAGGGGCGGGGCCATCTGTTGCGACCGGTTGGGGTGAGAGAAGGAAGACAGGATAGAAGACATACTGTGGAAGAGAGACAGAGGTTAATAACAAGTATGATTCAATGCAGAGGGGTCTATTAACATATAGTGAGTGAAAAAGATGACTGAAAAGGAAAAACTCAATGCATCATGGGAGTCCCCCAACAGCCTATGCCTATCCGGTTGTTCAGTCTCACGTCACTAGCCGTGTCTGGGTCTAAACTCCGCTGCAGCTCCATATATCAAACGATCACTATGGCATTACTGAGAGTTGAAAAACTGTCTAAAGTCTTTCATCTTTAATAAAATGATCAGCGTTCTGCTCTACCAGGTGTAACAATTGAGTTTAACATCCAGGCATCCATGAAAACGGAATTTATGACATTTAACGGAGTTAGAAGTTAGCAGGGAGTTAGCTCGCTAGCTTCTATCTAAATACAATATAGCATGTCCTGACTGCGAGGTTTTGGAAACAAATTCAAACGTACAGCTCTGTTATCACTTCCAGCATAAATGAAGACAGAAAACTAAACAGCAGTGACGTTTGTAGAGTTACTGAAGTTGGGCTAGCTGGTATATAATGATGTGCTACGTGACCGCTAGCGACACAGCTATGTTAGCATAATATAAACAAGCTAACTTTTTTTCCACTCGATAAAAGTTAACGTGAGTGTTCTCAGTGGTCAGAAACAAATGTAATCGCATGGCAGGATGCTGTAAAAGGACCAAACTTCAGCCAGGAGAACAACTGAGATAATCCATCCACAATACGAGGTTAGTCATTCATATACTGCTGCATGGGCTGGGCTGTAGTTACATCCTAAGGTTTTAAAAACTGAGCTTAAATAAATGATTAGTGGTAATAAAAGCCGAGGGAGGTCAACCGGGATCACTAACTGTTTTAGGAGCTTTTTGAGATCAAATAGAAGAAAATACATAACATTAAACATGTTAACAACACAAAAGCCAAACGCAGACTACTTTAGGCCCGGAAGTAGGATTCGTCGCGTCATCACTGAACAACCGGATAGCAGCATAACTAAGGGAGAATTCAGGGTCACCTGGTCCAGCTCTAACTATATGCTTTAGCAAAAAGGAAAGTTTTAAGCCTAATCTTAAAAGTAGAGATAGTGTCTGTCTCCCGAATCCAAACTGGGAGCTGGTTCCACAGAAGAGGGGCCTGAAAACTGAAGTCTATGCCTCCCATTGTACTTTTAAATACTCTAGGAACAACAAGTCAGCCTGCAGTGCGAGAGCGAAGTGCTCTAATGGGGTGATATGGTACTATAAGGTCGTTAAGATAAGATGGGGCCTGATTATTTAAGACCTTGTATGTGAGGAGCAGGATTTTGAATTCAATTCTGGATTTAACAGGGAGCCAATGAAGGGAAGCCAATACAGGAGAAATCTGCTCTCTCTTTCTAGTCCCTGTCAGGACTCTTGCTGCAGCATTTTGGATTAACTGAAGGCTTTTCAGGGAATTTTTAAGACACCCTGATAATAATGAATGACAGTAGTCCAGCCTGGAAGTAATAAATGCATGAACTAGTTTTTCAGCGTCACTCTGAGACAGGATATTTCTAACTTTAGAGATGTTGCACAAATGGAAGAAAGCAATCCTACATATTTGTTTAATATGTGCATTGAAGGTCATATCCTGGTCAAAAATGACTCCAAGGTTCCTCACAGTGTTACTGGAGGCCAAAGTAATGCCATCCAGAGTAAGAATCTGGTTAGATACCATAGTTCTAAAGTATTGGAAAAACCCCTAACAATCAAGTGCCCCCCGATGAGCAAGCACTTTGTGACAATGGGAAGGGAAACTCCCGTTTAACAGGAAGAAACCTCTGGCAGAACCAGGCTCAGGGAGGGGCAGCCATCTGACAGGACCGGTTGGGGGTGAAAGGAAAGAGAAAAGAAGAAAGAGAAGACAAAAGAAAACAAAGCATAGGAAGACGGACCAAACACACTAAGGGAGAGAGAAGATAAAATTATAATGACATGTTGCAGTGGTATATAAACACATGGAGAAGAAGTGCTCTGTGCATCACATGAAGTCCCGCAGCAATCTGAGCCAATATCAGCATATCTAAGGGATGGTTCAAGGGCACCTGATCCTGTCCTGACTAAGCTTTATGAAAAAGGAAAGTTTTCGGTTTATTTTAAAAGTAAAGACACCTGTCTCCCAAATCCAAATAGGGAGCTGACTCCACAGGAGAGGGTCCTGGTAGCTAAAGGCTCTGCCTCCCAATTTAGAATCTCTAGAAACTACAAGCAAGCCTGCATTTTGATAGTGCACTGTGGGCATAATATGATAGTATGAGGGCCTGAAGCATTTGTATGTGTCGAGAAATTCTGGATTTACCGGGGAACCACTGAAGAGTGGTTAGGAGAAAGTCACGTTATGTATGAGAGAAAGTCACATTACGCAAAGCTGCTGAAACGTGATTTCTTTGTCATTGCCTTTTTGCAATATAAAACGTAGGATAATATAGACTAAAAACTGCAGCTTCACACTGCACGGAGAGAGTATATCAGGAATGATGACCTAAGGCACTGCTTTGAGTCACTGTTTTGCAATCTTAAATTGGCATACTGGAGCTATATAGCACTTACCACTCATTGTGTTTCAATGCCGTGTGTTCAGAAACTTTGAGCAGAGGCAACAAGGATTACCTGATGTGCAAGAGAGAGAGTCTTAAACAGACCGATATTCATTAGTGGGGTTTTTTTTTTTTTTTTTTGCTCAAACTGATGTGAATGAAACACTTAGGCTAACCAACTGAAGCTTTACAAATAATCGCTTAAATGATGTTTATACAGTACACTGAAGTTACTGGCAATGAGAAGAAATGTTATCATTGAACATTATCATTTCACAAAGCTCCACGATGCTCATTGACTGCATATAGAAGATGGACGTAGCTCTCAGGTCTCAAAAATGAAGCCAATGCTAATGTGAAGTAAACATTAATTCCTTTGATTGGCCAGTAGGGGGCACTTCTCTGGTTGCCAGAAGACAGTTGAAGCGTTATAGAAGTCCATAGGAAAATGACCCTCTGCTTCCTTGCACAGTCACCTTAATGAACACTTTCCTAACAACACTATGCACTCAGTAACTAGTTTCAAATCATGCTGAATATGCAATTATGTCATAGAACGATTTGGGAATTAGTCATAACCTCTAATCTATTGATTTATTTTCCTGAACAACAAATTTTTCCAACATTATTTTTGTCTACCAGAACATGATTTTTCATCTTTCCAGGTCTCAAAATACTGATTCATGTTTGTTAGCATCAACGTTATGTAACAATATTTCAAGGAAATTTGTAATGTGTATATATACATTTTTTTTGTCAGCATAGAAAATTAATGCTGAAAAACTTTTTATTGAGTGCAGCCCAAAGGAAGCGGCATTTAGTAGTGCAAACAAAATGAAGGGCATTTTTATGTCCTTCTTTTTCAGTGAGTTACTGCCAGAGCACCAACCACTCCACCCACCAAACGGGTAACAGAATTCAAGCTGTCAATTTATTCAAGGTTGCCCAACAATATAGGGCAATAGCAGTGACACCGCAGAAGTCAAGTGTAAGCACAAAAGTAGCCTATGTAGTGATTTCCTGTGAAATTTTAAATAAAAGTATAAATAACTGATTAACACTTTAACAACAGCAATAAGTGAAGTAACTTAAGCCTGTAACTTTTAAGGAGATGCTCAGTATTCACACATACTCAAATGGAACTTGAAAAATATTTTCAGCCTGCGATGTTGTAATCTTAGTTGAGCTTTTTCACCAGTTCTTTAAAGCTGTGCTTTTCCACTGCGTAACCATGTCAGCAATTTCCATGTTTGCTCTTCCTGTCAAAAGGAGTGCAACTAGCAAGTGCTTCAGCAATGCTCAGTTGAGTCATTTGTTTACTTTTGGGCCACACATTACCAGCTGCTCTCCTTGTAGCCTGGTTGCACATGACGGTGTGTTTTCGCCTCAGTTGGTGAAACAAGTATGTTTATTTTGTTTCCACCTTCAGCAGGAACAGATTTCTTGCATATTTCCATAGCGCTGTGTTTTGTTGGTGGTTGGTGAAGTAGTTCTCGTTTTGCTATAACGTCACTGGAGGTTGACATGCAGCTCTTGCTATCATACATGTCAGATGACAATGACTGGAATCATTAGGGACGGTATGGTATGGCATGACCATAGTGTCTATGTAGACTAAACATTTTTGATGGAGGTGCTGGCCATTGGTACACCTGACACGTTGACATATTTTCACACATCATTTGTATTATTTTTAAAATCTAAATATGTTACGTCAACACCGATCTGTAGTTGTCAGCCATTTTTTTTATTGGCCTACTGATGTATCTGCATTTTGTGCTGATTTACAATCTGCTTATTGTTTGGCTTGATAGATAATAATGAAAAGTACACATCACTTTTCCGCGTTATCTATTTCTTCAAATGTCTTTATCGACAGTCAAAACTCTAAAGGTCAATAAATGGAAAAGCAACAAAAATATTCATAAATTGCTGATGCAAATAATTGATTTTATAAATATATCACATATATTTCTACCAAGTATTCAAAGTATACCTGTATACAAAGACGTTTATCAGTTTATTTACTTTTTATCTGTTATTTATGTTTGCCTAGCTATTCTGATGTGAGGCGTTTTAAGATTGATTATTTGTATTTGGTATTTGATTCTTCCTCGTATTGATTTCATGTATCTCCTCCACTTCTCATATGTTGTTTGTACTTCTCTGTCACATCCCTCACACACCATGTTGTATTATATTGGCTTCTTCCTTCTTTTGAAAAAATAAAAACTTTCCCACTTCACTTTTTAAAACAATTGTTCAGCTCTGTAAACTGTTTTTGTTTCCTCTTCATGTTTTACTTGGAATCACTGAGTGAAACCGAGTACTGAGTGGTCTCCTTTAGTCCATTCAGATTAATGCAAAAGTGCAATGCAATGCCCTTTAACAAACTTTTTTTTTTTTTTAAACTTAACACCGTGCTTTGAAAAAGTTGGAACAGGTACATGCAGCACACTGTACTTTAACAGCTCTTTGTGTTTGTGAAATGAAGGATAGACAGCCAGAAACGGTACGCTACACTGCAGATGTTAAACAGTGCATCAGATACTTTCTCCTGACAGATACAACAATCACCACAATACCAGTGCTCACTGATAAGTATTCTTCTATAAACAATCACCAGTATATGTCGGCCAGTAATTTACCCCCAGTTTAGTCAATTTTAAATTGAGGAATTTTATTTTTTAAATTTAATTGAGTCTGCTACCATATTTGACACAAAGCTTTGCATCATCTTGCAATTTCTGACTATTTGATAAGTAAATGTCAATTATCTTTTTCTCCTTCTTCATCTTTCGGCTGCTCCCTTTAGGGGCCACCACAGTGGATCATCTCCCTCACATCAGCCTATCCCTACCATCCTCCTGTGTCACACCAACTCTCTGTATAGCCTTGTTCATTACATCTGTGAGTCCTTACATTTAAATTCCTCACTTTCGCCTCCAGACTCCTGCTTTTCCTTCTCTCTTTCAATCCAATAAGGCAGGAGAAAATAATCTCAAACTCACTCACATCATAGACTCTCGGGAGCAAATCCGCACGTGGATACTTTGTAATTACGACTTTTAATTAATTTAATTGAGAAAATGCATTCCTATTTCTTCTGAATATTCATAGAAGAAAGTTATTAAGACTGTCGGTCACACACTTTTAGAAAGACTGACAAATAACTCAATGTGTCATTGTATGAATGGGTCAATCTTCAGGTATCTCCAAGCATATCCCAAGAATCTGTGATAAGCCTAGAGCTACAATGTGTGTGCTATCTATTGATAAGCTGGTACAGGATTGTTAAGCCTCTGGCAGACCTCCCCATAACCTTTCTTTCTTTTTTTTTTTTCATGACTGTCCATGCAGTTGATACCGGCGGCTCTGTCGTCTTCATTTGCTGAGGCTTATTGCTGTTATTGTGTCGCCATTCATGTTGTAGGGAGGTAATTGAGCCCCTTATTTCTTGCTAGATGCCTTTGGAGAATGAGACCTACCAGCCACAGCTGAAGCAGGGTAATTTAGTGTCACTGAAGCAATGTATTAAAAGGCAGATGATTGTGTTCAAGTGTTCACTATATTGCAGAGAGAGTGATGGATGTGTGATATCATCAGGGTAATAAACCATCTGCCTATCACTTGTAGACCATATTTGTCTCACTGCTTTGTAGGGGATTTACAATTAGCTGGAAAGCCTCACTACAATTTACTTGACTATTCAGGGAGTGCATAGTGAAAAAAAAAAAAACACAAACTAATTTTGAAGTTTAGGTTTATTAAAATGGTCTAAAGTGGAAACATAAATAAGTCATGACAACAATAAAATAAACAAATGTAAAAGTAGCTTTGAAAAGATTTTAGCTTAAAACAGCTGAATCCGTTTAGACTGAAGAATCGTTGGCCATTCATGCTCCGAGATAACACTAACCTGTGGGGGAGTGATCGTATCCAGCCCAAGGGGCAGGATAGGATCAGTAATAAGTTCTCCTGTGCACATGGATTTCAGATCACGCTTCAGTCATCTGTTGATATTGGATCAAATAAATCAACCTGAAAACGGATTTCTGCATCGCCACTTCCTACAGATGATGCAGCTTTGCTGGCTTCATTTGGCTCAGACATCTGCTGTGCTCTGGGGCTGTTTGTAAGTCGGGCGTATTGAAGTGTTTGAGATGATGCAGTTACCGATTTCCAAGTCTTCAAGCCTTTCGGTAAACACTGGATCGACTCCTTTGGGTTTTAAGAGAAGTACCTCCATGAGTGCTGTTAAGATGGAATCTTGTTTCTCCCAAGTTCCTAGTATTAATACTCAATATTTTTTCAATGCAGTTACAAATTGTGTGTGTGTGTGTGTTTTTTTTTTTTTTTTTTTTAATGGTCTATTAGTGTTTTCTTCTGATAATTGATTCATTTTTTTTCTATCACACAGTTACAAGCTATACACACTGTTAATGGCAATATTGTGTGTGTGGTGTTAAGTGGGGGTTCCTCAGATTGTTTCAAGTAATTCTAAATGCACTACTGAGCTGGCGGTAATGAAACCGGCACGAGTCCCTGCTGCTAGCACCACAACCACTGTTCAGTCATATTCTCAGCCTTTTTTTTTTTTTTTTTTTTTAATCCTTTTCTTCTGCAAGAGAGCAGCTGAAGCCAGTATCTTATTACATTGGGGGGGGGGGGGGGGGGGCATAGTAAACTGAGATGACTGAGAAAGCCCAAATTTTCCCTTTTCATGATTATAGTGGTCTAATGATGGCCCAACAGAATATAAAATGTTAATCTAACATTTACACATACAGCTGTTTTGTTTTTATTAAAGCTGGTATATGTGTGACGGGTGGTTTTGGTTAATGTTTCATGATGACAACAAGTGTCATTTGGTCATGATGGTGTCCTGTCAGAAAGTGTATGCTAATGCACTACATGTAATAAAACATTACTAAAGTGGAAAGGAAGTTATAGAGTGTGTCAACTGTTCTTTTAATATCCTATTGTTAACAGGAAAAAAAAATAGTTTCCAATTTATTTCATGTTGAGTTTAGACTGTGGAAAAAGTTTTTTCACTCAAGCGTCAGGTCAGCTATACTTTGAGTTTCTTTCCCTTTCTATCCTTGTCTCTTTATCTTAGGTCCTCTATCACCCCTCCACCCAAAAACGCCATCCTTCTTTTTTATTCTCTTCTCCTCTCTCTCAGTGTATAGGGAGTGGTGTTTGGGCAGTCATGTGACTTTTTGTCTGAACACAATTGCCGGTGTTTGCCATTGGCCATTTTTCTTTGAAAGAGCGTTGGTTTCCCGGGTAACGGGGAATGGCGGCACCACTTCGCTTTTCTCTCCAGCTGCCCCCTCCCGTCTGCGTTGTTCTGACCTGGTCTCTCTCTCTCTTTCTCTCTGTCGCCGTCTCTTCGTCAGGCTGTGGATCAGGTAGCCTGTGAGCACGACACACACATACAGTGAGAGGGTTGTCTCGCTCTTCCTCCTCTCCTTCTTCTCCTTTTTCATCAGGCTGGCAGTTGCAGAGTCCATTAGACTGCAGGAGGTGAGTGAAACAAATGACCTTATTTGTTTAGATTTAGGTGCTTTTTTTTTTTTTGTTGCGTTGCACTGTTTCTTTTCTAGCTGAGCACATGGTTGAACTTGTTTAAAATACTAAGTACTAAACTATCCACCTACTAAGTAAATAGAGCATCCAGTACAAATTAGTCAGTGATTAAACAATCATTACTAATTGGAACAGTAATCTTAAAGTTAAAAAATAAATTGGCCTTATTTTAGAGATACTCTAACTCTAATGTCCATGTTAGCAATAGAGTGGGAGCACTATTTGATGCTTGTTAAAAAATATTTTTTTAACTCTAACCGTTTGATACACTGGGATTCCTGCTAACTTGTATGTGTCTAGCACAAAGTTTTATCCATGTTTTATTTTGAAATTTAAAGATATGGCATCACGCACTCATTTTACACATTCCAAAAAGGAAGGAAATCAAAGTCCATCAAGAGGCAAGTTCACTTCTTAAGCATCTTGCTGATGTCTCTGGGTAGTAGAGCTGGGCGATATAAGATTTTTTCATATCACGATATGTTTTTTTCATTTCAGGCGATAACGATATCTATCACGATATAAGCCAAATAACTATATTTGTAAGATTTAAATGTGCCGTTGCTCACAAGTAAAATGTGAAATAATCAGCAGCTTGTTTTTATTTAAATATTTATTTCCCATAATAAGTTCAACAGGGTAGATGTACTTAAGGAACATGAGACTTTTTCAGATAAATAAAGGCAAATATTGCAAACTACACAAAAGGCAGCCGCTAAAGCGTCTAAGTTTCAAAATAGAACAAACGAAACAGACTAAATTGTCAATTCCACTTAGAAACAAAATATTAATTCTAAAAATAAATCTTAGTTTGTTTTACAGAAGAACAGACAAAACTGACTAACTTTTGTCAATATCAAATAAACTGAGAACTAAAAGGAAATTCTCAATCTCTCCTTGTTGTATAGCTGAGCTTTTCAAACAGTTTTAACAGTTACTTTAGTCTGACAAAAGCCGAATGACGAATTGGCGCTTCCAGTCAGAGACTGAGGCTACGTCCACACGTACACGGGTATTTTTGAAAACGGAGATTTTCCGTTTTCGTTTTAAAAAATAATCCCGTCCACACATAAAGGCAGAAATGAAGGAAAACGCTGCTATGAACATGCCAAAGCAGCAGATGGAGCTAGATTCCTAACCGTGCAGAAATGTTGGCCAATCAGAAGTCTAGAAGCCTCGGTGGGAAAAAGTAAACAAAGCTGGGGCATAGAAGCAGAACCGAGTCGTATGTGTGGAGGGACAGTAACTGTGTGTATATGTAAGCATTTAAACACTGCAGAGAGTAGAATTAACAGTATTGTAGAAATTCATTTCACCGAAACAATAACGTGGCGCACAGTGTGACGTCAAAAAATGCGCACACCTTTGACGCTGCGTTTTCTCCGTTTTTCTAGTCCACACGTAAATGCAAAATCGGAGTCTTTACAAATCTCCGTTTTCAGTGACCAAAAACGGCGTTTACGTGTGGACGAAAGGTGCAAACGCATAGAAAATCTGTGTTTTCAAAAATACCCGGGTACGTGTGGACATAGCGCATGCACCAGTTTATTGTATTTCCAGACTTGCTTTCGGCACAATTTACAGTGCACGCTACTCTGTTTTTTGTCAGACTTGAAATAGCCGAAATACCTTCACACTACGGAACTTCTATGGCTCTTCCATCCGGCATTGGAACCATCATCTGTTTTCCCTTCGGTCACGCTCGGTTGATTTTTCTAGTCGGCACACTCATTTCCTCCATTACCTGGGTGGTACGTGGCTGGCTGCTTCCCAAACAAACACACGTGCAGCTTGGCACTTGTGCTGTAAGTAACAAGTCACGTGACGTGACGCTGCGGCTGTGATTGGTTCGGCTCTGCGCTACGTAATTTGGATTGGCTTTCTTTTTTTTGTTTTTTTGTTTTAAGAGGACAAGAGCGGCGAGGTCTATCGCGATAGTTAAATTTTTCTATCGAGAAAAAGTTATATCGCGATACATATCGTTATCGTTCTATCGCCCAGCTCTACTGGGTAGTTATGTGAGGAGTAACTTTTTAAATCCCCGTCCAACTGAATGAAAGAAGTGATGCTTGTTTTCGGAACAGAATGATAATTCATTAATGGTCTAATTCAGAGCGCTGATACGATTACATTTCTGCCCATCCAGTGAGAGTACTGAAGAAATACTCTATTGATTCATGTTATTCATGGAAGTCAAACACACAAAAATAGAGAAGTGTGCTTGCTACAGTGAAGTTGAAACTGTTCTTCCTCTCTGCTACTTGCATCCATCACTGCAAAAACATGATTGGCTAACATAGTTCCTGTTTGGACTGTTGATTTGATCTTTCGAGATATGGATGGGGAAAAACACGGTCTTTGACAGAGGTCTATAACTTTGTGTTTAGGATTTTGTAATCAAGCCGGCTGTCTATTAAGTTGTCTCTGAGGGAAAACTGGCTGGTTCACATATGGGCTGATAGTAACTAGTGCAAACAGGTAATTTAATTAAGTATCAGTATTAACCATAAGAGCCCAAAGCTATTTTGTGGGTAATTTCTAATAAATACCTTTTAAATAAATCTCTTGGGGAAAAGCTAGCTAGTCATACATGCTGTACTTTAATTATTTTTTGGAGCCTTCTGACTTTAGTAGATGGTGCAGTAGTGGAGAGTAGAAAAGGCCTTGCAGCGTATGGTTGCCTGCTCACCCTGTGAGCTAAACTGGCGCCCATGTTTTCATAAATCTTTAAGGTGTCTGGGTTATTCATTATATTGTTTTTATTTTTCATACAACGTGTCTGCTTCATGTTTGGGACATCGCAGAGGTTTTCTATATATTTAGAATTTGATTACTAAAAACTATTTTGCACAGAGAAAAAAAAAATTGTATAATCTGCTCTTAGAAATAAATACACGGGTAAAGCTGTTATTTGGAAAAACGTTTAATCTTTAATCTTCAAAATATGATTTCTGTGCCAGGTTAGATGAACATCATCATAGAGAGCAGCTCTGTCTTGTTATATATATTTCCCCACTCATCCGTGCTGGCAGTCTTTATCCTTCAAGCTTGGGTCCTCTACAAGAGGTCTGGGAGCTAGAGGTTCCAACGACTGCACTCTGCTGGAGTAGGATCTCGGATGTCGTTCCTGGGATCTGCTGGAGCCGCTCACACAGTTTGGGGTTACTGCCTTGAATTCTTCATGTAAACCCTTCCGCTGGAATTACCTGTATAGTAGCGTCCCAACAGCTCCTTTGTCTACTTCTGCCTTCTTGTTCTCCAGCCTTACACAGCTGTAGGTTTTTGTGTGTGTGTGTGTGTGTGTGTGTGTGTGTGTGTGTTTGTGTATTTTGTATGTATTTAACTTGTATTTTACTACTTTGCATTTTCACTGTAAACCTGCATAGGTTTTTATCTTTTCATCTTCTGTCTTATGCACATTTAAGGCTACGTCCGCACGTACATGGGTATTTTTGAAAATGGAGATTTTCCGTTTTTGTTTAAAAAAAATAATCCTGTCCTCACGTAAGCGCAAAAATAAAGGAAAATGCTGCTAGGAATATGCCAAAGCAACAGGTGGCGATATATTCCTAACCGTGTAGAAATGTTGGCCAATCAGAAGTCTAGAAGCCTCGGTGGGAAATAGTAAACAAAGATAGGACATAGAAGCAGAACCGAGTCCTACGTGTGGAGGGACAGTAACTGTGTGTGTATGTGTAAGCATTTAAACACTGCAGAGAGTACAATTAACAGTATTGTAGAAATTCATTTCACCGAAACAATAACGTGGCGCACAGTGTGACGTCAAAAATGGCACACACCTTTGACGCTGCGTTTTCTCAGTTTTCCTCGTCCACATGTACATGCAAAAACTGAGTTTTCAAAAATATCCACCCTGGCAGGCGTTTTTAAAAATCTCAGTTTTCAGTGACGCCGTTTATGTGTGGATGAAAGGTGCAAATGCATAGAAAAAGCTCAGTTTTCAAAAATACCCGGGTACGTGTGGACGTAGCCTAAGTACAATGAATTTTGCTATATAAGTAAGTACAACTGCCATAGTGCTTTCAGGCTCAAAGCATGGTAGTAGGTCCTTGGTTATGATGAAGCAGAGAACTAAAACAGTCATGGCTGGCATGGGTTTTTAAATGTCTCACAGGATATACTGTGTGGAGATTATATGAACATTATTGGCCTAACTTATTTCTATGTTGTAATGAGAGCTGAACAATAACCTCGGTTATTCTTGAATTTCCATGAAAGATTCAACAGCTGTCTGTGATCTGTGCTCCACTCATCGTGGCACGGACACAATAAGGCCTGTGTTTGGGAATGAGGCCAATTTGAGAGGATTTTAAACATTGGTTGCTGTCCTGAAGTGGTTCCCCTTGAGCTTCATTTCTTAGGCTCTACCAACCAGGTGGTTGCTTCTGTGTTTGGTTACTGTGGTAACACTGCAAAGTGGCTCCCTGCCCCTGCCTCAGGTGTACTTTATCTTATGACCCGAAGGACACTTTGCACATACAAATACACATACACTTGCACTCCCATATACAAACACACACTAGGACCTTGATTGCTGACACGGGGAAATATGAAAGACGACTTTGTCCATTCTAGAAGTGACGGTGTAGTGGGAACAATGTTGTTATATATGTTGGTTTCTTAGGTTTATCAGTGTTAATTCTAAGAAAAGGAGCCTTTGCAGATATATTTTCTTCACTCCTGACTTTAAAATCTCTTAAAACTAATGAAGATTTGAGTCTCATCTGCGTTCATGTTTTGTATAAAGCCATTTATCTGTGCTTTTTTTTTTCTTTTTTTCTTTCTTTTTTTGCCAGCTTACATTGGGGCCAAATTTAGGGCTTAAAGCATTTCAAGCCTGTTGTTACTGACTGAGGTTTAACTCTGCACAGTCAGTTCATGAAGATTTTAATTTAATGTTTTTTTTTTTTTTTTTTAAGTATATCCGTTTCTTGTCTGCATTAATCGTTTGTAGACTCAGTAAGCGGGAAACAGGGCTGGAGTGGGTGTCATTGATCCGCAGTCTGGTATTGCATTGCTGATGCAACCAAGAGGAAACTGGTGCCGAGGCCTTGTTGTTGCCTCTGACTGGCTGCCATGATGTCACCACTGCTGACCCGACAATCCTGACATTCCTGCTGATAGAGGTTTTATGCAGACGTGGAGGGCAATATGTGAGAGAGATGCACAGACTTGCACACATACGGCCTTTGTCTAAGCACTGATTAGTAATCTGGCATATACACCAACACACACGTCATTAATTCAGTCTCACGCATATGCCCACTCCAGCACACTCAAATGCTCTACAAGCCGAATAAAGACGGTGATGGCGAGTCTCATCAGCTTCGTTAAAATTCAACAGATCTTTAAGTGTCTCTGCTTGAATTTTCGGTGAATCAGTTTTGCATTCATTCTGTCCTTCAAACTAAAATGTCTATCGTTAAAATGGTATGATTAGAGATTCATTTTGCATTAGTGTTATCACTTCTTTGTCTCTCTATGCGCCTCAGTTTTTTGGGGGTGTTTGAGTATTTGCTTATAATGCTTATTTTTATTTTACTACAAAAGACTTTCTATAGTACAGCTACAGCTTTCCTTTGATTCAGCCAAGCCACAGAAGGAAAGAGATGACAGGCCTGCTGCGGTGAAAGCTTTTAAACGCTGCTGTTCCCGCAGGTGCTTGGATAGTCCTTTCACAGCAAAGGCCAGTATTGTAAACAATGTTAAGAATAAGTGGTTAGAAAATGGAGTGTGACATCTGAGACCATATGGAGGACAAATGGAAAAGGATTTGGACTCAACAAACAGTTGTAAGAAATAATGTAAATCAACAAACTGAAGACTGGAGACAAAGGTGTAGACGAACAGGCTGGGTGTCTGTGAGTGTTCAGTGTGGCTTCTGCCTCACACTGTGTGAGGTTTACAAAGCTTTTGTTCACATTTGACCCGACCCCTAACCTGCACCCATCTGATAACTCCCCTCTCTGTAACCTGGATTTCCTGTCCATCCACTTCTTCACTTTGTTGGGCTTGCTCGACACACTTGGCGTGATAAAGCTACCTCTGGCTCTACCTCTTTGTTATTGAGTGAAACATACTAACAAAGGACATAATTTGCATGCATGATAAATCACAACATATGTTAATGCTTTACTCAGCATATTGAAAAATGTTGGAAAAAAAAATCACAGTAACTTTGTATTATGAGTGAAGTTTTGTGATAATTTTGTATCACAATCTAGTGATTACTACCTGTAGAAGACAACGCCTTAATCTTGCACTAATTTCTCTTTCTTTGTATTCTCGCTCTGTAATCGCACATTAGCTAGGATTGTAATTCATGGGTTTGGTCCTCCCTTTTTCTAAAGAAGTCTTTGGGTTAGTCAGGCCCTGAGGCTGAGACAAACAGGCCCTCACAGGATTGTCTTGATCATTACAAGTATTTTTCAACCTCCTAGGACCTGGCGTCCACATATGTGGACATCACATTTTGGGTTATTTAGACTAAAATACTCAATTTTGCTCTACAAGGGCCTGATATCCACTTACGAGGACATTATACTGCTACTGTTCTATCAAAATTTTAAACGAATATCCTCATATGTGGCTCTTATTTTTCTTAAAAACAAAAATAAGGTTAAAAAAAAAAAATCTGGTAATTCTTTGTTTTTACATTCATTGGGCCCCAATATGCCCAAATATCAAAGAGAAATTAAAAATGCATGTCTTGGAAGAGTTTGGGTCTTAGGAGGTTAATAATGCCTTTATTGAACTTTTAAAGGGCGTAACAAATAAACAGCAAAAAGAACAATAAAATGTTTCTATATTATTCATATCCTTGCAGCTAAATAAAAAGAAATAATAATTCACTGTCACAAAACCAAGTAGCTCGGAATGTTAAAATATGACACAAAAATGAGCTCCCTTAAACCGAAAAAAGAAAAATGTGAAACAATAGTAACAAATAGCAACAAGAATATGTCTGGTGTGTTTTTATTATAGTGATTTAATGTGGCAAGAGTCACATGTTCTCATGAGGCAACTAAAGTGTGTTAATCTGAGGTGTTTATTCACAATTCCCTTTCAGCACAAGCTGATATCAAGTCACCTGCTGAGGTTGCAGTTTCCATATCTTCACCCCATGCTTTTGCATATAATATGATGCATTCGTATTCATAAACGGACTATAAAATTCAGATGAAGCCCTTTATAATCACTTTATAATGACTTGTTGATTTTTGTCTTTTTTCCCCTCCTATCACTTCCTTTTCTTGTATGGGAGAGAGAAAGGAAAAATTGGAAACAGCTGCTACATCTGGTACAAACAGTCTATCCAACTTTGTGTGTCACAGCTCTCTCTCCCTGTAGCATTGAGGCTGGTTGTAGTATCCATTTACTGATAGGAACAGCATGGGGCAACACAGTGTGACACTAATGGCACAGCTTTTTCTCCAGAGACAGTGTCTTACCAGAAAGCGTGATTTTTAAGCAGTCGAGATATTTTGAAGTACTAGTTTGCTGCTTCCAACACGAAGACACTGACGATAAACACACTGCAGCGTGTGATCGCTGTCCAAAAATGTATTTCATCTCTCAAAATAGCTTTTCATTCAGCTGCTCAAAATGCAACGTGACGCAATGTGTGACGCAGCAATGTTTTTGAATGGTGGTAACTTTGTCCTGAGCCAGTCTAGACTGGTTCTGAATAAAGAAGCAGAAAAAGAGATGATGGAGAAAGTGCCAGAGTGTAGCCAAAGTCCTGACAACTTGGAAGCTGTGAAAGCCAACTGAGAATCTCTTTTGCTTCATTGAAGCGGTCTTAAAAAGAGTGATCAGAGAGCGAGGTGGCTTTCTGTATATTTTTCTGTCTTTTCTATCCTGTTTAGAAGAATTCAAAGTTTGTTTACCTGGAGTGTATGAGCTGATCCAGTTGACCGTGTCTTGCTGTCATTTTCCTTTTGTGCTCACTTGTCATCCCTTTGTGTTCAGATTCACCTTGGCGGCAGATTGTCGAATCACCCGTTGTTATTTGTCAGGCGATAATGCGGTGACATGTATTTGCTTTCAAACCATAAATCATCTTGTGATCCAAGTTTCTGGGAAGAAAACAAAAGTCTTTGTCTGTTCTTGATGTGGGATGTGCTATATTTACATCTCAACAGGGCAATTACCTTCACTGGCAAAACCATGTTGTCTGTCATAATGATACACAAGACATAGCTGCAATATGGGAGCACCAACATTGGCCTGACCATAATGAGACAGCAACCCTATACTTAGCCATGTTTGGGAAAAACAGAGCATTACTACCTTGTGTTGCTTGAGAATGAAAACTGATGTCAACAAAAGTTCAGGATTTATTTTTATTTTTTTTAAAGCTTGTTTGGCGTTCTGAAAATAGAAGTGTATCATTCCATTCGTTGTCCAGGTTTTAGTCTTAGCCAACCCGTTGACTACTTGTTGGAGAGTGCTTTTAGTGAAGGGTTGAATTAACTGAGGGAAGAAAATGGTGGTGGTTTCAACAGGGGAGATGGAAATGGATGAGCCTTAGGAGCAACTTCATGCTATTCATTGTTGTTGAATAATAGCCAACAAAGACAGTGTCAGCATGCATTCCCCTCTCTTTGCTCCCAAGTTGAACTGCTGCCAGACACAGCCAGTCTATTTTTCACTCTCAGAGCCATCTTCTTGCCTCTCCTGAGTCGAGTTATGGATGGGTCATCTTTAGACAGACTTACAACCACTTGGTCGTTGAAGTATTGCCTTAGTTTATAGCTGGTGTTTCGAAACCGCTGTGTGACATTTTTACTTTTTTTTTTTTTTTTTTTTTTGAATGCAGATAAATGATAAAGAACTACTTGAAAGACTTGCCTCGAAAAGTGCAGGTTTTAAAGCTGTTTTGGCCTCATCTTTGTTTTCTTTAGCGTCTTTGCTGAATGCAGAGGCGGAGCTGGAAATTGAGAAGGGGAGGGGGTTGCAGGAATGTTTGAGTCACAGGAAAAAAGGGATGATATGTAGAGCTTGACAAGGGGGTGTGGGGTGGGGCACAGCAGTGGGAGGTACCCTGAGGAATGCCTGGAAGGTGTCAGCAAAGTCTGGGAGGCTTTGGACTGATTATCCTTTACATCACAATGCCCTCTGTCTTAAATTAAGTGGATGTGGGTCTGTGGACGGACGAGCAGATGATCCATTTACAAGTAATAGCCCATCAGGACCCAACAAGTGTGGTTACTTTTTTAACTGTGGCCTTTTGGACCTAAGCACCACCTCAGGAGGTTGTTCCCCTATTTTATTCAAGAGGGGTTTAAATTTTGTCAGACATCATAGCTCTTAGATGTGTCAAAAGCTTTGCTGTATAGACAGAACAGTGAAACACTTTACACTGATGGGAACTGACCCTCCGTGAGCCTCTGAGTCAGCCTGGCTAAAAGCTACAGAATTCTTCGCAGGGATCTTTTGTTTTTTGCATGATTTAATTCATCAAATTAATGCAATTAATCCCCAACATCTATTTTTGGAACATCTGCTTTATACAATGTGCACGCTGGTTATTAGGCACTGTGACTGCGTGTCCTCATTAGTTTGGTTGGAATACAGTTTGTTGTCAGATGGAGGCAAAGTAAAGAAAAGGATGACAAAGGTTTTGTTGATCGTCTGCTGCTGCATCTTTGCATCAGAGTTCCAAAACTACAAAGGATTAAAGTAGAGGGGAAGTAAAAAAATTGCTCTGATATTTTGTGACACTAAAGGAAAATTGTGAAATTGGCCTTTTTATTCCCTTGGACTTGGTTAGTTTTTACTTAATTAATGCCACAAAACACATTGATTATAAATTAACTAAAAAGAGGTGTAACTAAATAAGAACTGATGTATTAATTGAGAATGCTAAATGTCACTTATGTCAGTATTGGTGTATATATATTTGCACCACTTTATAGTTTAAAGAACTTCTGGTAACAGCAGGTGTTCCTGTAAGATATGCTGCTGAGTATTTGGTCTCAGTCTTATTAATACAAGCAAATTTTTGGGATTCTCATCAGAAATATTTGCGTATGTTTTCTGTTCATGTAAAAGAGTGTATCAACTGCTACATTTAAAAAAAAAAAAAAAATTATCTGGTTAACATGCAAATCTGTAATCTTGAGATTACATGTTGCCTCTAGGTGAAAAGTTGGAGGAAAATATATGACATGCCACCTGGAGCTGTAAAATGTCCATGGGTACAAATTGGTGGCGCGATCGATTGGTATCAGAAAAGCCTCAGGGCGATATGTAGATTCATTGAAATTCTTCTTTTTATGCATTTTGAAAATGTATTATTATGAAAAGTCAAAGGAAAAGATATAACATGTGCTTTTGAGCTGAACCTGTGTCTCAAATTTATAATGAGGTTGTCAGTAGTTCACATAAGAAAACTACCACTGTGGTTAAATGGTATGCAGGTGTATGTGTTAGACATGAACTTATTACTTCCGCGGCTGCACTTTGTTTTTCATGTGCGAGGCACAGTGGAGGGGTGCCAGACAGAGAGCGGGGATTGCTTCATACTGAAAAGAGCCATAAAAGTTTTATTTTATTTTTTTCAAAACCCATGAACGTGTTCATTTTAAGCCGTGACAGTCTGAAGGGTGTTGTTTTATGTTGCTATAAAAACTGGTAACAATCAGTTTTTAATGTGTGCTTTATTTAGCATCATATAGGCTGTTATAGTCTCGGTGCTAATATATTAGCTCTTTTGCTTCATTATCTGGGCCTCAGTTAGTCCTCCTTTTAAACTCGAGATGTTTGCTTGGCCATTTTCTAGTTTCTTCTGTAGGGAAGATAGTGAGGGAGAAATAAGACACTAAAAAAATAGTTTACGGTTAAGATTGAGGGAGACGTACGGATAAAGATGAGGATAATGTCAAGAGAGTGGGGTATGGCTCATGCTGGGGGCTCCCACACATTCTGCCTAGCCCATTGGTCATGCATGTCTCAGCTCTGTGTGTGTTTGTGAGAGAAGGTTATGGAGGTAGGAGCACAACTCAAGATTGTTACATTATTTTAAAATGTTAAATAGTTTCTATCCTACTTTTGTAAAGTAATGAGTTTCTCTTATAATGTGACTGTGTTGCTTTCTGGACAGTAGTCATTAGATTTAAGTTGCTTCTTTCTCTCATTTTCCCACAGGGCGTTGCCTGACTCAAACACATGCACGCACACACACAAACACACACACACACGTTGTCCAGTTCCACCTGGTCTGTCGGACTATGACCTCATTCCAGGAAAAGGAAGAGAAAATCACCTGACAGACTCATTTGTGTAATCAGCTGTAACCAGAGGCCACTGCGTGTATGTCTAATGCCTCGAGCTACTGATTGTGCTAACAGCAGGGAGTTTATACTGCTCTTAATTTTTAAATTCTCCTGTAAGTAGTCCTTTGTGTCATTCAGAAATACAGATTGCGAACAGAAGAACTGCAAAAATTGATGCTGATAGAGTACGGCAACACACAAAACACTCTTTCAACTACCTGAAAAAGGGGGGAGGTGATCTGATCTGTCAGCACAGCAAGAAAGGGTGGGGAGAAAAAGAGTGAGAGAGAGAATGGACTGGCGGGGAGGGTGTGTTTCTGTGTGGGTGAGAGAGACGGCGAGGAGGAGGAGTGTAGAATGACAGAGGGAGAGAGAACTCTGGCACCTCTCAGATCTCGGCTGTGGCGAGGGCTCCTGGTTGAAGCACATTCCTCAAGCAGCCAGCGACGAAAAGGCAGCGGGACAGTGCGGAGGAGAAGTCGCGACATCCTTTAAATCTCTTCGTGACCACATAGGACTGCCTCTCACCTCCTCTCGGCTCACGCACTGCTCACACAGACACTTGCTAAGCTGCGTAACGCACCAGCCGCTCAACCAGCTCTGCTGCCCTGTCAGAAGTAAAGGATTTCCCCGATTGAGGCACAGGGACAGAAAGAATAAAAAAAACTGATTGAGGAAAAGAAATTTAAATCACTGAAGAGGCGGAAAGGCTTCTCTTTTACTCGGTAAGTGTACGGGCTTCTTTTGGTGATTGTTTGAACGTGTCCTTGACTGCTTGAATCACGGTGTCAGGAAGTTTCTCTGAATACAGCCGGCTTTGCCGTATGTTCCAGCATGCACGTAAAAACCTGTTATTATTACTACTATAAATACTGTTAGTTTTTATTATAAATGGCGAGTTTCTGTTTGTATTGTTGTTTGAATGGCATAATAATGAAGAGACTCTTGTGTTATGTCTGTAGAGTGATGAACTGTGTCTTTACATGTACCTGTTGACACTAGACCCGTCACCCAAGTATTCTTGCCTGAGACAAAAGGACCCAAACCTGTTTGGAGGAAACCTCATTGACTGTGCACTTGTGCAATTATGCCCCTTCCCCCCCTTTTTTCTTTAAAAAAAAAAAAAAAAAACTTTTTGTGTCAGTCACAAAGCCAGCCTGCCTGTGCAAATAGAGGCTGTCCACAAGTGTAATGTATCACAGGCTGCTCTTTTTACTACCCCAGGATTAAAGATTAATTTATGAAAGTCACGGGCAGAGTTCAGCTCACTTACTGCACGTTCCGTGCTATACATCTTAAACACTGTGCAAATCTAATGCACCAAATCCAGTGGAAGTGAGCCTATATAAACGTTGACTCATCATTATGCATGGCTAGCATCTTAGTTACAGATTCTCAGCATGGTTTGTGTTAGACAGTGAAGCTCATTAGCAGGCTGTATTTGTTGTCCAATCAGGGCTGCTGGTTTTAAATCCCTCTCTCCAGGAGGGAATTTTTTTTTTTCCAGGTTGTGGGAGTCAAACAGTTACACCTCGTGTGTTATCTCTGTTAGTATGTTTCACAAAGTTGACTTGTTTCCAGAAAGATAGTGTCAGAATAATAGATGGTTAAGGGAAGGGAGCCATATGGACTTTGACCCAAGCGCTTGGTTCTAATTATTTAGTTTTAGGTTATGTAATCGTTAGCAGTTGTTATACTACAGTGTGTAACCCAAATGATCAGTCCCACCTGATGTTTGCTCAGAGTTATCAAGGACAGTAAATTTATTATCCTAAGTAAATGTAGTGGACCATATTTGCTTGAGATCTTTGAAGGGAACAGAAGTATGACGATTTAATGTACTAGAAAACAGAGTGGCTATTATAGTCATAAGAAAAAGCCACATGTGAAACGTGAAAGGCACTTTTAATTAAACATATTGTGGTTAAAATAAGATCCCTTTATGTTGCTCAAGTGTTTCCAGCTGTCAGTAGAAAGTGACTAAAGCCTGCTTGAATAATGCCATGTGCCACTTAGCATATCCATGATGTAATCGCATCATATTTGCCTCGGCCTAGTGTCTGCCCTTTCACAGCTGCTATAAAAACATTTTCTTTTTTTCCACCTAAATTTCCAGGAAAAGTTTGTCTCACATACATGATTTTATTTTATTTTCCTGTTAAGTAATAGTGACTGAAATGCAGCCCATTAAGACTGCGTTATTATGTTATTATATTAAATCAGATTAGATTACTGCAGTCACTTCAAAGCCATTTCCAAGCAGCTGCTCTTCATGGCTAAAATTGTGCTTCTATATATGCGATATCACTTAAAAATAACGCATACAAATAGTTTGAAAGTAGAGCTGCATTATGACTTTGGTTGTGTGTACAGGAAAATGTAAGATGTCCCATTAAAAAAGAGGAAGTTGGTGGACATGCACAGCTCATTTGTCTGGTGCAAAAAAATCAAGCGATTATAAAGGAAACGATCAATGTTGGTTCAAAACATCATTCGAATTGTTGCCAGGTGCATTTATTTATGTCATTTTTTAATGTCACTACAGGAGGTACAAAGTTGCTAAGTTCCCAACAATAAAAAGAAGTTGTGAGCAAGTGGAGCAGGGCTTTGGTTGCAGATACAAAAGAAAGTTTTGGCACCAAACTGTGGCTTCTGTTTACGTAAAACTATGAATAAATAACTCTATTGTACTATGAACATATGTGAAGGCATATCTGCTGAAGGTTTGAAACCATATTAAGTCGTAGCACTTGCCTCGATGTTTTCAACTTCAACGGCTATAATTTTGCAGCAATTTTTTATTAATATGCAACAATAGCCAAAGGGAAGAGTATCCAGTTTATCATCACCAAGGTAAAGCCGGCTGAGCGGCAGGTTTAAGAAAATATTAATGCTAATGTTTAAAACTTTCACTGCTGCATGGCCCGGTGGTAGGAACTCTGTTATGAACTATATAAATGGTATTATCTCATCCTTTGAAATATTTTCAAATGAGATAATGTGATTTAAAAGGTGGTATACTCCCTATTCCTAGGAATGCATCATAAAACGTTCAACTTTTATTCTCAGCCTTATTTTCTCTCTGCTACCCTTCAAGTCTCCATCAAGTGCTTAGATATTTCTTATTTTCTGTCACATGAATGAGCCTTTTTAGCATTGAGACAGTAGAGTGTCCTGTGAGAGTGGTTGTGCCTTGTTCTCTGCAGTGTTATTTTTAATGCTCTTTTCCTGCTTGAATACACAGATGGACTCCTCTTCTAGAATAGTCCGTCTGTCTCTCTCCGTCTCTGTCAGTGTGTCTGTCTGTCACTCAGCTCACATGGCAAGGAAGGCAAGCCTGCCCATGCACAGCAAGATATCTCTTGGGATTCTTGATGGGAACTTTCGAAGTCATCCTTCATGCTGTGAAGCGTCTGAATTTCTCACAGTCCTTATCAGTAGCATTTCCGTACTCCTGCCGATGCACTCAGGTGCAGATGTAATTGGAAACTCTACGGCCACATGTTGGTGAAATAATATTTTTGCATGTATGAGGCTGTGATTATTTTCAGGCGGGTGGTTTGAGCCACTTTTTCGTCTTTTCCGATAAAACTGTCTTTCTTTCTCGTGTGTTGCTGTGCTTACCTCACTTGCTCTCTCCTGTACTTTTCCGTGCGTCCTTCCCCCTGCTTGTGCAATGTGACGGAAGGTAATGCTGTGCCTTGCTCATGTCGGATCCATTAGGGATGAAAGCACACTGCAGTGATAAAAGATTGATCCAGTACTTCTTGCATCACATCCCTCACATCTTGCTCCCTTATCCTCCCTCACACCCCTCTTTCCAATCCAAAGTCAACCCAGTTTTCAATTTATCAAATCATTTGTACTCCTCTAAATAAATCATCCTCACCGAGTTTACTATGGCAGACGTTTTCCCACAGGATTTCATAAAGGAGAACACAGTCTTGTAGGATGCTGTAGAGTCTTACAAGTTCTCACTTATGAAATTTTCTCGATGGTGTGTTTATTTAAAAAAAGAAAAAATTGGGACGGCTCTGTTTCAGTGTCTCCTTTCTTTAGTGTTCTTGCTGTATCGGGTAGGATAGTATGTACTTTGCTAGAAGAACCAGTGAGAGACTGGCATCCAGCCCAACACACACACACACACACACAGGCCTTTTCTTCGCCTGTTTTATCTGAAGAGGCAAAGACAAACACAGCAGACCTGTAGTTTCAGCAGAGAGGTTATAATTACTGAGAGGAAGGGAGGATTTAAAAAAGGAATTTCACTGTGGCTCTGTTTTGAGATTTTTTAGAAACCTCTCTTTTCAAGAGCACCTGGCTTTTTACTTTTTATGTGTGAGTTGTAAAGCTGTACAGAAATTTGTGGACTGATTATAAACAAGTGTTGAAGTCTTTTGATCCTTGAAGTTGGAGAGGCATTTCCCTGAGGCAGTGAGGCTTTTTTGTTTTTTATGCCAACTTTTCTGAATTGTGCTTACTTTTGTCCTCAGTTATCCCTTTCAGGGGAAGCTGTTGAAATAATTCGAGGTCACCGAGTGACACAAATAGCCACAATCTCCCTTCATTCATCTAACATGTTCAGGTCAGAGGTTACCTAAAGCCATCTACTCTCAGAACCATGCAGACTTGGTCCACCTTAGGATATGTTCCCAAGTAAGCCCAGCTGGCTATAAAGTTCATCTGAGTCAATGTTTTCATGTCTTATCAGGATAAACTTCTTGTGACATTGTCAAACCAATAGCGTCTTATTTCCTGTCGCTATTTGACACCAGTGGCAGGTTACTGTTGCTGAGGTAATGAACAATCTGTGTCTGTTTGTAGGCTTGAGACGCATGGACAGACACTCAATGTGTAGTCATTATACTGCGGTAAACATCTTATTCCCGCTAGGATGGTCATGTGACCGTTTGTGTTTGTGTGAATCTGTGAATATGTGTGAGAGTGAGCGAGCAAGCAGCAAGTTGCTCCCTTGCTGAACCAGCCATGCTATACCGATTCTCTGCACACAGAGCTCTCTGGGCAGTAAATAACATGGTGCCTCAGCCGGGGGACCTGGAAAGGTCCACGAGGGGGGTCAAGACTCCAACAAGAAAGCGAAAAAAATATCTGCCTCTGGGAGCAGAGATAGTAAATCATCATATAGGACAGGAGAGAGGCAGGTGGATCTGACAGATTTGCCCGTCATGCTGAGAGGCTTGACGGTAGACCTGTCATTGAATGTTGATATGGTAGATCAAGCATAAAACATGCAAAACAAACCACCATTGCTCATGGGTAGATGTAGGTAAAACAAAAATTCTCTGGAAACTTTTGGTCTGAGAGATTCGCTTATACATCCTCTTATAAATACACCAAACATGACAACATTACAGCCTATACATAATATTGCTACTTCATTTTGATTGAAGTACAAAAACAGGTTCTAAGTAAACAAAGTTACAAGAGTCTAATGATCCTGTAAGCCAGAGGTAGGCAACTCTAGGCCTCGAGGGCCGGTGTCCTGCAGGTTTTAGATATCTCCCTGTGTCAACACACCTGAATCAAGTGGTTAGTTCATTCCCAGGCCTCTGGAGAACTTCAAGAAATGTTGGGGAGGTAATTTAGCCATTTTAATCAGCTGTGTTGGATCAAGAACACATCTAAAACCTGCAGGACACCAACACTTGAGCCCTGGAGTTGCCTACTCTTGCTGTAAGCAGTATCAGTACGTTTCATGCAACCCTATGGAGTTGAGTCTTCATCACCTGTACAGTTTACTTTACTGCACTTCCTTTAACCCTGTGACAGAGACACCAAAACTGGTCCTTTATTTCATCCAGAGCGATAAGCAGATATAGGAAAGATACAGACATATTTTCAGCATCAGATTACCGTCATACCTGGGCCCTGCTCCAAGACTTAACTTTACTGAGTTTCCTGGATATCTTATCTGGGTAAAACCCTCAAAAGTGGAGCATGTCATAAGTGTTATTTATAAGATATATATTTTTTGTAAGTTTTATTTTGATATATCTCACATTTGGTATTTCCATCTTTATGCTTGCTACTTTTAATATTCCTTCATTAAGAAACACCTCGTCATTGTTCCATCTTGTCCTTGTTGTCCTTGTTATTCCAAAAGGGTAGCTAACATATCTCTCACAAGTATACTCAGCCACAGGATCCTTGTCAGTTTGTGTATATACTTGTGTATCCATACCAAAGATCACCGTGGTGATCATGTGGAAGATCTTAGTCCCAAAGGTGCTCCAAGGATGCTGGAAATCGGCACCCTGCTCTCCTACTTTTTTCTGATGCACACATCCGTCTGCTGCACTGCTCAGGCATCGTCGTTACTCCTCTCAAAGTAATGATGGGGAGAGAAAGTCATGCGTGACACCACCTTCCCATCAAACTATAAATCATCTGAACCTTATGATCTGCTTGCAACACAGGTATTTCATCGTTCACTTTCTGTGCAGTTGAGTATAAAACTCAAAATTATACTATTAAGAGCACTGCGTATAAGAAACCGGTCTGAAAGCTCGTATCAATTTCAATTGTATTGTTTGATCTTCTCTGTACTTACTCAGAGTTTGACTTATCCTGTAAAAATAAGCATATATTTTTAAAGTAAGGTATCTAAAAATGTAGCGTGTTTTTTATTTATTTATTTTATTTAAATAGTTAAATATATATATCTTGAATGTACTCCCTAAGTTACTCTGGATCTTTTTTTTATCTTTTAATGTTTATTTGCTCCACTCTCTGACTGATGTTTTGTTTGACTCATGTAACATTTAGACCACACACATGTGACATCGCAGTTCTGTGACGCATTGTAAATACCAAAGTGTTTACCTGTTTAACCCCTTAGGAGCCTTTATCTTAGCGCACACAAATAGCGTCTTTGTGGAATGAATCTCCTTTCCTGCAGATCTTATCTTTGTAGCAAGACTTAACAAGGTCCTGCTGCAATATTCTACCTTTAGTTTTACTTACACACAGCCACACACACGCACACGCACACTCTTGGTTGCTCTCACTCTATGGCTGTGCTGTATTCCTAGCTAAAGGCCAGGCATGTTGAAACTCCCTAGGTAAATACTGTAAAGGTGTGAGGATGAATGTTTTGCATAGCTGAAGGTCCTTAGCGATGGAATAACATGTTAATTTGTACAGCTGGTGGCTGCTTCTCAAACTTTCTGGCTGTCTTTCAATGATTGTCACGGTCGGGACCCAGCTTTCAGTTTCAAAGTCGAGTCTAATCAAAACCAGCAGTGAATGGACTGCATTAGCTATAGTAGTCACATGGGAACTGCCCATGTAATGTTCACGGCCTGTAAAAAGAGACAAGTGGAATTCCTCACTTTGATCTGTGAAAACATGCTTCACACAGAGAGATGTATGTGCTGGAGTTGTGTGTTTTTTGTTGTAATAGTTCATCCCTGTGCAAGAATGAGCACCTGCTGTATCCTTAAGTAATAACTGCCTCACCTAACAGGCAAACAGACCTGTGATGGACGGGTGTGTTGATAATGATGATCTGATGCTTTGAGATTTCTTTTGTGCTATTTTTGTTGCTGCAACACAGATATAGATATATAGATATAGATATATAGAGATATAGATATATAGATAGTAGAGGTGGGAATCACCATACATCCCACGATACGATATTATCACAATACTTAACGCACGATATATTATTGCGTTTTTTGTTTTTTTTGTTTTTTTAAATATCTGCGATATTCAGATTCTGTAAATAAAGGTAAACTTTATCAATATTCATTTTATCTAATATCAAAGTCTCGCACTCAGTCTTTCTCTCATTTCAGTCAGTTTTATTGTTGACAAACGGAACGGTTTGTATTACATACTAGTCCAACTTAACTGAATGCAACCATCTGGTACAATTATAGCTATTCTGAACTATGCAATTTATGAAAACTATGCAGCCCCTTCAGCAACTGAAGAATTTGAAAGTAAATTAAAACAAAATATAATTTTACATTAAATAAAAACTTAATTAAAATAAAACATGTCTTAAATTAAAATAAGTAAACTGTCATGTTTATTGCTGCCAAAAAAAGTTAAACACATTTGGACAGTGAAGGAATGTCAAGATTCTTGCTCAGAAAAAGGAGCTGATCAACATGCTCTGAAGTCAGAGCACAAAAACTTTTTTTGTAACAAAATATCGTTTTCTGCTGTCCCTGTATCGATACATTATTAGCAAACAAAATATCACGATACTACACGGTATCGATTTTTCCCCCACCCCTAATAGATAGATAGATATATAATTTTTTTTTTTCTTCAAACTTGAGCAACTAATGGTAACTCCCTTCAGCTTATATAAGGACTGACGAGTGTATGTTGCATCATGGATTGCATGGACTTAGTAGAGTGTGATGAACAAAACACCACCTCTCTCAGTTCGGAGGCTCTAAAGTCAAAGGAGTTACTAATTCCATGTACTTTAAATACAGTTAATCATATCAAATGATAAAAAGTAATTAGACAGGGCTCAATACTTAATTATAAAGATTGCATGTTGTCAACCCTAATCATTGTTTTGCTCTTTTGCATTCGAGGCCTTATTCTGATTTTGCTTTAAGATCTAGGAAAAAAAAAAAAACGAGAAAACAAAAAAACAAGAGTAAATAATTGATATGAGCAGACATGGAAGCGACCTATAAATTACTAATGAGTTTAGCGTCAAACTTGTGACACTGGAGGATAGCTTTCCTCCTCAATGGCACATGCATGGGCACATGGGCACATAAATAACGTGCTGGAAAATTCAAGACTACAAATTTTCCACTTATGTACTGTGTAAATTGCATTTGTTAAATTAGTGGGTTCAAGCATAATCATTTTTGAGTCAGGCTCCCTGGTGTCTATACTTATTCTCATGTAACGTATTATTTAGTCTATCTGCTAACTGAATATCTTCTTCTGCGTGTCTGTTCGTAGGCTATATATGACCATGTACTTATTGCGCATCCTATATAAGTGGGTCTGCCACTACTATGTGTTTTATATGAGTTTGGCTGGGAACAGAGTGATATCCTCCTTCCCTGGCAAGCACTGCTGAGTCAGGTTGGGAGTATATAATTACATATGGGTACCCATCAGCAGTCAGAAAGTCTTCTTCTATGGCTCACCCAACAATATAAACTCCTGTGCTTGCAGGGCTCAGCTTGCAGGCAACCAAACCAGTCATCCTGAGCTGAGCTCTCAGTGGAGGCCAGCTTTGCTTGACCTCTCATTGGCTATGTGAAAAGGACTTTATTATCATTCTCACCATTAGCTGCTGGCTCTATGGGCAGATCCATGAGTCAGCGCAAACAAATATGTCCCCTGTAATGTATTCACCTCCGCTCGGCTTCCAGGCTTGAAGCAAATAAGTGAATGGCGACTGCCAAATCAGGTATGAGTAAGTATTCATCACAGTGCGGTGAATAATGCAGTATTGTTGTATTGCGGCCAGGCCTGTGTAAACTCTTGTGGCCACGTGCTTATAGGTGTCTAGTTTATTGGCTTACAGTGAAATCCAAAATTGTGCCACGAGTTCTTTAAATTTCCAGAGTAGAATAATAAAAGCAAAACCTACTTTCTTGGGCCATCGGTCCATTTTGTTTTCATCGCTTTTCAAATTCATAATCGCGTTAGGATTGGAGCCTCTCCAGGCTGGTGTTGGGCGAGAATTTGTAATTTCAAGAACTGAATTTGAACAAATGTTCTTTGTATGACATCTACATATGCTCTTCCTCCCTTGTGGTTAAGGGCAGGTTACGATTTGTCACTGTGAGTGCTGCTGGTGATTCACGGTGAGTGGGATTTTACACTAAGTGCTGTTTTTACACAGTGTGACTGCAGGGGTATTGACTGCCAAGGGTGATGGCAAGACTCTGAACGGCCATTTCAAGGTGTCCTTCAAGTGGAAGTAATTGAGTTTAAGCTGTAAACTCTCACTGATCATCAGTTGCATGCTTAACGCAAGGACAGCTTGTATTTTATTTTAGATATATGTATGATGCAGTGAGTTGCACCATCTGATTTAGAGTTAACATTTAAAAAAGAGCAAAGCAAATGACATAACTAATCTATATCAAGATCAACTTTTTAAATGTGTATAATCACCCTCATGAAGCTCATTTTTAGCAGCTTTTTATAACTACTCTGATTCTATTAATACTATATTGTTTCCTATATTTGCCCTTGCAAAGGTTCTGCCTGTGTTAATGAACCACTGATCCACTTTCACTGAGATTTCACACTTGGATTAGGTAATCATTATAATGGAGAAGGCTAAAAGGCTGGAGTGACAGATCCCTGTATGGAAGTATGACAACCAAAGCTTATTAATGCTGTTTCTGATTCTTTTGCGCTCAGTCATTAGCATGTCAATGGAGTAGAAACACAGGCAGACAGGGGGCATTTTCAAAAGGGCTTGTCAGTAACAAGCACTTGGACTTTTTTCTGAGAAATATTTACCAAAATAATGTACTGTGAAAAACTGCATTATTCATCACGTGTGTTGAAGCTTCACTGAAGCTTTGCTAGTAGAAACCCAGGCAATTGTTCAGTCTCTAATCAGCAAACATCGTGTCTGGAGCCTGGCCCCGGACTGTGAGGAAGAAGTGTCACCATCAGTGTCACACATAATTTTACACATAAGGCTACCCTAATGCTCGCATTAAATTAAATGTGACTTTGCAAGAGGAAACCAATGTTTATTCTCAAAAGTAGAAGAAATGTTTCCATGTGTCACTTACTGACCCTTTTTAGAGTTGCTTTCCTAGCACCTAAACAAACTTATTGACCACTAGTGAGGTGTGTATACATGGAAACTTTAGTGTTAATTTGTGCAGTAGAAGCCCTCACCCCTTGTAAATCTACAGCACTTTCCTCACAATACTCAGTGTGCCTCTGTCTGCTGCTGGCACTTGGTCCCTGCTGATAATAACTTATGCAAAGGAGTTGCTGGTGTCCGTTGGAGAATTTAGAAAGCGTTTCTTACATGTTTTCATCATGTAAGGTTTGGAAGGAGCTCTGTTAAAGATACAATCGCTGCTGATAAATACATGAGGCTAGGCTAGGCTTGTTAGCGTTATTAATTTAAAGCAACTCCCTGAATACCTTCTAATTGTGCCTGAAGGCTGAGTTGATCTGGGATTGCACAGATGTTTTATCCAGTACAGTACAGTTCAATCCCAGAGGCAACTTTTAGTTAAAAATGTGCAGGTGGAAGAAGACAGATTTAAATGTATGGGTACTGGGACTACTAATGATTTTTTTTTTGTCTTTAAATTCAGTTGCTTTTTCCGTCATAGTTCTCCTGTTCAGATATGACCTATCATTGGCCTTATCAGTGAATACATGAACAGTTTAATGTGTAAATTAAGAACATTTCCATTTTTTAGTTTGTGTCCGTTGCAACTCTTTTGCAGCCAGTGTGCAAGACAATTGAGATTTCAACATGTAAAACCAGTTCTATTTGCTGAGGCTAAAGAACACTTTTCTGCCACTGTGAACAATTTTTAGTGCTGTTCTCAACTGATTGTGTCATAGAACTTTTTGTTCTCATCTTTCTGTGGAACATAACCTGTGCTGACGTAGTAGATACTGAAAAATGAAATAGGAGGAGGTGTGACAAAGAATGCGAAACAAGGAAGCCAGGCAGAATGAAATAAAATATCTGTATTCCATTTTATTGGTGGTAACAGTGCTTATCTGTGGTAACACTCCAGAATGGCAGTAAAAGCTGGTGTGTCAGACGACTCAGCGATGCCAGAGGCCACAAAAGAGACTGCATTGTCTGCTGAGTGTAGAACCAGAGCAACAATAGTCTCTCTGCAGTTTAGATGAGACCAGGCTGTTCTGTGCCAGCGTGTTGCTGTCTCTTTGAGTGTTTGTCTTTGCCAACCTGGAACAGAGTGGCACTGAGGGCCTAGCTTCTCCCAGTACTCTTAATTGTCCTTTAACAACAATATTTATCCTATTATATACATGTAAAAAAGCGTGGGACAGGGTCTTATTTCCCCTGCGTATACTGATAGGGATAAATGTTTGCATGCATTTGTTGCTACGATCCATTGACAAATGCGATGTAAACTCTGCCCTTTACTCCTGCCATTGTTCCTCAGACTCGTGTTGCTGCCCTTACTCAGAGCTGGAGCAGATTCTTATAAAGATAAGCCTACACGGTCTGTCTTCTTTTTGTGAACTCCCAAACATATACAGGCATGCATTCCCAACCTTTGACCACTGCATGTGCATGACACAGGGTTGTGTACTGCCCCTGCACACACACTCACATTCATATTACACACCCACACGTAGCCTTGAGCATTTAGGAGCTCTAGTACATTATTAACCCTGCTTGGAATTTTTCTGCAAAGCTTTTGTTTCCGCAGGTTTCCTAATATTGTGTATGACTAACAGAAATGACTTGTTCAGACCTTTAGAAAGGAAATTGAAGGTTAAGGTGTGTCTGCCCAGCTGCATCAAACCAAGTGCATTGTGCTTGAGTGTCAGCTTTTATGTCTTTACATGTCTTGTGTGTTTATATGTATGTAGGAAAAAAGGGGATTTGGAGATTGGGTGTCTTTCAAAACACTTGATTCCTGTCTGAGCAGCCTCAAATGTTTGAACTTTAGGGGGGGGGGTTTGGGTCCTTGTGACGTAAATGTCGTCATCGGACCACGACCAAGGTGGTCGATTGACAGCGTGGACTCGTTTGTGGAGAATTTACATTACAATGCACCAACTACGCATGCGTCCAGGCAGCAAATTTCAAGCGGACTTCAAAGAAGTATAACAGGAGTGGCTAACTCGGTCTTCTGGTCTCCCGCTGTCCGTATATGCAACCAAGTATAATCTAGGCTTTAAGTTCCCATCAGTTCGCAGCTTGAGACAGATCAAGCCTTGTGTATTTGCAGTGCTGTGATAAAAGCCACTTTTTCTTTTAGTCAAATTTACAAAGCAGATGGGAGACCTGTATTGAAGAGACACAAACAGAGGCATAGACAGGGTGATGAAAGACACAAAGCAGGTTTGCTAGATGGATGAGTGATAATAAGGGTGGCACATTTTCTCTACCACTCTCTTTTTTTTTTTAAACTGTCAGCATTTTTTCTTACATATTCGTTGGCTTTCTCATTTATGCACTGTCACTGTCTTTTTTTATCTTTCATTATATAAAAATGACTTATGTGTATTCCTTGTGAAATTCACCAGATGAGCTCCTCAAGTGGCTCTTTTGTGAGTGTGTTCTTATCTGAGCTTGGAGTCAGAGATTATTGATTACTGTTTATTTCTCTTCAGGGGATTTGTGACTGGTCAGAGTTTCAGTGAAAATTGCAACCTGTTTTTTGTCATGGGTAAAGTTGGGTATGTGGTGGTGTATTATTATTATTTTTTCCATTAGAATTGGGTAGGGTGGGTCAATGTGAGTTTAAGGTGTACGGTTGGAATTTAATTCCCATGTGGGGACAAAACTGATTCGTAACACTAAAAACATTTACTTTTCTGTTGCTGCAGCAACTACACAACAGGAGAGTCACTTCCTACATTTAGAATGAGTCACTCACGTGGATTCATTAACCTTGATAGTTTGCCAAGTGAAGCGTTGGAGAATGTTGAGTACATTTAAGCTTAATTATTTATGTTTTCGTTGTCTTTTATTCCTGCTGATTTACAAGCTTTTGTTGTCCTTTCTGCCTTATTAGGTGTAATAGTGAAGTAATAAAGCTCACAAAGTAAAATAAATGAAGGATGACTCTGAGTGATTGCCTTCACACCACCATCTGCTCAGCTGTGAATGCTACTCTGCTGCATGTGCTGCCAGACAGTCCTGAGATTATTGGAAACAGTGGATTTGCTGCCTGAATAACTATTGCCAACTGGACTCTGTTCTACAAGACACACATAAGATGTGTGTCAGGCAATATATAAGGCAGCTGATATCTGTAATAGGCTAAAATCAGGCTCTAGCATGTTTAGAGGCTCATAACATGTGCACAGCAAACTGCAGCTGGTGTTTGTCCATAGCATTTGCATATTTATGTGTTATATTGTCAGTGTATTCCCACTCTTTATCTTTGGTGATTTTAGTCCATGTTTTTAATGGTACCTTTGGTTCTCCTCCTCCTGTTTTTCCACGAGAACTGACACAGGACTCCAGAGCTGTTCTGAGAAAATGAGCTGGGTCAGGCGGATGTCTGGTTGTCAGTGTTGCTCTGCCTTTGACAAAAAGAATAGACAGCAACCTGAGACTAACAGGCCCGTTTGTTTCCTGTTAGTTTATCACATTTCACTAGCCAGGAGGTACAAGAGCTAAATATCACGGGAGAGTGACATTCTGTGCTGGGAGATGTTTCTGTGTTTGTATTCTCATTTAATCTGATTGTTATGGTGCATAAAAATCTTGGATGTCTAATGTAGGAAGTTTTAGATGAGGTGCTGCGAAGAAGTTGCAGAATAAGCCTTAATGTCAAGAGCTCAACCTCTCCGTTAGCTCCGTTTCTGTTTCTCTCAGGGTTGTTTCCGATCCATGATGGTGCCTTCCTATAAATTAAAGTTTGGTTTCCAGCCTTTAGTTTTCATTCCCATGCTTGAAAATGAATGTTTCTTCAAGTTCATATGTATGTGTTCATAAAAAGCCTCAGAGCTAAAATAAACGATTGTCTACACATTCTGTCAACCTGTTAAGCTTGATTGTGCATTACAACATAGCACACCGTGTGCCCACTCAAAGAAGAGCGTTGACATCTTTGCTTGCGTTGACATTTCTGGCGTTGGAGTTTGATAAGCACTCCCTTTTTCATATCAGGTTTCATTCCAGATGAAATCATCATACACGTTTCATCCAAATAATTTTTACCTCGTGTGATCATCCATCACTATCTCCCGCTTTATTTCCTATGATCTCATTGTATGTGATCAATCTCTAAGCTATGTGTTTTGGTGCCACATTCTGGGATGCTGTTGCCACATCCATCGGGTCTGTGATGCTGTTTAGATGCCAAACAAATGGTAAATGGCCTGTATTTGTATTTGCCGGGGAGCAGAGTTCTTGTTTGGCATCTAAACAGCGCAGAAGTAATGGTAGTGTGGACCAGGCAGGTCAGAGGAAGGGTGGGGCGAGGCCTTTGTTACGAAAAACAGGAATTCTTCCGGCTGGAAGATGAAGTCAGTGCATTCCTCCAGAGCAGCTCCCAATAGTCAGTGGAGCATTGAAGGAAGGCCATGGTGAATGCTGGGGCTCAGTTTTAAACACCTCCCATTGAAAACCAGAGAGACAGACAGAAAGAGAACACCATCTGTCACACTGTTTGGTAAAGAGTTGCCTTTTACCCACCTAGGCTACACTTGCTGTGCCAAGTCCTTACAGATAACTCTGCCTGAGGCCTTTTTATGTGTACGACAGTGTTTTATTACCTTGTTTTGAAGTGTAGCTGTAAAAGTACAGACTGACAGCAGGACTGCACATAATGAAATTTCTTTAGGTTAAACCTGCTGCCTGGACGTGTTTTAGACTACCCGCTGATCAACTGTGGAAGTCTGATGAAACCTACTTGTGGTCCTGCTGAGGCCCGTCAAACTGAACACACGTACACACATTTGTTCCATCTCTCCTGCTATGTTTCGTACACTCCCAAACACCCTCTTCAAAACATAGACACACTTGAGTTGCTCCACTTTCCCTGTCTGTTCCCCTTGGCACTAAGCTATCATAACGGCTTTGAAGGAGGGCAGCAGAGCGTTTAATTGGGTTACAGATTGGCATTTATGCTCCCAGGTCCACACGATACTGCCGGGCTTTTAACTAACCACTGGGAACTTAATAAAACGCCACAACGCTGTACCCATCAGCTGCCAGTCTTTTCTAATTCCATGATCCATGTCTCAGCACAGCAGATTTTGGATGTCAGTGCTGTTTGTTGTATAAACTGGTATTTCTACAAAACGTACAGTAAGTGAGGGCAATATGTACTGTACATCAACGCTTTCAATGCATCATGTTTAGGTTATCAACAAGTTGTGTCCCATGTGTTGGTGTTGGATTACATAAGCACATTGAGCTCACGTTTTTGTTTGCTGGGTATTCTTGTTACTTTGAGGAAACTTTGTTACAGTAGCACACCTCTTACTTTCTTCTCTGCTGTTTAATTTTTTTTTCACAGAGTTAGTGCCATGCAGTGGTAAGCTGAGGAAAGCCAAGCTGAACTGATCTGCTCTGAAGACTTTCTTACCCTTCACCGTACCCTATCAGTCCCAGATGGAGCTCAAAGTGTGGGTGGATGGAGTAGTGCGGGTTGTCTGCGGTCTGTCCGAGGAGACTTCCTGTCAGGATGTGGTCATTGCTCTAGCACAGGCCATTGGTAAGTACCTCAAACGTTGTCATCATTTCATGACACCAGCTTATCTTTAAGCCTGCTTAAATAAAAGCTTGGCATTTAGATTTTTATGCATACACAAACAAGTGTACTGAAGCATCGCAGAATTGCCCTCATCCTGTTCTTTATTAACCTTTTTGCTCTCCGCTGACCCAAATCAAGTACGCTGCTGGATTGTCAGCAGGTCAGTTTGAATTTGAGCCGGCACTCTGTCCCTATATCCTCCGGCTTTATTTGAGCTATACGCTGCGGTAGGATTGAACAGAACTCCAGTTTTAGCGCTCTCCTCCTTCTATGAGCAAGCTGCTTGCCAAGTCATTAGGGAGGGTTTGTCCTAATTTCAAGGTCCTTGTGGAAACTTCAGTTTATTTGAACATTTTTCACATGTTGTGTGGCTCTTACGCAGCTGCCTTTTATTCCAGTCCACAGAGGCAGAGATTTAGACGTATCAGCATCGTCATAATGCATCTGATGTCATTTGTTCATTATTTAGAATTGGTACGAGGACATAACCCCACAGTTTTATTAAAAATAAAAGAGAGAAGCAACTAAGAATACAAAAAATTTGACTGATGTATATCATTTTTTAGGAATAAAAATATTGGTGTGCTACTTCTTTGTATGGAAATATTTAGGGTAGGAGGTTTTTTATAGTCACTCTTTATTTTTTCTGTCTTTGTCACAGGTCAGACAGGCCGTTATGTTCTTATTCAGCGTCTAAGGGACACAGAAAGGCAGCTGCTGGCCACAGAGAGGCCTCTGGAGTCTCTCGCAAAGTTGGGCCAACATGGCAATGAAGTTCAGTTCTTTCTACGTCGCACTGGCCCCAGCAGCAGTGATGGACCCGGCTCAAAACAAGAGAGACCTAATCCCCTTCCATTGCCTAAGCATCCTGAACCAGAGCCTTTGAAACGTAGCCAGCCTAAAAAAGCCCTGACCTTTAACTTGGGGCCTTCCACCTCTCCTAAGACCAAGGCCAAACAACTTAAGAGGTCTCCACGGGACTCTCCAGAACAAAGAGCCTCCCCCTCTCCTTCATCCAGCCCTCTGTCCCCTCATATGTCATCCCCTTCTCCCTCACTACCTATAGGCCCTTCAAAAGATGAAGTATTCAGGAAAGTTCTTCAGCAACAGGAGAGACTAAGAGCCATTGAGGCCCAGTTAGAAGCCCTAGAGAGGGAGTCACACACCTGGGAGCGTCCCTACCCATCTCCATGTCCCTCACCTCTTTCTGATGCTCGTTTGCAAGACGAGATGGACGCTTTGGAGCAAGCAATGCGAAGGAACCAGGCAGAGCTTGCACATGAGCAGTACTGGGAGGAGGAGCTAAAAGCCGAGGTAGAAAGCGAGCGAGGAATGCGAAGGAAGCTTGGAGAGCTCCATACAAAGCTAGATGACTGTGGACGGCGGCTCCATGAATTCTCAGTTCGCTCTGCTCAGCTGGAGGAAGAGATCCAGCGGGAAACCCAGACACAAGGGAAAGCCACAGGACCTGAGGAGTCGTTTGACGCTGTAAGGGAAGAGTTACAAAGTCGAGAGAGACATGGGACAGAGCTAGAGGAACAGCTATCTGAGACTGACAAGGCTCTGGAGAAAGCAGAGTCTCTGTTGCAGGTAAGGAGAGAGGTCTGTGCTTTAGAAAAAGGGCTGTAACTCCACACAAGCCCTTCTGTTGTCATTTCAGGGGTGCAGTCCATACCCTTTTTTGTATTACTCAAAACAGTATTCATGTTATACACTCCAATAAACAGTACGTCACGAAGCCTCGTGCATATTGATGAAACTGCAGTAATATGATTGCTGAATGCTCATATTCTACCATGTCTGAAAGTGCTTCATTGTCATGAGCTATTTACAACCTAGCTTAACTGGTTTAGCAGGTATCATCTTTTATGTATCGCACTTTCTAAATACGTGGTTACTGACTGTGTTTATATTATGTCGGCTTATATATGCATATTGTATTGTTTATAGATTTAAAAAAAATATTAAAAAGATTTGATTTGTAGAACAAAAGCCTCTTTTATTGGATCTATTTCTCAGCCTCAGCGTGTTGTAGTTTAGAAAGTCAGTTTGCTTTTGGTTGTCTTAGATGTGGCTTCATCAGTTTGAAGTGAAACGTGTGTTTCCTCTATGATAGTGATAGTTCAGTTTTTCAAATCCTCATGCACTGAAAGCCCAGAGTGTCCCATTCTTTGTCCTGTAGGCCACAATAAATATCAAAATATATCGTCACTCATGCTAATGGGGATGCATTTGTCATGAAACATTTTGCTGCGGAACAGAGATTTTTTTTTTGGGGGGGGGGGAATTGTACATGCCTGTATAAAAACACCAGGTCATAACAGGTAACCAACAGCACTGTGAGTGCTTATAATCCAAAAGTAGCGCCAAAGGCATTTTGCCACCCAGACAGTAATTGTATGGAGGGAATGAGAAACCAGTATTTCCTGTAAATGAAATATTAACCTGACAGGGTATAATAAACCTCCGTTCGTAGTAATGGAAAGGGTCTATGTCAGCTGATTGGTTGAGGCAGCCAGCCGAGTCTTTAAAGTGTTGGTGGTGATGAGCACAGTGTTCCTGCCATCAGACTAATGGAGGAAGACCTGCAGGTATGAACTGCCTCACCAGAATGTTGTGGTCCAACATCAATTACTCAGAGACACACACTTATTGGCTTGTTTGTGTGCACCTGAGTTCAGTCTGCGAGCCTAAAGGTGATGCCACTGCTTCACAATGTTCTTGAACACCAGCTTTTCAGTAATCTGAAGGCATCTGAAGACAGATTTAAAGGGAAAAAGCAAATGAGCTTTGGCCAGTATCTATTTATAAGTTTGCATCAGGCTGCTTAAATCTGACTGAATCAGAAAAAGTCTCATGGCACTTGTGGTGATTTGATTATTCATTGCAACTGAAACTGTCTAGTGACGTGATGGGCAGTAATCTTAATCAGTGACTGGAAGGGAGACTTTTAGAGTCTAGTGCCCCCTTGTGGTGAAAGCAAAAAACGTTCATTTATAAATGCAGTGATAAATTGTCCCTGCAATTGTGCAGATGGGACATATACCCACTACTAAACATCCTTAAATATGCATCCATACTTGAAAATGTGTAATAGTTTTATATGCTGCACCCACTTTCCTTTACAGGTAAAATACTTGTCTTAGATTTCTCTCACTGATCCACATTCTTCCCATTTCAGGACAAACAGGATGAGCTGGAGGAACTGAATAAGGAGCTGAGGCAGTGTAACCTGCAGCAGTTTATTCAACAGGCGGGTGTCCTGCCTGTTCAAACCAACTCACGCACAGAGCTTCAGGAGCAACTGGAGCAATTTCTACAGGATGGATACAGGGATGGAAGTAAGGAAACAAAACAATCCCTCAAATATTAATATTATGTTATGGTATACTTGATTTGTGTCATCTAAAGATATTTCTTCTTTTAACTCAGATCAGGGTGTAATTCAATTTGAATCTCCACCTCGTCCTACTGCAAAGCAGTTCCTGGGACATCCACGCAACCTTCAAAACCCTCTAGTGTCCAGCCTCAACCCTGAGGGTGTGTATGTGTGAGACCCCGCTGCTTCTCAAGTCCACAACCCTGCTCCTCTCCTGCCCTGCTCTGTCCATCCCTTGGTCCCAGAGCCCCTCACCCCTGCCATATTTTCTACCCCAGCTTGATTGGGTTTCGGGCTACAGCTGTCGTTTATGGTGTTGGGTAGTCGAAGCATCCCTATGGTGGCTGTCCCTGCTGCTTCCCAGCAGCTTTCCTCTGCTCTACATTTAAAGACATAAAGACCTCTATGGCTAATTTTCAGCAGATTCTTGTCCTCAGCTTTTTACAGTATTCTTAGAAGTCCATCCAATTTGTCACATATTCCTGTATGCTTTAACTTTTGTGGGTCTGTTTACTCTGTCAATTTCCCTTACTCCTTGTTCTCCGCATCTTACTATATGCTTCTGTACTAACAGTAGCTGCTTTTGTTATCCTTTAATGCATTTAGGGATTTGCTGCTAGCCCTTTTCCCCTCCTCTGTAATAACAGAGTGGCCTTTCCACCCTCGAGTCAATAATCGACTATCAACAGCTGCTTTTCAAAGTATTTCCATGTAACACAGCAATCGCACTGGGAATTACTGTGGCAGGCATTCTGATTGTGTTTGTTGTTTTTGTTTTTTGTTTTTTTACTCTTGACATGAAAATACATGCCACCAATGTAATTTCAGTTTGCCTTTTATGTATGGATACTATTTATAAGAGGGATGTATCTATACAATGCCTTGTACTTTGGTGATGCTTGACCAAAGAGCAAGAGCCTTTTACGAGGGCTCTGCAAAATATATTGCACTGTCCCATTCTCTTCCCATGTGAAGCCTTGGTCCCTGTGTGCCTGCAAAGAAATGGTATCTTCCTGCTCTCTTTCTGGAGACAGTGAATCGTATTTGGTGAGCTTGTATCTCTCGCAAGTCCATTTTTGCCAAACTTCATGCTAAAAGAAGAGATTCATTTCAAAAGTAGTGCCACAGGACCAGGGTTTGTTAAGATGCTTTTCTTTTCCTCCACTGGAATGAATCCGCCTGGTTCCTTTGCTTTCGTCACACTTAACATTTGACCTGTCACAATTCGCACTGTACCTCAGTGTGCTGTAGGTTTAGGATCGGCTTAGTTCACATACGTAGATTCCAATAACAATCATCAATCAAACAAACAATGGGAGCTATCATCCATAAGTGATCCTGCAAACCACCTTAAATCAATATTTATTGTGTCTTAGCACGTAATATCTCATTATATTATCTTTGTATGTGTCTGTTTGCTGACAGGTCAAAGTGACGTGTGTTGAAGTGTGCACTCTCTTTACCTTCTGCTGTGTGATGCGGTTTTCTTTTTGGGGTTATATCAATTCTCTCTCCTTTGGAAACAGACTGCATCCCAGTGCTTGTTATAGACACAGCTTGAAACTGCGTGTGTTCAATAATACTCATCTGACTGCAAAACTACAGTCATGGTGCTCAAACCTTGTGGGAGCAGGAATGAACCCAGTGACTGGGTTTGGGTCTATCTGTGTTTCTCATAGGGTTATGTGAATATCTTGATTGACCCAAATCTCTCGTGTTGTGTCTTAGCTGAAAAGTGTTATTTTTTTCTTTCCCTCAATACAAAGGGATCATCATCCCCATATATTTTTGTGTCTTGCAGTCCTGACATCCCGAGACTCGTCATGGAGATAAAACATGGACCGCAGGGCCAAGGAAAAGTTGTTCACTGTTCTGTCACCATCACCTCTTATTTAACCCTTTCCTTTGTAACGCTCATTTATTTTTTCAATATACCATGATATATATATATATATATATGTATATAAATAAGACAAATATATTTACAGAGTTTTCCTACTGTAAACACTGCAGAGTATCTGTATGAAATGTAAAATAATTAGGAACCTTTGACCTAGAGAAATTATTGCAATAACTATGTATTTAAATATAATAAAATGTCCACAGTGTTTTAGATAAACTTTTATTGTCTGACTGGTTTTTGCTACACTCCTGTTCAAATTTTATTACAGACATATTTCTTTAAATGGTGCAGTCCATTAGAATCCACTTTCTAAAAAGGACAGTGGCACACAGCATGCAAAATGCATTATGAATATATTATATGTACTGAAATATGCATGTTTTCCTCATAGCGGGTGGTACAGTACATGATGTGAGAGTGCACAATAATTTCCAAAGTTCACAAAGCGCATCCTTGCTTGTCTATGCATCACAGCTGTTCCTGTTATGGATGCAGTCACACAGTGCATCTATATGAAACTAAAAACAGGAACAGGAGCATTGCTCTATGATCTGTTTAGCTGTAAATAATGTTGGCGTTCCTTTGACACTGATGATGTCAGTTTAATCAGTGGCTTTTCTTTTCTTTCCACTAGAGGAGATGCCATTGCTTCACTACAACAAGGTCAGGTGCATCGAGTGTCTTGTGTCGTTAAATTGCAGACGTGCTAAATTATTATGCAATTTGTAGTTTGATTGTTATGTAATTTGTAATAAGAATCACCCTGTACAAAAAGGCACGACACATTTGTGCTCCACCCCTTTCCTGTTTTGTTTACTCTGGAGGGTAAATATTCTGGCTGTCACACACTGAGTGACGCGAGCCTTCCTCTCTCTCCGGCTAACCCCCACCTGAAACCCTGTGGACGTCTATAAATACTCTCATGTACTGATACTCAGCAGGTATAATTACAGGGAGAGTAAATATTTTTCTTCTGTCTGTCCATTTAGGTGTGTCTATTAGAAACTGTGTCCATCCATCAAAAACATTGATTTATTTTTTTTTCATCTGCCTTTTCTGCTTTGTGCCAATTTTAATGACTTGTGAATTATGGAAAATTAGATGAGACTGCCAGTTTTGATATTATGATCAATTATGTGGAACTGGATTATCCTGAGAAGATTTAGAGCTGTCTGGCTTTGTAAGGGTTAGATAAGCTTCAAATCCTTGTTTAGGTCCCGGTGTCTGGACAAGCACAAGCCTCATGTGACACTGATGCCAACCTGTGGACATAGGAGGAATTACAAAATGTGCCCTTTTCCTAAAGGAACCTTTATAGTTTCCTTTCACTATATTAACAGTAATATTCTGATCTCTTCAAATTATGTAAAAAAGAAAAGTTGTTACTTGAGGACCCTTCACTTTTTTCTTTCTTTTAAAAAAAAGATTATCACAGGATAATGTTACGCATGTTCCCACACCCCAGACATCCCACGTGCAAAATGAGGCATCCACCCATTTCATATCTAAACCCTGAGGGCTCCAATCTCATAAGGGCACATTAACAGATTACGACTATGTTTTAGGACGACGTGCTGACAAAATCTTTTCTCATCAAACAAATGCGCATAAAAGGTGCTGCAAAGCTTAAAATTTGATTGCTTTCAGATATAAAAACTCACCAGCTCACCATGTGCATCGGGCACTGGTTGCCTGGGAAAGAACCTCCTTGGAATGGGAGTGAGCATCTGCACGTCCACACGTTATGATGATGAATGAGGCCATGAGTTAATGAGTCTGACATACTGCACTTATCTATTCCTTTGTGTCACTGTGAGTCATTATGCACTGATGGGGATAAAACATCCTCACACCAAGAAATGCACTACAGGGCACAACACACAGACAGTTGATTTGAGCAGAAACTTTACTTTGGTTACTTACAAGCATACATTGTACATACTGTATTGCTGCAATCCGTATGTATTTTCTTACACGGTAAGGTTGTGTCACTATATAGAATATAGTTAGTCTATATATGGTTATAGTCTGATTACTATGCATAATATTATCATAATATTGCATAATATTAGTCATTCTGTCCTGAAACCGAGTTTCTTTATAGCACTGTTCATCTTTTCCTTATGGGCCCAAAGGAACCTCTTGGAAGAACCCTCTGGAGGCCCCCTGACCTCAAATTGGTAACCAGTGAACGTGAACATGATCCAAACCCAACAGATGAAACAGAAACGAAACACTCACCAGGAGTCTCAAATGATGGCATTAAAGAGGAGGGAGTGCAAACGCCACACGGTCCTAAATAAGGTACTGTGTGAACATAGTAGGAAGTAGGTTACGGTACACATGGAGACCACTGGGAGAGCATTTATGTCCAGGCGGTGCTCACGGGGCCACGATCAAGGGCTGCTTGTAAACAGGTGTCTGTCTAATCCGGCTCTGGCTGGGTCTCAGACGAGTCAAAAATATGAGAGGTGTTCCCAAAACCAGGTTAGCCGCTGTCACACGCACAGTGGAACTGGAAACTGGCACAATGTGCGTTAGTCAGTGGCTTACCTGCTTTTAGACTGCAGATTTTGGCCTCAAGGCGCGCACAATCTGTGGAGTAATACAGACAAACGCTGTGTCATAAACAGCTGAATTATTTAAAGTTATTACACACACAAAACGACACGATAATGAAATTATCATCATGGAATCTTCTATGGTTTCCTGGAAACTAGTCTCTTCCAGAATAAGACATTACACTTAGCTTCCTGCCCACGATTTATGGATTACGGAAATATATAATAATGCTTTCATTTTCAATTGGCATTAAAAAAAGTTCCTAATAAACATATAATCACACGTGAACACTTGGCGACCCTAAACACAATATTACGCTGTTGTAACCAAATAGAACATCTAATGACATGCAGGATATATGTGGCCTGTTCCCCACACCATATAGAGAGAATAAAGAATAGTGGCAGATAAAGCAGAGCTACTTACCAGTCCCAAGTTTTCTTTTTGGAATATGTTTTTAGGAAAAATCTTGAAGTTTTCCGCCTACGTCCCAGTCTGCTCATAATCCGAACATCCAGCTAGTTTTTTCCTCTATTATAAATCTCAGAGCATGATTAAAGTTGGGTGCATTTAAGAATATAGTGTAGCCTACACCGACGCAGAAGTTCAATTCACTTGCACTACCCCTACCCTGCCCACTCCTCTGCATCTGCAACCCGACCTGGTTATTCAAATTAGGAAGAAGTTGACATCACGCTCAGCCAACGGGCTCCCGCGCTGGGGTTGAATGGCCCACCTTTTACGGATAATTGACCAATCACAGCCTGGGAGAGGCGGGGTTTTAGAAGAGCACCGTTCGGATGAGTTCTCCTGTTATAGTTGGGGTGCGGCGCGTTCAGTTTTGCACGTCGTACATTAGGAATGAACCATTATGTTGTTAACAGTTTCCTGCCCTGCTCGATTATTTATTGCGAGCATCAACGCCGAACAGGTTTCTTTGCCCTTAAATAGACATCATGTGATGCGACAGCTGCCATTGGAGGTGGCATATCTGTACTTTAGACTAGTTTGATAAAAGACGCCCCTACCCCTACGATGTGAAGTGGTTGAACTCGACTCGCTTGTGTACAGTGTTGCCATTAGCCGAGTGTGGCTGAGCACGTACCAAGGATGCTGCATGACAGCCTGATCTGACGGTGACGAGGAGGTGGAGGAGGAGGACGACGACGGGGATAAACTCTCAATTATTTACGACGGGAGAGTTGAGGACTCCCTAACAAATGACATAATATCATAGCGAGTTAAAGCAATGTGATTGTGAACGACCCCCGATTAGATGACATTACCCCCCCCCCCCCCCCCCCCGCCCACCCATATTTATTCATCGATTAATTAGTTGTAGTTATCTGTTAAAGTGAAACAATGTTACTTTGATGAATTAACCCATTTTTAAACTGTAACATGTTCTCTCTTTCCAAGATGTTATCAGACTTTTCGGTTTTGGAGTTTTCTTGTAATCAGTCTTAGACTGTCAGAGCGTTGTGGGATTATTCACAGCCAGGATACACATAACCCGTGACATGGAGTAGAAAATCAGGATTACGCACATTGCATTATGTAACAGTTGATTTTGTGTAAATTGGAGTTATCACTAGGGGGCGACAGAGTTTGGCGTTTCAATACAATCCGGCACAGACTCTCTTGGTGTTATTGCAGGTGTACCCCTCTATACTGTTATGAATTTGTGCAAGTGAACTTAAAATATCACCTTTACTGTGGAGCGCATAGGCACGAACCAATAAAAATAAAGAAATCGGTTTTAAAAAGGGACGCAAAGCACTTGACCTCTCGTTGACCTCATGCCACTTAAGATGATGTGAACTCTAAACTACTGAAATTAAGTACTGTTAAATCTAAAACAGCGTTTTTCTTGAAATGTCTTGTGGTTTATTACTGCCAGACTACACTGTGTCCATCTAAAATGTCATTCTGTATTTTTCTAATCATAATTTTCTGATTAAAAATGAAGACCTCAAATAGACTACCACTCTAAAGCTGTTACTATAAAAACAGCTGCCTTGGTTTATTTGTTTATTTAGTATCTGGACCTCTGAACTACAAATTACATTTGAACTACAAATTGTGCCAAATAATAGAGGTATCACCTCATTGCCCCTTCTATCATTCCCCTGCTACAGATCTCTCCTCCCTGGATGCTCGTATCCTCTCTCTATAACTTAATTTCTCTCCCTTGCATATTGTAGTGGACTTCAAATTCGGGTTAGGGTTATATTGAAAGAGAGCTGCTTTATGGTATACAGTTCTACCACCTAAAATCAGACCTCATGCAATCCCCACAGATTTTTTTTAACACACTGTTTTCAGAAGAAATCTGTTTAAAATCTACACTGTAAGCATTATGCTTTCCTTCATGCTCCTCTGTGCTAGTTTCTGAGCTCCTACTCTGCACTGCTGTTGAGATGTTATTTAAAAAAAAGCAACATTTTAAAACTAAATATTCCTATTTTGTATGTTTCTGTTGTGTATTTAATAAAAAACATAATTCATTCTTAAATCTTTACTCAAATACAGTATTCATGTAATAACTCAGACTATTACATGAACTGGGGGATTGCTGGAGGATTCCCATGATGCAATGAGTATTTCCTTTTCAGTATGTGTTAATAGGCCTCTCTGCCGAATCACACTTGTTATTAATCTCTGGCTCCACAGCATGGCTTTCATCCTGTCTTCATTCTCTCACCCCAACCGGCTGCTCCTCCCTGAGCCTGGTTCTGCCGGAGGTTTCTTCCTGTTAAAAGGGAGTTTTTCCTTCCCACTGTCGCCAAAGTGCTTGCTCATAGGGGGTCATGTGGTTGTTGTTGTTGTTTTCCCCTGTATTACTGTATGGTCTACCTTACAATATGAAGCGCCTTCAGGCGACTGTTGTCGTGATTTGGCGCTATATAAATAAAATTGAAGTGAATTGAACTATTACAAAGGTAATAGAGTAAACACTTGTGAGCTAGAAAAATCTATGATTATTCTATTTAAAAATTATATGGTAAAACAAGATTACACCCAGTCTAATCAGAAAAGACTGAATGAAATATAAAATATGTCAAAGAAGACTGACCTTTGTCCCACCCATGGTGTTGGCCCATGACTGGATCATGCCAATTCCTCTTTGTCGTGCCACTCAATGTTGTGGGTCAAAACTGGCAGTGTTCTTTAAAACAAAATCAAAAAAGAAAAAGTGCATTAAAAATCACGTGTGGAACAGAAAATGTTGTGCAGTCGTAGAATGGCCCATGAATTATCGCACTGTCAGTAGATTACCAAAATAACTTTTTATGGTCACATCTTTGGGAATGCATCATTACGTCAATTTGCCCCAATTTAGTTTTCAGTCACAAAACTGACACTGCGCCTCTTTGGTAAACCCCGATAACAGCTTTATCGATTGCCATTAGGGTTTTGTGCTGGCGCAGACATGACTAAATCTGGTCTTGGATATCAAGCTGACAACTTTGACTACTCGTTTTGTCCTAATTAATCTTGCGTGAAATAGCCTACTGTTCAAACGTGTCTTTAAGAAAAACAACAACAACAACAAAAATGAACCTAGTGATCACTAAATATAAGCTGATTTCAAATAAGAGGACACTATCTCTTTAAGAGCCAATTCTTCTGACTGCACGCGGCCATTTCCGTCTCCAACCAGCCGGTGGTGTCAGTCAACAACCCTGGAGACTTCAAACCACTCTGAACATATACCCTACACCTCTGAATAGGGTAGGTCTTATATTACTGTTAATTGCTTTAATAGAATGCCACAGTTACATGGGTTAAACGGAGAGTTTGAATAAATTACGGACACACTGAGTGCTTTCAGTAAAGACTTCAAGCCAGCTTGTACTTGACGTTTTCTAATTTTAGCGTCCCAATGCTAGCTAACATGCTACACTGGTGCTAACGTTACTAGCTAGCGGCATTTAAGTACGGTTATACAGAAAATGCTATGTTCTTGTCGCAGCGGATAGCTTTAAAGTGGATGTTTTTATATGTGCTGCTTGCTTATTTTATCTGTGAGAAAAGGAAAAACGCAATGTTTGGTCCCTAGTTTCTTCTTTGTTTACAAATGTAGCTCCTGCAGAGTCCATAGGTTGTCCTTTAGCTACCGGGTGTTAGGAAAGCCTTTTGTATTTGTGTGCAAGCAATTAAAAACCATCAAAAGAGTGAAAATATCGTCTCAGAAATGACTGCATATACAGTGATATGACACTTGTGTCGCTTAAGAAAAGTGATTTGTCACTTCATTCTAGTAATACATCTCTGAGACCATTTTCGATTCCTGATTGGGGCAGAGAGGGGCGGGTGTAAATAACAAAATTCCTTAAGTGCGTAGATTCGCGTATATGTTAACAGCAATACATGATTATCACGATCTATTTCATTAGGGGAAAACAGTTATTACCTTCTTTATTTCTGCATTTGTGTTAAATCTTTGAATTGTTATATTGTATTAGAAAAGTTGCTGCTGATGCTGTTCTGATGGTCAACCATGGATGAAGACGACAGCCAAGATGAGCTGATCAATTGCAGCACATCTCACAGCAGAGGAAAAAGAGCTGCACTGTGGGCCATATCAGGTAGTAGTTTCCTTGATCGGGAGCCCCACATACTTTAAAGTTTTACTGCATTTTCTGTTTGTTTTATTTTATTTTATTTTTTTGTTTTTTTTCCACGTTAACCTTTCCCTTTAGATGACTCTGATGACTCAGACGTGGAGTCTGAGGAGGGAGAATCTGAAAGTGGGGATGAAGAAAAGGATGGCCAAGTAAATGGAGATGAGGAGGAGGAAGAAGAAGAAGGGAATGAAGAAGAGGATGGTAGGAGTGACTCAATATGTATTTTTTGTTGGCTGAACATCTTTGTGATCTGAATCTTACCTTAAGTATCATAAGCATATTTGAGAAGCGAAGTTTGCATACTTAGGACATCTTCTTCTTACCTATATTTGCTTACTTTAAAATCAGCAGTCAGGCTAGTTGATTCATGAAGGTGGTTTTCAATTTGCGAAGTTAACGCAGGGTTTCCTACTCTATCACTGTGTTCACATGGTAAATGGACTGGAGCACTCAAAGCACTTTACACAACTAGTACTAGGGCTGAACGATATATCGCATTTGCGATAATATCGCGACATGATCAAGTGCAATTTTCTAACTGCAAAGGCTGCGATTATACTCTGGACATGTCCAAATTCATGGGCTGCATCCTCCTGAGGCCGCATTTGTAGACCGATTACGTCACAGCGACGCGCCGAAGGCTGTCCAAATTACTACCATATCCCAGAATTCATAGCGCGGCCCAGCCAAACTCCAGTTTCCAGCAATGGCGGCCGCTACTAAGTTTTAAAATTACTCATACTAATCTTTCTGGGTCACAAAATAAACTTTTAACATATTTTCAGGCGAGAAAGTAGTTGTGTAAACATCAAATATCTGCTCGGTTTATCAAGATATCCCATATTTGCAAAAGTGCTTCGGCGTTTTCAGAGGCGTCTGCTACCCACCAGCTCGACAGCTAGCCGGGAGCTCGAGGGTTACTGATGCGGCCGAGAACGGCACAACTCCCGGCACATCATTTTCAGATCACCGCGGAGTTTCGCTGCTCGGGTTAAACGTAATATATAAGTCACTTAGACAACCTAAAAATGTTATTGTTGGGCTTTTTTCAGTGTTTTGTTTGTTCGTGAGTAAATCGGTTTGGCTGAGATTAAAGTTATTAGATTAGATAAAATAAAACTTTATTAATCCCCCGGGTGGGTTCCTCCTTGGTTTTCACACAGCTGACTAAACGTCAAACAGAAAACTTATTAAACAGAAGTATGAGACAGTCGAGAATTTACACCAGTGTCTGGTTATATTTTAGATAGCAAGAAGCAGACGGCCGAGTTTATTAATATTATTTTTTAATTGAATGACTGTCTAGTAGTTCACAGATGTTGAAAAACTGAGTGTGGTAAAGCCACTGATTTTTTTATGTATATTTCTGCAATCTGCACATTGTACTGACTTTCATTTTAATGTTTACACCAGGGTTCCTTGTCAGCACTTTATGCTCAGATGTTTGTAAGCTAAAAATAAACTATTGTGTATGTTCAAATATACTGTTGTGATTGAAGAAGTTAAATAAAAATGTCAGTCATCAATTCATGCATCACCTCATGTCATCATAACAGAGGTCTGTCTTCCAGGAAAGAACAGTTTAAAATTAATGTAATATAGTATTGGCCATACTATATGATGTATTGCTTGTCTTTGTTTAATAATACAGAAGACAAAGACCTTAAAAAATAATCGCATACCGCATCGCAATCGCAATATTGGGGCAAAAAATCGCAATTAGATTATTTTCCATAATCGTTCAGCCCTAACTAGTACTTTCACCCATTCATATGAGCACTTTTTTTCTACTGTTTCTAAGTGATTCCTAACTACCATCCACACACATTCATACTCCGATGGATGCATCGGAGAGCAACATGAGATTAATATCCTGCCAAGGACACTTGGCATGCAGACTGGGATCAAACCATCAACCTTCACATGAAAGAAGCGGTTTAGTATCACATGATCAGTTACAAACATGGACAGCATAATGGCATATTTTACAAAGAGAGACTGTAAAATATGAAAGTATGAGTTTAAATGCGTAGTATCACTGCAGTGTGTATATGATAGGAGAAATGCCATATCTTACGTTAAAGAAAAGATGTTTGAATAAGTATTTGCCTTTACCGTATAAGTGCTTTATTGAAAAAGTCTGCTTAGAGCCAGGAAGGAAAGCTGGCCAAAATGCAGACTGTATAATTTAATAGACTGAATGCTATTATTAAGGCATGAAAATTCCAAATTAAAGCCTATTGTTCTCTACTTGAAAATGGTTGACAGATCCCTCTAGGTTTGGGGGAGAGTTGTTTGCCTGGAGCATACAGGTTTAAATATCTTGGGCTCTTGTTTGTAAGTGATGGAAAGTTGGAGAGTGTGGTTGATGGGAAACAGTAATATGAGCACTGTACTGGACCACTGTGGTGAAGAGAGAGCTGAACCAGAAAGTAAAGTTTTTGGTATACTAATTGATCTATGTTCCAACACTCACCTATGTTTATGAGCTTGGGGAAGTGACTGAAAGAACAAGATCCTGGTTACAAGCAGCTGACATGAGTTTCCTGTGTATGTTGGTTGGGCTAAGCCCCCATGACCCAGCTTTGCATAAGTGAAAAGCGTAAAATTTGCTGATAATCAGTAGGAAAAAAGTAAAGAGTTATTTTTTTCCTAAGGATCTGTGCTACTCTGTGCACAACTTTTGTTTTGTTTATGCCAGTTTATGTAGAATATATTTCTGGTAATTTTTATTAGATCTAGAAGAAGAAGAAGAAGATGCTCAGCCGGAAGATGGAGCTTTTGGAGGAACCTCTGCAGACCTTGCAATGATGAGCTCTGATGAGGACGCAGAAAAGTGTCCCATCTGCCTTAACTCTCTCAACAGTCAGCCTGTGGCAACACCAGAGAACTGTGAGCACTACTTCTGTTTCGACTGCATCCTGGAATGGGCCAAGGTGGGTCTGAATTTATGATGTATGAACAAAAGAAAACGTTTACTTATGAAGTGTCTTACATTTTCTAATAATCGCTATTTTCTCTGCAGTTTTATGCTTTTGTGGTAGAATCATAAAGATTTTATTTATCCCCAAGGCGCAATTAGGATACAACAGGGCAGCATGACGTTAAAGATAAGGGCAGGGCATAAACAGGCAATAAGAATGACATAATAAATACACAGAATATACAGTATGTGTGTAAAAATGAGCACAGATGTAAATGGGAGATCAGAGAATGTGTTGTCTTTAACTTGCACTAAAACACAAAAACAACAAAAATAGAGACTTTACACAGTACACAGAGTTTACACTATACACAGTTTTAAAATTGCACAGTTTTAAAATTAAAGTGACTACGTGAATAAATAACCGTAAGTGACTAAAAGTGAATAAAGTGTCAGCAATATAAAAGAGTGTAGAGTAGTTTATGTTTCTGGTGTGGGAAATGGTCTTATCGGCTGGAGTTAAAAAGCAGAGTGGCTTTGGGGACAAAGGTGGCTCTCCTCCTCTTAGTCCTGCAGGAAATGCAGCGGAGGCGCCGCCCAGAGGGGAGCTATTGAAATGTGGGGTGAAGAATGTGAGAGGGGTCATTGATGATTTTGGCTGCCTGTCTAAGTGCCTGTTGGCTGAAAACCTGTGCAAGAGTTCTGACAGGCAGTCCAATGATTTTAGAGCACACTGATGCAGTGTGCTGCAGTCTGTTCCTGTTCTGAAGGCTGAGGGAGTGGAACCAGCAGGTAATGGAGAAGCTCATGATGCTTTCCAGGAAGGCATAGTAAAAAGTCATCATGATGGGTGTGCTGACTTCAAAGGAGTTGAGTTTCCTTAGGAGGTATAGCCGTTGGTGGCACCTCCTCAGAATCTCCTCTGTCTTAGCAGTGAATTTCAGGAGGTTGTCAAAGATGGTTCCCAGGTATTTGTGCTCCTCAACTACCTCCACTGGCTTCCCATGGATGGTGGTGGTGACTGAAGCAGCCAGATCCCTCTGCCTACTGGAGAAGGTCACCACCATCTCTTTGGTTTTGCTCATGTTCAGTTCAAGTTTGGAGCTGTCACACCACTCTACAAACTCCTGAAGAGCGGGCCCGTGGTGTTGTCAGGGGCCTGACAGCAGTGACAGGAGAACTGTGCTGTCAGCATATTTCACCAGGTGACAGTTGGGCTGTGTGGATCTGCAGTCATCGCTGTAGATGAAGAGCAGGGGGGAGAGCACACAGCCCTGGGGGGAGCCAGTGGAGGTGGAACGGAGACCGGAAAGAGAGTTGTTGATCCAAGCTTTCTGAGTCCTGTTGGTCAAAAAGTCCAATATCCACAGGATTAGCTGATCATCCAGGTGAAATTGGGAGGAAAGTTTAGTGGCCAGGATACAAGGTTGCAGAGTGTTGAACGCTGATGATAAATCAGAGGAAGAGAAAGGTCAGCGGCTCAGTTAGTGTTTGTTTTTTGTTTGTTTCTCCTCCAGAATGCAAACTCGTGTCCTGTCGACCGTATGGCCTTTAACAGTATATACCTCAGGAAATGTTATGGAGGCAAAGTGAAAAAAATGGTGAGTTTGAAACAATTATTAACTCATTTTACTCAAAGTACATTGTGTTATGTTTTCTATTTTCCTACGTGTCTTTATGATTATTGCTTCTTTTTAGATAACTGTGCAAAAGCCTGTGAAGGAAGGGCAAGAGGAAACCGTTAATTTGGACTTGGAGCAGACCAACTGTGAAGTTTGTGGGGGCAGTGACCGAGAGGACCGCCTGCTGCTATGTGACGGCTGTGATGCAGGGTGAAGTTTACATTATCATTTAGGGTTGGGCGTTATGTAGAAATTTTCCAACCGGCAACCGTCAGTCCAACAATCGCCGATGGGTGATATATTCACGCATGCGCAGACGTTTTGATGGGCGGGGCTATGTAAACATCCACGGACTGATTCGCACGTTTACAACACAGAAGTCCAAACATGGACGAACTAGTTTCCAAAAAAACGAAACGCTGTCAGCGTTAAAGCAGCCTAAACGCAGTCATCACGATTAAAATTTTAACATTCTCAACCCATCTGGAGTGCAGAATGAACAAAATTTGGACAAACTGCCGAAATGCGTTGACACAGACATTTCAGGTATTTTGACTCAGTCCGCGCTCCAGATGGGTTAATTGTTAATCGCGTGAGTCATGATGACGGCGCGTTAACGCTGACAGCACTAAAAAAAATATATAATGTCGCCAATTTGGAATTTCTTTGGCTTTAAACCAGATGAAAGAGGTAAATCTAAGGATGTAATTATTATATGTTTATATATAAATATATACAGTGGCCCCTAGAGACAAAGCACGTACAAACTCCAAAACACATTTCTAGCGTTAACTGACCTTCGAAAACAGAGCTACCTAGATCACTTAAATTACACAACTGAAAGCATATGTGTGTTGTTTGTGTATTTATACACAAGCCCTCCTATATATATTAAAATAATTTTAAAAAAAAAGTTCATTTACCTGTTACTACCACACACCAAATCCGGTCGTTGGTACTTCCTGGCTTGTGTAGCCAGTAGGTAACAAAAGCTCAACACTGCGCCTAGCATCCTGGAGCACTTCTGTTGTCTTTTGTACTTGTTTTGGAGTTTTTATGTGCTTTGTCTCTAGGGGCCACTGTAAATATACTTTTATTTATTCACTCCACATAAAATGTAATAAATAAATCATTTAGCTCAGGTGGCAGAGCAGGTCAACCACTAATCAGAAGGTCAGTGTTTTGATCCCAGGCTGCCTCCTGGCTGCATGCCAAATATCCTTGGGCAAGATACTAACCCCATGTTGCCTACTGGTGGTGGTCGGAGGGCCCGGTGGCGCCAGTGTCCGGCAGCCTCGCCTCTGTCAGTGCGCCCCAGGGCAGCTGTGGCTACAATGTAGCTTGCCATCGCCAGTGTGTGAATGTGTGTGTGAATGGGTGAATGGCTGAATGTAGTGTGAAGCGCTTTGGGGTCCTTGGGGACTAGAAAAGCGCTATACAAATGCAGGCCATTTACCATTTAATACAAAAACAACTATTCACAGTTCAACTTGTAACTATTTAAATTTTCAGCTTTTTCCTTTTAAACAAATTTAAAGTGAAACAACACAAAACACTACAAACCACAACACAATTAAATATAAATTAAAATATGAAAACAAAAAGAACATGCATATTCTCTGTCATATGGGCCTGCATGAATAAACTTTCTGAATCCTTTATCATCCGCAACTGAAAATAGTTGTGGATGATTACTATACCTTTCTAATGTGACGTTGTTGTCCCTGGCTCTCTTTCTGTCTTTCCCTCCTGCTCTGTTTCTGTGCTACTGTGAGTGTAACTACCGCCCCTTCCCCCCTCTTCCCAGCGCAAAGCACAAGGCTTGCATGCGGAGTGAAGCGGACAAAACGTGCGAGAAAGAGGGTGAGAGAAGGGGGGGGGGGAGGAGCCGGCTCGCGTCGTTCACGTCAAAGATCCGGTTCTAAGAGCCGTTTTGTTCGCGACCGACACATCACTAGAGGAGGGTGCATTTCGCTCACAGATGAAAGAGGGTGGTGTTACAACAGCGCTATTATTATTATTTTTTTCTGTTGACTGCTTCTGTTAGCTCCATAACTATTAGCAAACGTACTTACGGGTAAATAAATAAATAAATAAATCGCCCTTGTAAAAACTGTCGTCGATAGTTGATATATTCGTCCAATCGCTCAACCTACTTATCATTGCTAAATAGCCTTCATATTGTGACTCATGCATATGAATGCTTGCATATTTAACAGTAAGGTGTTTTATTCTATAGATATCACATGGAGTGCCTCACGCCGCCCCTTGACTCTGTTCCTGTAGAGGAATGGTTCTGTCCTGAGTGTGAAGCCAACAACCGTAACTCAAGTAAGCCTTCAAGTTAATGAAGTTCTTTGTGCAGCACGTGATCATTCACTGATAGTAATTAAAAACAAAACCTAAATGTTAATTAAATAAATATACAGTTTTGTACATATACTGAAAAGTATCCCTGTTGGCTTAAATTTTGTTTTATCTTGCTTTTAAAAGTTTATTCTTTGTGTAATTGATGTTTATACATTTAATTTTCTAAAAAAAAAAAAAAAAGATTTCGGGAAAAAATGCACCCTAATACAGCCTTTCACAAATCAAACTTTAAAATCTCCTTTTATCAGGAGGTTCAGCTGAGGAACTCAGTGATGCTGACAGCCTGCCTTCTACTGCACGTCCTGCCACCAGTCGATCACAAGCCCGTGCTTCAGGCCCCACCAGAGCCATTGCCCGTACCCAGCAGAGTGAGAGGGTCCGAGCCAATGTCAACCGACATCGCATCACACAGGCACGCACGTCGCAGGTTTGGCATGAAGCGAGATGCTTATGTCTTGGCTTATTTTCTAACTCATTACTGTTGCATTCATGCGTTGTTGGATTTTGCAGCTTATTGTGTCAAAGCTTAACAAAGTTATTTGTTCCGCGTAATACATTTATTAATACCATTAAACACTTATTACCTCTACCACGGGGATTATGTGATTGGAGCAGCTTGATTGTTTTTTAGCTGTTAGCAGGATCTATCAAAAAGTCATGGACAGATTTGCTTGAAAATTTTCTGCAAATTTTCAGCCCTGGTGGAGGTATGCAGTCTGGGAATGCTGTTGGTATTGTCATGTATCTGGATAATATACTTTAGTGCTATTGACTGCAAAAAAAAAAAAAGGCATGCATTTTTGACTTTTAAGTGTCTTAAATGCCAACTAATATGTTTTTGCTAAGTAGCATTTAATGTTTGAGAGTCAAGTTTGCAGAACGTTGTGAAAGCAAAGCAGTGGAGTAACGCAAACCTTTTCCCATTAGCTGGCCCCGACATATCTGATACAGTCCACTTGGCTGGATGAAACGATTAATGCTGTGATTGCTGGGCTCAACACAGCTGTATACATACGGGACTTAACACCTCGTTTAGCATCTAGCCGTAAACGCAAAACTGGTAAGTAAGGACATATATGAAGGAATTATTTTAGATAAAAGTACTTGCATGAACAGATGATGAGTGAATAAACTGATGATAAAATGCTTTTTTTCCCCTCTCCCCTCTATTTCGTCACCTGTCCAGGAAAGCACAAAAAGGTGAAAAGTAGGAAGACATCTGCTAAAAATGGTAAAGTGTCTAGCACGGGAGTCAAGAGGAGGAAACGAAAAGTAAGGAGGAATAAATCTAGGAGAAGGATGGTAAGTCTATTATCAACATCAAACATTTATATATGTGATTTTAAACATTCTTCATTTTCATTTCAACAATGGAAATTTCTATTGTAGTCCTATGAAAGATTTCAAGAACAACTCTCTTTTCCTGTTAGATGATGAAGAAGGTTGCCACTCCACGAAGCCGTATTGCTAATAGTCTTGGAATTGTAAAGGACAAGAAGAGCTCATCGCTTCCAACAGTTTATAGGCCATCAGAGCACACACTAAGCAATATGCGTGCTGACATAGGAGCTGCATCCCTCTCTATCTATGGAGACCCATTTGATTTGGATCCATTTGTGGATCGGTAAGAGACTCAGCTCTATATACAAAGATTAGAATATCATTAAGTTCATATTTATGTAGTTTCATTTAAAAGTAATCAGCCTTCATATAATTCTATATTTGTTACGTGCAAAGTGAAATATTTCAAGCCTTTCTTTTTATTTATTTTTTCTAAGATCAATCAAAGACAGATTTCTAAGAAAATTATTGTGTCAGTGCAGTGTAGCATGAAAGCTATCAGCTTTTTGTGCTGCTGTGGTGGTTGCTTTAGTAGTAGCCTTTAGCTCATCTGTATTTTTAAAATTGGGTGTTTTCTCATTTTCATAATGGCAGCAAACCATAGATTGTCTCTGGGTTTCAGGAAAGACTGGGTGTCTGGCCCATGACAGCAATGACAGTCAGCAAACCCATTGGTATTTTACCTGTTTGAACAGCAGTTTATTCAAGCTTGAAATTAAATCTTCTAATATTTATCAAACTGTCAATTATAAAAATGAAAAATGAAATGTTTTTGTTTTTTACATATCACAAGTGCAGAATATGTTGAATGTTTAATTTCTTAAATAACTGATGAAAAATACTGATTTTCAAGATTTGAGTAGCACCTGTATGTCTCACTGTTTCACTAAACTTATTCGGTTAGAACTATTAACCCAGATGTATTGATAGCAGTGTTGAATATTCTTACACACAAAAAAAAAAAAATACGTAAAATAATTACACCGTAAAGATGTTTTGTTTTTCTGTTATCTAAAAGAGGGTAGTGGTTTATTTTATTGTAACCTGTAATTTTTTGCAGGTCTTGTAAAACAAAGGGGAGTTTGGGAACCACTGTATTAAGCTAACTTTTTTCCTTTTCTTTTTGAACCTATGGTGCCCATTTGACCAGTGAGGAGGATGAACAGCAGGCTCATGTTTCATCGCTACTGGAGGCCAAGAGACGAGGGATCTCCTGCTCAGCGCTTCGCTCTCATCAGCCCGTGGCTCGACCAATCACTGCAAGTCTTTCCAGGTATCATTTCCTGTTTGCCCTGGGACATGGATTAGGTTAAAAACAACTGAAAAGTTGAATAAAGCTTGCAGTATTTGTTTGCTTTGCTCATGCTCAGACATTCATAGTTAATTCATCTGTATAATTATTGTATTAAACAAACTAATTAAATACAGGTAGCTTTAGTTGGATCTGTGCTATTGTGCTAACTGTTGTTTATTAAAATGTAAGCAACATGATTGATGCATCATACGTCGTTTTACTACTACTGCTACTACTGATAAAGTGAGTCATTTTATCAACAACCCCAATTTTATATGGTAAGGCTCATATTGACCCTGTGCACGAGAAAATGCTAACTTCCTGGTTTGAGACCGGATGTGGGGTTGTACATTTCCGGTAGCTTTACTTTGCAGTCAATCGCTACTTCGACGATATACTCCAAAATCATGTCCAAAACTCGAAAACGGAAAGATCGCGTTAAGTTACAAAAAGCAGAAGGTGGGAACACTCACCACTGTTGTGTCATAAAAAATCTAATGATCAATTTTGACGTTTAAAGAGTTTAGATCGATCAGTTGTTTACATCACTCAACACAAGCAGAACTGCATTACTGCATGCAGAAGACACATCGTCCACATTCAGAAGTATCTCTGTATAGTGACTGGTCTTATGATTTAAACAGGCAAATGTTCAGCATTCAAACTACAGGTGAAGAATAGTCAAACCAGATGTTTCCCCCATTATGTCGAGATCAGCTAGTCAAGTACACACCTACACAGCATGTTAACAAACCGTGAAAAAAGCCACACAAAAAATGAATGATTGCTGGTAAGGGTTTCTATACATTAGTATTTACGAAGGGTATGTTGTGACTTACCTTAAAAATTACAGCGGTCCCTCGCTAATAACGCGGTTAACCTTTCACCTCGCTGTTTCGCAGATTTTTTAGTGCAAGTTTGCATGCTTATTTTTTTTTTATGTCACATTGTGTCCTGCGTCCTGATCGCTGCAGACGATCTCCTCCGTGACGTCTCTCCTGTCGCTGCATCGATTGCTAGCAGTGTGACTCTGAAGTGCAGTACTGTATGTCCACGAAACGTTTTGCACCATCAAAAAATAAAATTGGCTACTTGATTTCACCTATCGCTGGTTATTTTTAGAACATAACACCCGCTATAAACGAGGGACAGCTGAGAAATATAACATTTGAATCCATTTTCTCTTTTGTCCTGAGGTGCAGGGAAAAAATATCAACAAGTCGATGAACATCATTTACAGATATATTGGGTAACTGCCCTAGACATCTATAGAAATGTAAATCGCCGCTTGATTCATTCATTTGCTTAACTTGTTTTGGACCATAAACCAGGCGCAAATAGGACACCGGAAACAAACCTCCCCACAGTAGTTTCCGCACCGGAAGTAGCATATGCTAATGTGCACACAGTCAATTATCAGCTGTTTACGTATGTTGGTATGCATATCTTTTTTTTTTCTGTTAATTGTAGAAGTTAATCTACCTAAAAACCATGAGCATAAATACCTTAATTACTATTAAATTACTCCTAAATATGATTTTGAGCCGTGTTTAAAACTACACATTCAGTTGGTCACTATGAGAGGAAAAAACATGACTTTCAACATTTTGGTACAGTTCAGGCAGTTAATATCAATGATAGGGGCTTGTAATTGTAAACCTTAGAAATTAAGATGGAAATGGCTGAAAAGGTAAGGAAAAACTTAACCTCAAAAGAATGAATGGCCACACCTGACAGCTACTTTTATGTTGATTGTGGTTTTTGAACATAACATGCAAATGTCTAGAACGATTCACCTCTCTGTCGCATCTGTTGTGACCATTTTTCACCCTTGATTGTAGTTATAGAATATTAAATCTGCTCCAGATAGGAGATGAAAACTTGCCATTTTTTTAAAGCTTGAAATTTCTGGTGAACATTAAAACATATCTATTACCGCGGAAGCACTAGCTGGTAGTCGGGCCGTACGCGTGTCTTAGTGCAGTTGAACATAATCCACAAAGTCCGCTTGTAGTCGAAAAACAAACAGGCAAACATGTATTTCCACAGTTTTGAAATACAGTGATCCATTTGAATGTTCCTGTACACTGCAAACACGGTAAGAAACTGTTTTTCTCCACAGCTAGTTAAAGCCCCTGTAGCTCCATACTGCCCGTCGCGAACACTCCCCCCGTGCACAGTTACCGTGTGTTAAAGGAACAGTACATAAAAATTAAATAAGGCAAGAAAAAATAAAATTTAACTGTAATCTTACGCTGAACAAATTATAAAGTAAAAACTGAAATTCCCCATTATCTTACACTTATCCTTATCCAAAATGATTCAAATTATTAACAAATATACACTCTGTGCAATCTGAGTAAACTAAGAGATGATTAGAACTTTATCCTATACATTCTGTAATGCACATATGAATCTACAAACGTTACGTTTGATTTATATCCGTAAATACTTCACAAATCTTATTGAAGGTTTGCTATGCTATACCAGGAGGGGTATGGATGTCCACCCATCAGGAGGTGTTGTGGAGGCAGCTCCTGTGCCTGATCTGCTGGGCAGCATCCTATCAGGACAGAGCATGCTCTTGATGGACAGTTCTGATGTTGTCATTAATCGAGATGGTTCGCTTAAAGCTACCAAACCAAGTAGGTGTATGTAATACATTTTTGTGTCACATATCCAGACTATGAAATGCATTTATATTGTGTGTACTTGTATTTTCTAGCTGTGTGCAGTATATCCCACACATTTACATTCGGGGTGCACGCATTTGTTCTTAAATACTACTGTTTATATTTTACTGCAACATTAAGTTATAATTATTTTTTGCCAAGTGAACAGGCAGTTTAGTATCTGCTTCTGCTGTGAGATAGTATACTTTGTTGTTCTTTGCAGCCATGGTGAGCTAGCGGCACATGAACTAGATCTGCCTTAGCTTAATTGCAGTTCTAGTTAGAATAGCCTGATACTAGGGCTGCTCGATTATGGCAAAAATGATAATCACGATTATTTTCACTGAAATTGAGATCACGATTATTTGACGATATTTATTTAACCCTTTAAGACCTACTATAGAACCAAGTCCACCAGAGCTTATATTATTTTTTTTACATGCTGTAGTGCCATTTGTGGGAGCATTTCAAGTTGCTATACATCAATACAACTGTTATAGCCCATATTTTAATAATATGTATGCATTAAGTCCATAGTAACTACATAAATTGCAAAAAAGTGCAATAAACTACAAAAAAAATTGAAAATCGCTTTTGTTTTGTTTACATATATTTCTACTTGGAGAAATTTAAGAGGTTTATCCCTCAAAACTTTAAATACAATAAAGTTGCAAAAAATAGTTTCCCACCACAGGAAATTTATTTTGAGTGTCTTCATAGTTTTATTTTGGAGATACAGCAATTTTTATATACTGCAGGAAAAACAAAAAACAATCCTATGATGCAAATTTGCAAAGAAAACAGCATGTGCATCATTTCACTGTGGGAAGTGTTACGAACAGCTGATAGGAACGGCAAAGCGTGTTTCTGGAATATTATGTTTTTGTTCCTGCAAGCGCTTTTTATGCAATTTTTGCAAAGCTATATGTGGAACGAAACCGTGACCGAGGACAAGCTGATGGCATAAGATGTAAGTACAACTCCTCTGGTTTCATATGCAAAACAAATTATTGCGCTAGCTTACACGGTTCAGGTTCTACAGGGATTTAAAAATAGTTACGCAAAACGGAGCGTGCTGCTCTGACCGGCTTTAAAGGGTTAACAATGACTTTAAAAAATAATATAAAATAGTGTGCAACACCACTGAAGTTTTTTTTTTTTTTAAACTCTCTTTTCAACCAACGGCAGTCACTCTCCAAATAACTTCTGCTTAGCTTTCCGAGCTTCCCTCGGGTCCTCTTAATCAGCAGTCTCCAACCTTTTTTGCGCCACGGACCGGTTTATGCCCGACAATATTTTCACGGACCGGCCTTTAAGGTGTCGCGGATAAATGAGGGAGGGGCTAATAATCGGCTCAGTCATTTTTAATGATCGTTGAATGCCCAGATCGTAATCGTGATTAAAATTCGATTAATTGAGCAGCCCTACCTGATACCTCATAGCAGAGGTCCATATTTTAAAAAAGTACCATGATAAACCTTAAGATGCTTAAATTTAATTTTAGCAAGAAAACTAAAGTTTGTTTGTTTTTGTTTTTTTTCCTTTCTTCTGTTACAGTGATGCCATCTCCATTAATACCTGGCAGTAGAAAAAGCAGTAGCTCTGGAGATGCAAACAGCCCAGGGATGTCAGCAGGTCTAGGAGACACTTCTGTGTCTGTGAACTACAACAGAGATCAACCAGGGCCCTCCTGCTCCTCTGTGAGCACACCATTGTCCCAGAGCTCAACTCGGTTACCTCCTTTAGCAGCTTCTTCAACTAGCCACACACAAACACCTCTCCATTCTGATCTCAGAGGGCATCCAGGTTTGCATCCACCTCGTCCAAACAGACCCACACCCTCTAATCACCGTGTAAGCAATGGATTTGGAGTCCCTAGGGAAGGCTTGTCATCTGTCTGTCCAACTGCAGAGTCAAGCTCCAAAAGCAAGGGAATGATCCCATCACAAAGCCAATCTAAAAAGGCACCTACAAAACCCATGTGGGTAGATGTGTCAGAACTTCCTAGAATACCAAAAATAAAAAGGGAAAGTAGTGGCATGACAAATGATGGCACTAGTCAAGATGGCAGTCATGAAGTTAGTAGCAGCAGGGGTCAGGGTAGGAGATCCACCCCTAATAATAATGGTTATGGCATGCCTGAAACGGGCATGAATAATCTTTCTGGGGACAAAGGAAGGCAGCAAAGTGTAGACCGGCAAAGGGGCCAGGCTGATGGTCAGGCCCCAAGGCACAGGCCTGATGGAGGTAGCTCATCTTCAGCTTTCTCTAATTCATTCTCTTCATCCTCGTCCGCTGGGTGTCCTGCCGGCCAGCCACGATATGCCTCCTCCTCATCGTCATCATCGTCATCATCGTCGTCATCATCAGTGAGCTTCCGCATCAACTCTAGTGGGAACCCATGGCAATCAAGGCGGCTAGGCATTGCATCATCCTCTTCTAGTGTAGGCACCTTCCAGGAACACTGGAGGAAAAAGGATGATGAAGCTAAAAAGAGACAATTGGACAGGGATAAACAAATGCTTTTGGCATCACGTAGTCTGGGTAGTAAGGAGCAAGATAATATATATGATCCCTTTAATCCTACTCTGTCAGATTCAAGCAGCTCAGGTGACGAAACGGAGGGCACAAGCCCAGATGGCACTTCTCAGTATGTAACACTTGACAGGAAGCCTCCTAGTCTAAGTAACAATGAGACTATAATGCAAAATGAGCAGGACCTGGTACAGGTGAAGACTGAAACATCAGAGATTGAGGTCACACAGGAAGGACCAGGGATAGCTCAGGAAACCACATCTGGGGCCAGACTCTTGGAGGACATTGTAAAGGTTGAAAATGAATCAAGACTATCAGGCATAAAGACTGAAGAACAAACTGTATCACTTGACAAAGTCAAGAAAGAACCTTGTGAAAATGCAGGTGAATCTGAAATCAGTGGTGACAGATTTTTTAATTCAGAGACCACAGACACCACACCGCCTGCTGATCAAACTCTGGATCTTGTAAAGACTGAGAGAGAGACTCAAGAGGCAAAGAGTGGACAACGTGCTGGAACTCCCAGCAGATCTCTCTCAAAGGATAAGGAAGATTCATCAGTGGATAACTCTACAACTGTCAAGAGGAAACAAAAGGAAGAAACTAAATCACATGTTATGTCATGCTCAAAGTCCCCTTCAAGAGATTTGGACTATACGAAGAAAAGCTCCAAAGCTTTGAAGGAGCAGTCCTCCAGTGGATCTGAGACAGACAGAGGCAGGAGAGGAGATCAGCATGGTTCAGGCCATGTCACAAAGCAAAAAGAAGTAGACCGTGAGGAGAAAGAAAGGAGTTCCAGGCAATCACGGTCTAGAGAGAGGAATAGGGCACACTCAAGCTCAGACAGTTCTCAACCCAATTCCCCTGATAGGACTCACAGAAAGAGACGGCGGTCCAGGTCACGATCAAAAGATGAAAGGAGAAGGTGGCGATCCAGGTAAATATATAACAGTTTTTCAAATATACTTTATACTAATTAGGCAGTGATGCTGTGTTTTATTTTGACCTTCACTGGAATGATTTATAATTGTGGACATTTTAGGTCTGCTTCCAGCTCCAGCAGTAGAGACCATTCAACAAGGAAGAAGCATAAACGAAGGAGCAAGGAGAGAAGTGATGACAAAGAGAGGGACCACGAAAGACGACGAGTTTCAAAAGACAAAAGACGTGGTCGGTCTCGGTCAAAGTCCCAGTCCAATTCACGTTCCAGGTCCAGAACCCGATCTAGATCAAAGGACCGTAAGCACGGTCGGTCAAAATCCCGGTCCAGATCCAGGGAGAGGAGGAGAGAACACAGCAAACATTTGTCTCTCTCTTCAAGAGACAAGGTGGAGTCACGATCTAAAGAGAAGAGGAGAAACAGGTCTAGATCCAGTTCAAGAGAGAAAAGGAAAGAAGAAAGATCATCCAAAAGCTCACACCAAACTTCTCTTTCATCCTCTAAAGATGCAAAGAGGTTGCAAGACAAGAAAAAAGAGAAAGATGTTTCTCAAAGCTACAGTAAAGATGAAAAAGTTGAAGCCAATCTGAATAAAAAGGAGGGTCCATCCTGTTCTTTCACCTCTAAAGTAAAAAAGCCGGACAAAGTCCTCAGTGCAGAGAACCAGTTCAAAACTACAGAAAGTACAAAAGAAGCAAAGGATAGAAAAGAAATTAAGAAAGAAAAACAGGCATCGGTTGGCATGTTTGAAGATAATCCTATTAGTATATCGATTAAGAAAGAGGAAACAGACAGTTGTTCTTTGGCAGTAAGCAAAGAGGATATCGAAGTCCCCATTAAGACCGAGACTTGCGAAATTCCAATTGTTAAATCAGAGCAAGTCTGTGTATCCAGCTTACCCCCCGATACTTCCTTTTCTACGCTGACCCCGCCTGTTGCAGACGAAAGCCACCAGGACACAGTCTCTGAGACTCAGCCGTTGGCCGTGGCCAAACATCAAAACACTGAATTGACTGTCCCTGTAAAACTGGAAGTTCAGCAGCCTTCAGACTCTGATGATGACTTTAATATTGATGTGATGCTAGACACCTTGGATTACGTGAAATCTGAGCACACAGAGAGTAGTGGTGCAGCTGTCGTACAAGAGAAAGAAGTGGTGGCCGGGAAGAATGAGGTACAGCAGATATCAACAAAAGCAGGAGCAAAAACATCCAAAACACAAGTGAAGCGTGTTACCTGGAATATACAGGAGCCTGAGGGTCCACAACCAGAGAAGTCTGCGAGCAGTAAGTGGTATATTGTTACTTTACTATATCATGCCAACTAATGTGTTTTTATTTAAGTCACTTCATTATTTTTAAATGCCTTTAGAAGTGATTGCTGTTCAATATAGCCTGGATACAACTGTTCCCTATAAACTGAAAACTCAAGCTTCAAACTGCTCTGAACACTGTTTCTAGCAGCTTTTTCTAGTCTTTAAGCAAAGACTTTTAATATGTAAATAAATAATATTATTTTTTTAATTTTTTTTACCATAAGACATGCAGAACTAATGTTTTACAGTACAAGTATAAAGATGTGCCGAGATCCGAGGTGTGTTGTGTATCTTATGTTGCTAATTGTGTGTTTTTGTGCTTTCCTTTTCGCCCCCTTGCACAGAACTTGCTCTATATAAACTGAAGCTAAAGCAGGAAGGGGCTCGCAGACCTTCTTTGACAGTCCAGGCATCCAGTCAGGTAGGTCTGAGCTACTTGCCACTGCAGTATTTACCAGATATTTTTTGCATGTGCTATTTCTTATGTAATGGCAATATTCGTAGGAAGGTGGCAGTGTTTATCCAGAAGAAGCAAGTTTGGTGTTTTTATAGAGACATGTGATAGAAAGTGAAACTGATACCAAAGCAGTTTCAGAGTAACTGAAAGTAGAACTGTGCATGTAAGCAGTACTTATAAACTGTGTCCCCATACAAGTATCTGTAAGAGACACAACAGTATTGTTTTAGACCCATCAGTATTAGTAATTATTTGTATAGACACACAATAAAACACAGGTTGTTAAGTATAGGACAAATGTGTACAAATTGAATTTTAAATAATTGTGCATTTGGAGAGTGACTTGATTTTAAATTCATGACCACAATTTTCTGTGTGTTTATATGATGGAATATTTTGAATTTTTGTAGGTGGTGGTCACTGTATAATCTCCCTTGACTTTTACAGGATATTACTGCAGCTGTTAGTGACCCCTCCAAGAAGTGTGCTGATGGTCTTCTCAGTACTTCCTCTAAATCTGATGGTCTTCATTCTGGGGAGTTATCGGCCACTGCACAAGGAGAGGCAGAAGAAGGAGATTTATCAAGGAAAGACAAGGTGAATAGAAATGCATTTTCAGCTTAAATAAATATTTGATTATAACTTTTACCTTCATGTTATGCCCCTGCAGACTGAATTTGTTGGTTGTTTTTTTTTGGGGGGGGGGGGCTGGTCTGGGCCATTCCCATTAACTTTATCCCAGGAAGGCTGTATGGGAATTTTTTCAGATAACTGAGATACATGGATGAACTATCCATCCATCCATTCGCGTCCGCTTATCCTTTTCAGGGTCGCGGGGGGCACTGGAGCCTATCCCAGCTGTCATAGGGCGAGAGGCAGGGTACACCCTGGACAGGTCGCCAGTCTGTCGCAGGGCCAACACACAAAGACAGACAACCATTCGCACTCACATTCACTCGCACATTCACAACTGTAATTATTAAAAAAGTGCCCAACAAAATGAAAGGAAGACATGGTAGCCTTTTATTTGCAGGAAATGTCAACGTTCAGCTTCACCTTATGTTGTGCAAAATCACTTCTCTGGCCAGCCCCCCAAATTCGAAAGAGAGAGAAAGATTGTGACACCATGCTTCATGTTTGGGCTTGCTTGGATAACACTTTGGAAAATGTGTGAAAATTAATTGCACAAATGTTCCATGCTGCAGGGAACATTTGTGCAATTAATTTTCACACATTTTCCTATACTGAAGAACGAATTTGTCAAAGAATTTGAAGTTCGAATGAAAGCAAAAGCATGCACAAATGTTAGTTTCAAAATGAACGTGTGGAAAAAATTATGTCACTGCATGAATTATGATTCTATTTCTCCTAACAGTATTTGAAAAAACTGCACATGCAAGAGAGAGCGATAGAAGAAGTTAAGCTAGCTATCAAACCTTTCTACCAAAGGAGAGATATCAACAAGGATGAATACAAGGAGATTCTTCGCAAAGCTGTCCAGAAGGTGGGTTAGAAAAATATGATGATGATGAAATTCTTTTTAATTCTTTATTTGCTTAAACAGTTTTTTTTAAGGTGTGACTCAGGAGTTTCTCAGTGTCTCTTTTAACAATTTGAAATGATCTTTTTCTCAGGTGTGCCACAGCAAGAGTGGAGAAATCAACCCAGTGAAAGTTGGAAATCTGGTTAAGGCATATGTGGACAAATATAAACATGCTAGGAAACATAAAAAGGGAGACGATTTAGGAAAAGCCCCAGACACCCAGGCTGAAGCAGCCAAAACCTCTGACAGTCCACGATGAGGCAGGAACTATAGGCAGGGACAACTACACCCACAATATTCACTTCATATTCATATATTATGCTATATTATTCTATGTCCTAGAATTGGGCGTGATCACACTCTAAACATACCAAGTGCAAAAGGTCAACCAACCTTTGCTCACAGTTTCAAAATGGAACATTTTCTATAATGTTGAGATTTCTATCCTTATGGTATTTTGAACACAACCTTTATTCATTGATGACTTGAACAGTACCTATTGGTGTCTCTTGCCAAGAACTATTCTCCGTTTGTAACACAGCTGAGAAACTTAATGGGAGACTTTGAGAGTGTGCCTTAAAGAGGCAAAACTCAAAGACCATCCCATAGAGGTAAAAACCGGGTAGCTTTCTCCACCGGCATATCACTGGTAGGATACAATGTGGCGTGGCGTTTGAATTTTCTATGTATTTCTTTTGTTTGTTTGTTTGAGAGGGAAGGGGTATTTATCATAGGCAAAACTCAATTTGTCAGACGAGAAGCGGGAAAATATGAAGAATATGCATATTTAAGAAAACTACATGTTAAGAGAGCACATGGTTATGCAATTTTTGTAGAAAATTTATCAGTAGACTTAAAAATAATTTTAGGTTTGGTTGTAAATATAATATATAGATTTGATACATTCACCTGTATGTTCCTTTCATCCGTGTTGCCTGTTGCGAATGATTGACATAAATTTGTTTTAGTTCAAGTTGACTGTGTTTAATGTTTTAAATTTAGCGCTTCTTTTCATATTCATATTTCTAATATCCATGTCTAATGAACTCAGTTCAGCATAATGCAGGTGAATTTGGAGTGAATAGTCATATTCACTGTTCTCCTTTGCTGTAACTTCAGCTCCTTTTAAACCCATAATTTTTTTAAAAGAACCAGAGAATATTAGTTTTTTGTGCCAAAGGAGTAAAATGAATACAAGATCCATAGGTGAGATTTCATTTGTTTCAGTATTATGTTTTTAGACAAGGGATACAATTCCATAGTAAATAATATAGCTTTTACTCAGGAGTGAGGGCAACACATTTCTCAGTGGCAAAGGTGGAAAACCCCAGTTATTTTTGCAAAGAATGTGGTGCAAATTGCCACTCTGTTATCTCTACTAGTTTGTCGACTGTAAACACTGATTAATTAGGTTGCTGGACCTGCCTTGTACAACTTCCTTGTCATTATCTTTAATTGTGCTGTATAAAGCCAGGAACTTGGAATGGAAGAATTTAACAAATAGGTGCTCATGTTATCTGAATGTATGTGGTTTTTTTTTCCTCTATTTACTTGATCAGTCCAGGTGTTTCTACAGGGAAACATCAAATAATAAATCACTGATGACAAAGAGATGTTTGTCTTAGTTTATTTCAAGTACTCACTTACAGTCTGTCCTGTTTTTTACAGTTGTGTTTTAGGGATTTTTCAACATTAGCAGTTTTATTTTATTTTAAAATTTTATTAACACAGTCTTAGCTTTACACGAAACTATACCAAGTTTAAAATAATCTATTTTAGATTTTACATAACCCTTTGTGCATAACTCATATACAGCAAAGGGTATGGAAATGGCAGTTTATTCAGTATAAAAAGTGCAAGATGAAAAGAAGAATAGCTGGTCAGTTTCTTATATATAGCCAGTGGCAGTATGACACAAAAATATTACTATACACATACATCATTATCTTCAAACATACACACAGTAGTTCTATAAATATGTAATCAGTAATATAAACTTAGCTTGTCAGAATGGATTTACCATTATAATAAGCATTCATTTCATTTAATATAGAATGATATCAGTTTAACAATACATTAGATGAAAGACAATTGGACAGTTCTAAAGCGATTTTTAAACTGAGGTTAGTAATGTAACAGTACAGCAGTAGATGGGGCATTTCCCCTCATGTAGTGAAAAGCAGGCACATGGCAGTATTGGCAGCTATAACACAATCACATTCAGCTGCTGAGCGGCCAACTTTTTAGCTGATTCAGAACCTAGTGTAGAATGTGTCCCATTACCCCATAGGAAATTAAAGTGGTTTCAAATAAAAGTCAGTGAAAGATCAAATTTCAAATCTGGTTCGGGAAAAGTGCAGCATCCCGCATCGGGTCTTCAGCTGTTAGCAAGGGAAAGCAGGAGCTGATGAGATCATAGAGGCTGTTATGTGAGATCTGTAGGCTGACGTTGGAGCTGTAAAGAGACGACGCTCCCTCCATCTGGGCTATCTCATGAAGATGTCGACAGATTAAAGGTACCACCTGCAGAAATGGAGAGAAAGATTTACGGTAAAGTTGCATAACTGCTGATGACAAAGTAACCATTGAAAGTGACGGCTGATGATAAGCAACAATAGTTATAGGAAAAACATGTCCTACTTGGCAAGTCGACATTCAACATTCTTTGTCCAGTATATCCACTATCCCTCCTCGGCACGTCTAAACTATTGCCTCTAACGTTCTGTCACCAAACCTCTTCTAACTATAACTATACTATGCACCCTTCTGCTTTTATGCAATTAAGCTTACATTTGATTTAAACTTGTATATACACTTTATTTCTATATATAATTTTTTTTCATATCAATGATTGGTTCTTTTGCTACTGAAAGTGCTGGATACATTTTTCTATGCAGATGAAACCCACTGAAACAACTGGGGTAGTTAAACTACAAGCATACCATGAAGCGAGAAAGGTCTGGATGACCAGGATAACTTATGCTAATAAACAACCTAATTACTATAAGGTCTGACTGGTCATATTCCATTATGCACAGAGCACCTTTAGTCTAGTCTTCTTCACTGTTACCTGTCATTCGGCCCCTGCATGGTCTTATCTGCAATTACTGGATTCCCCAACACGCCAGTTGTTTTATTATTATATTGTGTGTAGTCTGTTTTAAATCCTCTTCCCTCTAACTTTAACTGGTTGAGGCAGTTGGCAGCCCACAACAGGTGGCAGCCAAAAGCCAAGTGTTGCCAGGTGTTTCCTCAAAGGGAATTTTGGGGTTATTTTTGTTCAGTCTCTGTCTTACAGTGCAAGTACCCAGCTGTGCTTTTTTCATGAATTATTGCTAAGAAAATAAAACAAAATTGAATTAAATCGAATAACTGAGGTGAAGCAGGGCTCGGGGGATGGTGTTACCTTCACTACAATAAGCTTCTTCTCCAGCGGTTTTCCATCTGGAAACTTCTCTCCAAAGCACATGGTGATGGTGTATTCAGGAGATCTACCATTGTTCTCCTTAAACTGTTTCAATTCTGAAACAAATTCAGGGGGAGTCATTTATTTCAGGATGAAATCCATTTTTACTTCAGTAGTCTAAGGAGCTTGAAAAGAAAAGTGTCTTCTTTAAGTTGCTTTAAGACGTTTCACCTGTCATCTGAGAAGCTTCTTCAGTTCTAAGGTCAAATGGTGGAGAGTCCCAGATTTAAGCCCTACGGGAGTGTCCCCCCAGGAGGAACAATGGACCCCCTAATGATCCTCTACCTAATCACATGAGCCAAGGCGTGAAAATGGGTGTAGGTCACAATCAGCCAAGTTTTCGGTTGAACTCATTATGAAACCAAGCGCCACCCTATCATGTGATTTCCAGAGGTCAGAAGGCCCAGGATGTGAGTGGGCATTAAGGCGCCTGGGAAGGGATCTCAAAACTGGATTATGGATGGCAGTTGGTGCCGTGAGCCACCACCTCTGTTTGAAAAGAGGTGTTGGCTTACGAGGTGAAACGTCTTCAAGCAACTCAAAGAAGCCCAGACGCTTTTCTTTCCAAGCTCCTTAGACTATGATGACCTAGATGACTAAGAACCTTCACAGACAGTATATGGTGTATATACAAATATATAAATGAGCAAAGATCTACACCTACCATTCACAAACTTTTCAAAATTAAGGAGCTCCACCATGGTGTTTTGGGGAAGCTTTGCTGGCTCTGCATTAGCCAAACTAGGGTCACTGGTGCTGGCAAACACATGGCATCTATCCTGCCTCCAGGCATAAATACCAGTTTCTCGCACTTCCAAGAATAGACCTCTCTGGATGCTATTAAGTATGCGGTTGGTGTATTCAATCTGGTAATAAGAAGGTTGTGGTGAGTAAAACATGAAAATGCTTCATCACACAGCAGTATACTGTACCTAAAATTAGGGGTAAAATCCATCTGTCCTATTCTAAAGTCAAATTTTATTTATCACATCAGAATCTGTCAGCTTCATGCCTGAAGTAACATAAAAAATAATTTCTAGTGTCTGCTTGGATGGTACAACTGTGTAAAACATGCATCTAGCTAATGCAATGATTATACCTGTTTGTGGTCCAGCAGACCATCAGTGGAGGGGAAGCAGAGTTTGAATGTGTCATACTCAAGGGCCTCTGAGTTGTAGTGAAGCTGCAGTTTGGGAGTGTTCAAAGTCATCTTTACCATTTCTTTTTTCCTGTAGTGGATGGATACCTCTAGGTCAAATAGCCCCAGCTGAGGTACTGGTGCAGGAGTTACTGTACAAAACAAAACAGTTAATAGACAACAGATCCCTCCTTCTTGGGTAACTATGTACACATATTTTTAGTAAACCTTTCATCTAGGAAGATAAATTTGTATAAACATACCTCCATAACAGGTTTGCTGAACTGGTAAAAGCTGTTGGTTGTTTCCGGCTGCTACAGGATAGCTTTCAGTTGCGGGTGGATTTTGCTGGCCATAGTTCTCTGTCCACAGTTGCTCCTCTGTTTTGACAGTAAAATCATTTTAAACTACAATTAACCTCCATTATAAACCACAGAAAACCAAATGCAATCGACAAACTTTACCTGTTGGCTGGCTGCCAAGACCCAAGGCCATCAAATCGTTAACCAGATCATGCTGTTTATTGGGGAGAGGCAGTGAAACTGTTAATTTTTAGACAGAAGCACAAAGACAAGTGAGATTACACCAACAAAGAGAAGTGAAAGTGTGCTTTATGTGATGCTGAACCTCATTTGCTGAAAGGAGGTACTCTGTGGAAGAGCTGTATATATCTGGTATAATGTCATTGCCCTCCCAAGGGTCGCGTGTTGCCAGACCGTCTTGGTTTTCTTCAGGGAAAGATGAAAGATCAGCGTTATTTATACATTCAAACTCGGAACGGTTTTACCCCAGAATCTTGGCCTAAGTGACAATTAGCTTACGTGCAGTGTTGATAATCTCATAGACTTTATGTGGGTCATCAGAATTCTTGGAGTTATCTTTTACCATCTTGAAGCGCACAGAGAGGTTGTTCAGAGCACAGCGGAAGTTGGTTTTCCACCTGGCTTTGTCATTAGGGAACTCATTAATTTTCCCACTTGCTACTGCCCAGGCCTATGGAGGAACGCCGAGAGGAGTAAACATAATGACAGCCGGGTAGAAAATTCAGACTTACTATACATTTTATGAGATAATTACACACATTAGACTTCACATGCACCTCCTAATTGTTTTACACACTATTTGCATTTCACATCTAAGAAGAAGTGGCTGTTTATGAAAGATTTAGACACTTGGCTGAAATCTGTAGAATTCCTTTAATGATACTGGCACCAGCGAATAATTGTGCTCTAAGTATGAAAACAAGCTGTGGTTTTGCACATCAAATGTATCAAAAACATTAGTACAGGATTTCTTTGACTCAAGATCAAGTGTCACTACTAGAGATGGTATGCCATAACTGCCTCTGGGAACAGCTGCAACAAGCCAAACAACTCCAGCCTGATAGTAACAATAACACGACAAAACTATTTTTGGAACTATTTAAAGCACACGCTTAGTTTGTAAGTCGCTTACTCATGAATGTAGTAGCTTATTATTTCAGTAAAAATGTCAACATAGTCATTTTAAGCCTTTTATCTGATCGCACGGATAACAAAGGTTAATCTGGCAATAAACTCACCCGGAAGATTTTACTGTCCTCGTCACTGCAGTCTTTTCTGGAGTTGTGCTTCCAGGGGACTCTGAACTTGTTTGTTGCAACATAGCACAGGCCAGCATACTGGCCCGTTTCCACCTGCTCTAATAGCCAGTTGGAGAACTGAGGTTTTGGGAAGCTGAAGGGAAACGCGACAGGTCAGTGCTGTTCTACAGCGACAACAACCGTGAATAAAGAGACGGCTTATGAGCGCACAAGGGGAAATCTAAAGACATTCAAAAAGAAACTCCTAAATCTGGAAGCTGCAGATTTATTCTACAGCAATAAACCGCAGTAATATTAACTATTAAATGTGCAAGGGAGAAAAACAAGACGGGTTTCTTCTTACCTTTGCATTTCACCGATTCTCTGTAAAGCCGTCGGTCTGATTTTTCCGAACACGTCTTCTAACATTTATACTCCGATTATAAGTCCCTCCTTCAGAGGGTGGAAGCATCACCGGCGTGCGATTTTCGAGGCACGGGTGGCTGAGAGTGTTTGCTTCTTACAGAGAAATTGCAAGACAGCCTCGGCGACCGGATGTAATGGGCGTGTTAGTGGGTTTGTATAATGGAATTTCTCGCTGGAGATTACTGGGAGAGATCTGAAAGTCGCTGGCTGCGTGCCAAGCGAAATTTGTTTCTCTTGCGTCGGGAGCGCGCACTTTGCAGTGAGAAGGGGTGGGGTTTTTTTTGTTTTGTTTTTTAATAGAAGAGAATATAACATAAACAGGTTTCGTGTCTACTGTGAAAATAGGCTACACAAACATAGAGCTCCAAATGCTTCATCGCCCTGCCGTATGGAGGCTTAAAGTTGTCTTCTGACTGGAAGTAATCTAAACATTTTGGAGCGGCCCAGCCAGACCGTCATATTCAATCTGATACAGAATCTGTGCAGTGAGCTGGAGATTATGGTGATGGCAAGGAGGCCTTGCAGCCTGGATGAATGAAAAATGTCAAAATACAGACTTCTTTTTTAAGAAACCCCAAAACACTTTAAATGTATATCCATTCGACCAGTATTCAGTCACGTGGTCTATCTGGGGGAAGGGGGATTTCTGTGTTTTAGCTACAGAAATCTGTTTTATAAAAATAAATAGACAGTTGACAACTGTTTTCAGTCATGTGCTCAGCAGACATAACCTTTGGCGATGTGCAAAAATCCGAGCAAATAGTATTTTTATAGGACGTCTGAAAACGACTAGAGCCGTTTACTTGTTGAGAAATTGGTATATTGAGCGTTAAAGATTCTCTTATTCCTATTCTCTTATCTCTTAATAATCCGTAATGATATATCAGTGTCTGTTGTAACCAAAAACTGAACGGTAATGTAAAGAAACCCATCTTTCACTTTTAAACAAAAGTCACACGTCACTACTTCCGCGTCTGGTTGTTTGGAATATGAGCCAGGCTCAACCGGATACGCTCTCCCTGCTCAGTGCGCGCTCCCGACGCGGGGAAACACGGGACGGGAGTAACTATTTCGTCACTCCGTCAGAATCATTACACCATCCCATAGGCTTACTGTCCCATAGTTAAATGCTTACTCGAAGAGTTTTTTGCCCGCTGAAACTTTGGGTCACGCTCAGTTATAGTGATCAGCTGGGAGTTTCACCAGTGTCACGAAAATTCACGAGCATCTGATTAAAAATATGCATCATTTAGCGTATTATTAACGGCCTGCATCCAAGGCTCAGATATGTTAACCGGTGGATCATTCCTAACGTGACCTATTTTGCGATCATGTGGTCTACAAACCTAGGCTCTACAATATATATATCAGTGACATTTTGGAGAATTTTGAAGACTCTGTCCACATCACCACAAATTCTAGCTGAAATTTCACATTCATCTAATGAAAAAAATATGAATTAGACAGTAACAGCCATATAACCAGTGCTGGCATATCCTCCATACATTACACCACCAACAGCATCACCGCTAGCCTGAACTCTTGATACAAGGCAGGATGGAGCCATACTTTCATGTAGTTTAAGTCTAAAATTTTGGCATTCATCTGAATTTCACTGCAGAAACTGAGACCCAACAGCAACATTTCCCCATCTTCTATCGTTCAATTTTGGTGAGCCCGTGCATATTGTAGCCTTGGTTTCCTGTTCTCAGCTGATAGCAGAAGACCTGTATCTGCTTCAAGGTATGAAGTGCTCTGCATAGAAGCTCTTCTGCACACCTTGGTTGTAACAAGTGAGTTAATATTGCCTTCTTATCAGCTTAAAGCAGTTTGGCCATTCTCCTCTTACCTCTGACAAGGGTGAAACAAGCCATTTTCACCCAGAGAACTGACACTCGCTAACTTTCTTATATTCTGGGCATATTCTGTAAGCCCTAGAGATGATTGTGCATGAAAATTACAATAGAACAGCATTTTTGAAATACTTAGATCAGGCTGTTTTGCACCGATACACATGACATGTTCAAAGTCACTGTAATCACCTTCTCCATTCTGATGCATGGTTTGGACTTCATCAGGCTGTCTTGATGTTTGCTGTTTGGCCTGGATACTTGTGTTAGCAAATAGTTGAACAGTGGCTGGTAATGTACATAGTATCAACAGTAGTAGAGTCATATTTGAAAACCTTATCAATAAGATTTAGCAACTGCTAAACATCACTTAAGCAGTTTCGACTCAGATACCTGACATGTTTCTGATTTTCTGAATAGTCTACATTATTGAATGGTTTCACCTTGTCTGTACTTTTTTTAAACTCTTGCTAAATGAGTCCCCCTTGAAACCACCAAGTTCCAGTGAGTTCAGAAAAATAAATCCACCAGTGAATACCCCACAGTGTGTATTAAAAGCTGTGTGTCTCTGTGTTTGAGACTTTCTGAGGCAAAGTTCTGCAGGTGTTGTACAGACTTGTGTCATGCGGTAGAATCAGAAAGAATATTAATAACCTGACAGTGATACTGCTTTGGGGGCGTCTCAGCTGCATGCATTATAGTTTGCGTTATTGAAGAATAAACCTTTGTTGAGCTACTTGATCCAACACAGGCATCATTTCCTCTTTCCGCTGTTGTGTTTTCAGAATTTCTCTGTGCACAAAAGACTAACTGAAAGGTAATTTCTTCACCTTATCCTCCTAGGAACCCTTTCTACCTTTCACCCACAATCCCAGCACAAAATGTCAGTTTCTTTGTGTGCTTTAGATACTTTACATATTCAGATTGCACAACCATGTTCTGACCACAGATTGGGTTGCTGACATTCTCACTTTTTAGGGAATATAGCTCTCAGGGCCGAGCATCTGTGTCAGGAATAAGGAAGTGATTCATGCTGTAGATGGAGCACTTCTCTTTTCTTGCTCACTGAAAACTGTGTGTTTGTAGTCTTTGTAGTTGGACCTTGTAGAACCCCCCCCCCCCCCCGGCTCAAAGAAGCTAATCACGAAGGATCTGGCTTTAATATTGACACAGAACACAGATTGTCACATCCTATTTTGCCAGTTTATGCATAATTCAAGGGTAATATTTTGACTTGTCTGCAGAACACAACAGAAGATCATTCCAGCGTTTGAGAGATAACATACAAACAACATAAGAAGCACTCAGCTAGTCCTTGAAAGACAAACTTGTGTTAAGCAGGTGCATTTCAAGTCAGACTTGTTATGCTTTTAAAGGGGATTTCTACTGGGAATTTTAAATATAGATTCTGCCCCCCCCCTCCCTCCACACACACACACACACACACACACACACACACACACACACACACACACACACATTCATCTCTCTGTTTTGCATTCTTTCTCTCTGTGTGCTATATCATGCCACATACACGCACATACTTTAACAGGGAGCAGTGCTGGCTTAACGTATTGTAAGTGAGAAAAATAAACAGACTTGCGGGGGTGTTGATACACTGGAGTAAAGAGGTTTGATTGGAAAAAAGAGAACCACCGCTTTTTCGTAAATAGACACGCCCTTACAGGTGAATGAGATTTCACCTGAAGCTGTATGAACATGGGTTGATATTCCAAGAAGATAGCGTTTGTTGATTCAAGATTTATTGATTTACTGGCAACGATGTTTGCCTTTATTGAGTTGCATTGTATTATACACACACAGAGTTCTGGCAATTGTTGTCCATCCTTTTGTATATTGCTTGTTTTAGGATCATTTATAGGATACCTCTTTTCCAGCCCTGTGTCATTGTTGGTTAATTGATAATACTCTAATAATATCCTGTGATCAGGTGCGTCTTTTGGGCAGTTGTCCAGCCCAGTGACTGTCCTTTGAAACAGATTTCATATTCTACAATTTTGCTCTAAGATGGTTTCTAATATAATTTTTAATAATGTTTGATATGCCTAATCAGCACTATGTCAGGAAGTCAGACATCTGCTGAGCCAAGACTAACTTGCACTGTAGGTTCCAATGAAGTGTCTCAAAACAAAAGCAGTTTGTTCAAAACAGAAACTAAAATCCTGGAGGTATGATGCAGTATGTTTTTTTTTTTTTTAACGATGTCTCAAAGCGAGAAAGCAGCATAAAGTGTGGATTATATGACTTCCCCTAAGATGAGGTTATCAAGGTCCACAGATCAGTCGTGGCAGTGACCGTGCTGAATGAACTTGTTCTTACAGAGCGTTCACTCGGCGCCCCCTGCTGTTTTTACGGAGAGAAGCGAAACCTTGGCACCACACCGGGGTTTGCCATAGGCTACAAGACGCTATCCTTCAAGCTGGAAAAGGCAGGTTATTATGTTTATCACCGTGTAATTATATTATATTACATGGAAAATACGCATATAAAATTAACAACATCAAAACACAGCTGATTATTATATGGCACTCAAGCATATGAATGCAGGAGTGTATGGATTCTTAAGGCAGGTTTAGAAAGTCCCCAAAGTGAACCCACTTAAGCTTTTATTTATATTTAGTGGTGTAAAATAAACTTTACCCCATCGTGATTTCCTGTTTTTTCTATGTGTGTCATCCTTAAATATTTCAGATAATCAAATAAATTCAAATATTAGAAAATAATAACGCAAGTAAACACAAAATGCAAAAAAACCCAAACATACACATACACAATGACATAAAATGTCATTAAAAAATGACAATAAAATGATTGTGAATTCTCTCATGGAAGTTCCAGCTGAATGTGAGCCAATAAACAGGCTTAGGGTAACCGGGTGTGACTCTACCCTCCGGTATTGGATGACGCAATGCTGATAGTGGAGCGATAATAACAGCCGGCCCCGAGTACGAATTTCAGATTCTGTCCCAGAATTCTCGAACAAGAAGTCACTTTGCCTTAACTAACATGTAATGTAAGTGTAAACTAAACGTAGCCACATAGTACAGTAGAAAAGCGCAATCTAGGCACAGAGGGGCAAAAACTATCAGGGAATTTCGTTTTCTTCAAAAGTGTAAAGTGGCTTTGGATGATGTAATTGCTGTTTTTCACCGCCAGATGCTGCAAATGTCCTTTAGAAAAACACGATGCAAAACTCTCCGTTTCCACGCTGACCTGTTGGTGTTTTTGCTGTTAAGGAAAGTTTTACACATACAAAATATATTTCTAAGATTCGAGTCGATGCTGAATGAAACTAAATTCAAATAAAACAAACAAACAAAAAAGGCTTCAGTTTAGAAGAAAATGGTTGCATGAAGCTGTCCAGTCACGCTGTGGTGCTGAAATGTTGCATCCGTGCACCAGCACATTTGGGTTTGGGTTCATCTAGCCTGTATCATCCTACAGACGTAAATGGGATTATTATAACATAAGGGAATCTTTTTAAAAACACAGATGGGAAATGAAGAGATGCCGTGCATCTGAAAAAGATTTTTCCGGGATAACCTGTCGATTACGCGCAAACAAAGTGGACCTGCAGGGCACAGACTCGAGAGGTAGCCGTAATATTATATTTCCTTTCACAATCATCTCATGAATCGCGTCTCTGCGAGTTTTATAACTGTGTTCAGAGACACGCTTGCAGTTTGCAAAGCTGTAGCCTGGATACAGCAGAGAGCGTCCTTGGCATTTGCGATTGTAAAGAGCTGGAGGGGGGGGGTAAGACTGATAATTTGAAGACTTGCCAGAGGTACATTGTCAAATTCAAAAGGCATTTCAAAGAACCACACCATTCACTTTTTCATTCTATCTTCTTTTTTCTTCTTTCTCTGTCTTTTTTTCCTCCCTTTCTTTCTTTTCGCACGGTTGCAGACCGTTTGAATCGACCAATGGGCCTTCAAGTTAGAGACATTGGAATGTAAATGAGCCCAGCGCGTGCTCCCGGCACAGTGAAAGCCCGGGATTGTTTATTGAGCTCCCGGAGCCACGCGCCTGGCCCGGGGGAGTCGGTGTGCAGAAGAATCACACAGCGGGGGCGGGGCCTCGCCACGAAGCGTGCGTCTCAAAAAAGGGGTGGGTGGGGTGTGTGTTGGAGGCGCGTGTTGAAAAAGAGGAGTGCTGCCAAAGTTTGGGTCAGATCGGCTCGTGGAGTAAGCAGTCAAGAGAGACTTGGACTAGAGTTAGCCACACGGTCCCCACGCGAAGGACACGAGAGCTGTACACTGCCAACTCTTCTCCTCCTGCCACAAGTTTCAGGCTGTCCCTCTTTGCGAGATGGAAACCGCGACCATCACCACCACGCAGACTGCATTCACCTTTGGACTTAGCGAAAGACGCGCCAGCATCAGCCTGCACGCCCCGGCCCAGGACTGCTCGGTGAGCGCTGTGCACCAGAACACCAACGTTGCCGGCTACCAAAGCAAAGCCAAGGTGCTGAAGAGACAGCGCTCCAGCTCTCCGGAGCTCCTGCGCTGCAAGCGTCGCCTGAGCTTCAACGGCCTCGGCTACTCCATCCCCCAGCAGCAGCCTGTGGCCGTGGCCAGGCGGAACGAAAGAGAGAGGAACCGGGTCAAACAGGTTAACATGGGCTTCCAGACTCTGCGTCAGCATGTGCCAAACGGCGCCGCCAACAAGAAGATGAGCAAAGTGGAGACGCTGAGGTCCGCGGTGGAGTACATCAGAGCTTTACAGCAACTTCTAGACGAACACGACGCGGTGTCGGCTGCTTTCCAGTGTGGACTGCCATCCCCGACACTGTCCAACAGCTACTCTGCCGACCCGGAGTCGCCTCACTCCACCTACTCATCAGATGAAGGTGGCTATGAGCCTCTGAGCTCAGAGGAACAGGAGTTATTGGACTTCACAACTTGGTTTGACAGGTACTGAGGCTGTCATGTCATAAATGAACCGCATAGCAGCGTGTGCGCGCAAAAAAGAAGAAAAGCGTCTGACTTCTTCCAGAAATGCTTCGAAAGACTCGATAAAGGCATCAGATCTGTCTTGCTCTCTGTGCTTCCAAGTGATCTGTTGCCTCCCTCACTCGGGCTGCTTCTGCAGGAGCAAAGCAATAGTGACAAACAGGGAGAATGAGTATGAATGCGTGAGAGAGGGAGCATCTTGTTGCATAGAGCGTAGTCCTCACAGGAAGGAGGGAATTGGACACGTTGACGCGTGGAAGTAAAAAACTGTTTGAATAAGTGCAATTAAAATGTGACACAGCAGACTCTGCAGGGACGGCGCTGTCTACAAGATCTGTTCGTCAGTAGTTCATCAGACCCGGACTGCCTTCCTCAGCTGCCACATCTCTTGAAGATGTACAACATAAAAGATGCGTCAACAGACTTTTGTTTTTCTTTTTTCGTGATGTACGTGTCCTCTCCTTTCATAACAAAGCTGTACCATACAACAAACTGTTTTAACACGAAGACATATTTTTGTACATACAGTCAAACAGTGTTGTAGCAGAACGTTCACTGCCACTTTTTTTCCTGACAGTGTTTTGACAACCAGCTGTCAGCGGGGCGGCAAGCTGGCATGTATGAGTTGTGTGACTGGGCAGCAACATCAAGGCTACTGCCTGTAGTTTATTTGTGTGTGTATGTCTTTTTAAAAAAAATAGTTGTCAAGGAGACATTTATTAATGTATGCACTCTCAGCTTCCCGTAGCCTAAAATGTAAATATTTGATTTTAACAGATATATTTTGTGTAAAACAAGTTTTATAAATAAAGATTAATCTATTTATATTATATGTTTTTGCAGTGGCTTGGTTCTTTAGCTGATATTGCGTGTGCGTGTGAGTCTGTGTGTGTCAGCAGCGGCGCTAATTGAGCAAACGAGGGAGCTTCTCTTTTATTCAAAGCCCCTGCATGACCTTTTGCCGACTTGGTTGGGCACACGGGAGAAAATTGCGCAGCTGGGCGAACACTCACCAACCATTATAAACGCGCACCTTCCACGGCGCTTTGTCTGCATTCAGGGCAGGGAGATTAATATTACGTTTCATCCATGCATTGTTTCTTTTGCGTACTCTGCTTTTACCCAATGTCCCAGAGTGCCTGGAGCTGAGGGAAAGGAGGGGGTGGGGGTGGCAATTCACTCAAAGGGTATAGACACTTTGAAATACAGCCTGGGGAAAGTCAGCAAGACAATGAGACGGGGTCAAAATTCTTATTGCCCGATTGAGATCAATCTAAATGAAACCTGGGGTTGTAGACTAGTTGTATCCCCAACTGTGTTTTTCATGGCGCACACAGGCCAATCAAAAAGCCCATCTCCTGCGAAATGGGGAGCACAACGCCCCATTGTGAGCACTATTGTGTGCGCCTTTGCGCCTCATTATACGAATTATTGAAGATCTTCTATTGTAAATAAACACTGATGCCGTGTTCAACTAAGCAGAACGAAGTATAACGAGTTTATTCTCACCTGGCGCGCCTTTGGGGTGTGGAAAACGGGAGCAAGAGAAGCTGCTCTTGTTTGTGAATTGTGAATGTACTTTTCCACAAAATTTAAAGAAGAGACGTTTTTTTAAATCACTTTTGATCACTTCATATATTACTTAAAAACAAAAAGTATGTAAACACAATAGCCCGATATCAAAACAAATTGTATATCCGGACAAAAACGTTAAAAAGTAGCAAAGTCAAGATGAGTAAGATGTCTCTCTCTCTCTCTCTCTCTCTCTCTCTCTCTCTCACACACACACACACACACACACACACACACACACACACACACACACACACACACACAATGGAGCCTGCAGGTGTAAGCCACGTGCCTGTACTTGGTCACAAAGGGCTCCGGCTCTCCCATTGGTTAATGGCTCGCGAATGTGAGCCCTGTCGGTGGAGGCAGTGACAAAATCAAACAAGTGATAAATGGCATTAATTACGCTCGGCATTATAACCTCCTACGTCACCGCGCCTCAAAGAGACAACTCAATGTTAGGCGCAAAATACCCCGCTGGTCCATTATTATTCGGCTGAAATGGCGTTTGCTATGTCCTTCAGTGTCAGGCAGAGGCCACGGCACAAAGTAAAAATAAGCGCTTGTCTCATGTCCTCCTAAGATTGATATGCAATTTTCTCCGCGGCCATGTAGGGAGGAGAAGGGGCGAAAGTAGATTTATTCATGTCATTTTGTCCATGGCTCATTTTCACTTTGACAATACATAAGGGCGATGTTAATTTAGCCATAGTCCACTGGTGAATATCAATCACATGGAGCCCATTTATGCATGCGTTTTCGTGCGCAAAGCCATGATTTACGCTTAAACCATGGAAACGCCAAATGGGAACGTATAATATAGGGATAAACTGGCCAAGAGCGGAGTGATGAGAGGTCATCTGTTGCTTTGAATGCAGTATTGAGTTTGCCTGGTGAATTTTGGCTTATTTTTCATGACGCATTTGCATGCGTATTTTGCACATTAATGAGCTACTTCGGATATGTTGGGTACGAATGTTTTGACCCCTTCGGCAAAAACGTTTATCTTTGTTATCCCACAACATGAATCATTTTCGAAGGCAGACAACACGCAATTACAGTCTAACTGACACTATTTACCAAACAGTTTTTCTTTTCATTATCTTTCCCTTGAATCAAAACGTGAGCAACTCGGGATGATTCCCATAGAAACAAAAAGTATAATCATCACTTTTTAGCAAAAAAAAAGACAAAAAAGTGGGTTATAGAAATATTATTTCAGCATATCAAAATAAAAGTCATGGCTGCATTAAAATGTGAGACAACTGTTACTTTGTCCTGTTTTTAAATCAGGATCCGAAAAAGCCCAGGATGAAATTTCTGCTTTTCATTTAACATAAATTCTTTGTAAAGGGGTTTGAGTTTACTGTTGTGATGTTGTCTGTGAGGACAAGGATTCTTATTATGGTCATTAGTGAAGACAAGTTCAGGGATGTTGGTTGCAGAGATGTTGGATGGATGTTTTGAAGTAATACTACCCCAAGCATAGTCAGAATCTGTAAGATGTGAGTGAATGGCTCATCCAGTCATGGCTCAGAGTCACATCCTCCTGCTGAAAGTATTGCTTTAGATTAATACCACCTTGTCAGTGTGTCACAGTTTTTGATTTTTCATAATGACCTTAACAAACATCATCACCTCCTTTCAAACTTAACATTAATGTAACACGATCAAAATAAATGTACACAATCCACAACAGATTCATTTTGGCTGATAGAAGCACTTAAAACATTTTTAAGTGAGTGAAGAGAGTCTGAGTGCTTAACGTGTGTGCACTGAAACTACAGTGGGGCAAAAAAGTATTTAGTCAGCCACCGATTGTGCAAGTTCCCCCACCTAAAATGATGACAGAGGTCAGTAATTTGCACCAGAGGTACACTTCAACTGTGAGAGACAGAATGTGAAAAAAAAAATCCAAGAATCCACATGGTAGGATTTGTAAAGAATTTATTCGTAAATCAGGGTGGAAAATAAGTATTTGGTCAATAACAAAAATACAACTCAATACTGTGTAACATAACCTTTGTTGGCAATAACAGAGGTCAAACGTTTACTATAGGTCTTTACCAGGTTTGCACACACAGTAGCTGGTATTTTGGCCCATTCCTCCATGCAGATCTTCTCGAGAGCAGTGATGTTTTGGGGCTGTGCTCTCTGGCAAACTTCAGACGGGCCTGGACATGCACTGGCTTCAGCAGCGGAACACGTCTGGCACTGCGGGATTTGATTCCCTGCCGTTGTAGTGTGTTACTGATGGTGACCTTTGTTACTTTGGTCCCAGCTCTCTGCAGGTCATTCACCAGGTCCCCCCGTGTGGTTCTGGGATCTTTGCTCACCGTTCTCATGATCATTTTGACCCCACGGGATGAGATCTTGCGTGGAGCCCCAGATCGAGGGAGATTATCAGTGGTCTTGTATGTCTTCCATTTTCTGATGATTGCTCCCACAGTTGATTTTTTGACACCAAGCTGCTTGCCTATTGTAGATTCACTCTTCCCAGTCTGGTGCAGGTCTACAATACTTTTCCTGGTGTCCTTCGAAAGCTCTTTGGTCTTGGCCATGGCGGAGTTTGGAGTCTGACTGTTTGAGGCTGTGGACAGGTGTCTTTTATACAGATGATGAGTTCAAACAGGTGCCATTCATACAGGTAACGAGTGGGGGACAGAAAAGCGTCTTACAGAAGACGTTACAGGTCTGTGAGAGCCAGAGATTTTCCTTGTTTGAGGTGACCAAATACTTATTTTCCACCCTGATTTACGAATAAATTCTTTACAAATTCTACCATGTGGATTCATGGATTTTTTTTTCACATTCTGTCTCTCACAGTTGAAGTGTACCTCTGGTGCAAATTACTGACCTCTGTCATCATTTTAAGTGGGGGAACTTGCACAATCGGTGGCTGACTAAATACTTTTTTGCCCCACTGTATTTCCTTTTTTGCTTTTGTATTTTAAATGAAGACAAATATGATAAACAAGGTAGAAAACTTCAAGAGGTACCAAATATAAGGATTTTAGCAGCATGTTAGACAAGAGAAGATGTTTAGAGATAAGTGCAAGAAGAAGACAGATGAGTAGGTGGTGTGCAACCTTGAGCGATGCTTACAGAGGTGTTAATGTTTAAGCAGAGGCACAGATGTGTTTCTGTTTAACATAGAAACACCACACACACACACACACACACACACACACACACACACACACACACACACACTTGGAAAGAGTTATTGTAGCTGGACCCTGCGGCTATTACCTGAGCTAGGTAGTAGAAAGACTGTTTATTGTTGTAGGTTTTTTTTGCCTTAAAAAAACCAAAGAGTTCATTTTTCCCCCCAAAGCTGTGCACTAACAAGCAACTCAGCAAAGTCCTTAATCTCCCACCCTTTGGGCACCAGTACAACCAAAAGACACACATCACAGGATCGACTCTTGTACCAGTGCGCTCACAACACTGCCTGTCAACAGTAACAATCTGACAGTAGCTCATTACTAACACAACAAAATAACCCATAAACACTAACAGGTAACATTACAATAAGTATGGCAATGACTCAAGCTTTCATTACAATAAAAAAACTGTTTATCATGAAGGTGTGACCTTTCTCTCTATGTTGGAAATAATTCAGAGCTGCCGTATGCTTCATTAAGCATTACTGGGGTCTAAGCAGTGAAGCTGTAGAGATACAGAAATGTCTATACATTGTATTTATTTTTTCTTTCATTGGCGCCACAAAGAACTGAAATCTGGGTCAAAACTAACCAAAGTCATTTCACCAAGTAAGTAAAAGTCTAGTCTAGGTATTTATTTTTGGATGCAACTTTCAAACCCATTTTTAAAAAAAAGAAACCCATTTAAAAGCTTCCAAATGATATTAAACAAATTTGGTGTAAATGATCTTCGGACCAAAGTGTGAAAATGAACCACCAGGGGGTGCTCCAAAAAGCGAAAATTCTTCATAGCAATAGATTTGCTCCTATTCTTCATACACTTTCTTCATAGATGTGAAGCTTAAGAGTTTTCAGATACCAAAATGTTTCTTTAATCTAATCTAATGCTGAAGTGGCTAAACATGAGCTGAGGTCATATCTCAGCAAATGTGTCATTTACTAACACCAAGCGTGGTGTGTGGACTCCGCACCCATTCAGTTAACTGCTAGGGACGCTGGAGTAAGCAACATGTTTTTTTCCTACGAGCTTTTAAGATGATCAAATCAAACTTTCATAGAGAAACCTGCTTGTTCTTTACAGTTTTTATGATTTGTACTAAACTGTTATTTTTTTTTAACTCCTTCATTGTAGCCTAATTTCTGAATATCTCTTGAAGGTGTCCTAAAGTTAGAACTGAAAGCCCACTTGAATATAAGTGTCAACACAAGATCTTTATCTTTGCCAAACTGGGCCTGTCACATTGTATTTTTCAGCAAATATTACAGGGCCACACAAGAATGCTGCAAAAGCCTTAAAGTCTAGTTACTAGTTACTAGTAGGAATCTTGCCCAAGTCACTTTTGCTTTCTGACAAAAAAAAGTCAGCAATTTGACTCATGTTGTTCTTCTGTCTTCCCAAACTAAAAGAAAGCAAAGTCTTCTTTCTTAGCTTAACGGAGAAAAGACGTTTGAATGCATGCATGCATTCACCTCAGCACTTTTAACTGACACCTCTGTATGTGTGTGAATAGGCCCTAAACTTCGGTCGACCCAGTAGAGGAAGAACCCAGCTCAGGCCTGAAGGTTGGAGGGATGGAGGAGGTAGGGATGTGTGATTGGGTGGAGGCGGTGGGGCTGTGATTTGCATGGGCCATTGTGCTGCACAAGTTTGGGTGCTTTTTTTCTGGCTTGGGCCCTTTTGGCCATTTACTTCCACTCTGGCTGGCTGTGGCGAGCTGTGAATAGTCTCTGCTTGGAGGAGACACAAAGACGCTTTTGTGCTACGGCCGCACCATATTCATCATGTAATGCCTGTAAGACAAATCTGATTGGACGTCTCTGTCACTTTGATGTGGGTCCAGAGTGCGAGTGGCCCTGAGATTGCTAACTTCACTCTCTATTGCCTATTCTGCAGCATTGATATGGGGGAGGAGGCAAAGGGGACTGAGAAGAGGTAGCTTAGAGGGAGAAGGAGGAGGGAAAGGGAGAACAGGCAGGGGGTAGTCCTCATTATTTGCAGGAGCAAATTCATAATAAATTTCCCCATTCTACAAAACCGGGTCGAGATGATTGACACTACTTTACGCCAGGCCGAACAAAAGCCCTGATTTGAGCAGAATACCAAATGAATGGGGCGAGCGTGGACTCAATTCAAACAATTTTAATCTCACCCTGTCCTCTCTTATTTCTCTTCTTCTTCTCTCTCCCCCTTTCCCTCACACTTACCCTCCTTTTTCAGCTCCAACTCTCCTGCCTCTTTTGTCCAGAGCATTCTCATTTTACAGGGTAATTCTACTCCAACGGATGTGCTAATTGTGCTGGGTTAAACTGGATGCTGGTGGACTCCTGTGATACAGAGCTTATCCTTGCCTAATGACTGTAATGATGGCTCAGAGAGACTGCAGCCTGCAGCCTGGAGTGGACTGCTTGTATAGAGCTTGAGATGGAGATGTTTTTTCTTTTAGATTTGTATGGGCTGATAGGAAATGAAGAGCAGAGCTCAGCCTGATGTTAGGGTTAGCTGAAGGAAAGAGGCTTAAAAATGAAGGGACTTCAAACCGATGCGTCCAGCAGCAGTGCGTGGTTTCTTACAAGTGCAGGATGAATTTAATATAACCACAGGCAACAAGGAAGCTTGTTTTGAAGCCACAAGAATAAAGTTAGTGATGACTAGAAGAATGTAAGATCAGTGAACCTTTAGTGCTGATGTGGGAGCACCACACAGAAGTACAGAGCGTGTCAAAGTGAGGCTTATTATAGAGGCAGTGCAGTAACAGTGATACACAGGACAGACAAATAAACAAGTTTTCTTTGAAGCAGCATCTAGTGGCTAACAGTGGAACTGCACTGTAGGCACTTGAAATGTACTGGTTTCAGAAGTTGCAGTGATAATTCTCTGATTAACAAAAAACAAAACACTCCAAAAGTCATATTCATTAAATACTTCCATGCTGTCAGTTTAATTTCAGCCTAACTAAAAATGCATTTCCTCCCCTGGAGAGCTGCTGGGAGCTCCTTAGTACCGCACCCACACTTGTTCCGTGCTCACTTTTGTGATGATAACATGGTAAGTCATCAACAAAAAAAGAAAGGTTTGCGTGTGTGTGTGTTTACCGAGTTCAGGTGCATTCCATCACTCAACAATATGTAATGTTTTAACATTTGTGTATGTGTTAGGTCGGTGTGCAAATATTTATGATTGTGTGTCTTTCAAAGGTCGCACATCTAACTCTAAAAAAACACCTTTCCACGCTCTACTTAAACAAGCTCTAGCCCCTCCCCGCTCTCTCTCTCTCTCTCACACACACACACACACACACACACACACACACACACACACACACACACACACACACACACACACACACACAGACGCACAAACTGGATACATGCATGCAGACATGTCCCAGGGTCTTCAGCAGGTTCAAGCCTGCCCCTGGAGAACTTGTTCACAGTGACACACCATGGCTTCATCGGTTTCTGACATGTTTCGCCATCAGCTTTTTAGATCACACGCTTCATTCTTCTATTGTTTGATTCAGACAGACAGTAGGACACTTAGATATTTTCCTTTATATGGCTTGTGAATAACTCTGCATGACACAATAAATGTGCCTTCTTTATGGCGTCAAAGCAAAGTGTACCCTCGCTTGTAGTTATGAAAGGTTGCGGTGTAAAGATTCAATAGAAACATGAAAGTGCTTGCAGGATTAGGATAAAAAAGATACTACACACACAGGTGGATGAATGATGTTTTGTTTGATTCGTCTGGTTTCACAGTATTGATGATGCATTTTATTCACTTACTTCTTATTCATATATTGATCTTGTTTTGGAACCTTTGTAGGTATTCAAAATTACAGCAAGATACAGGGCACCATGCTTAATTGGAGTTAATTTACATTTTTAAATTACTGTATATTATGGCAGCATCAAATACTGCACCCTATTCAACTACATTTTTTGACAGCTATGCTTCCTGGTCACTTCAGCTTTTTATAAAGATTATAAAAAGCTGTATTAGAGCTAAAGAAAGGTCAGAATGTGACAAATGCATTTGAAATGTGAATATATGGTGAGATATATAGATATTTGCAGCACTTGGTCACTCTCTCCTTCTCTTGTTCACTCACACACACACACACACATACAAATCCATAGTCTCAGGTCGCCCTGCACCCCGTGCATTATTATCAGCAGAGATGCCCAGGCTTAGAGTCCTGCACCCTCCTCCCTAAGACAAGGTAGAGGGAGGATTAGTGTGCACCATTTAGGGCTTCCTTTCAGCCTTCCATTTCATTTCATTAGCTTGTGACCTCTCCAGTTAATTATTTTGATCTGGCCAAAGGCTTGGCCTGCTTTTGATGATCCTGACTGACTCACCCCCCCTCCCCAGAAAGCACAATACTTAACACACCCATTGAGGGTAAGAAATGGGAGACGTGAATAGGAGAGAGGCACGAAATGGGAAAAACTGAAAGTGGCATTTACCAGTCACAGGCAGAGGCTGTATTGAAAGGAACCTGGTGATGGCAGGGTGGTGTTAGGACCTCAGAATACACTTTTGTTTTTCACTCGTGAAGTCGACAAGAGAATAAAAACTGTAATGCTTGAAAAAATTCAAGCGATTTCAGGTGAATCGCTCAAATGTCAAGTCTGTTGCTGTGGCCACTTTCTGACAGTTTTCACATTCTGATCATGCATATGTAGCTGGAATTATGAAACAAATTGCTCCTTTCTTTAAAGTCCACCTGTCCATCTGTTGCTCTGATGCACCAGTTGCCTGTATTTGTCCATCCTGTGGGTGTTTGCAAAAGGATAGTTTCCATTTGACCGTGGCCACACAGCTCCATACTAAATGCAAACACAATAATCTTTGCAACTTGTGCTATTTAATGCCTAACAAGCATGCCAACCAATGCATTTTTATTTTTTTTATCCCAACATGAAGGATGAAAAGTTTTGAGGGTGGTGCAGTGCGATGGTTGCCTGATATCCCTGTTTTTTTCCTTCCTTCTTTCCTGCCTTGTATGCCTTGCCTTGCTGGCACTGCTGCTGGCCAGTTTACTCTGTCTGGCTATGCATGTAAAGAGTGTCCCCTCTTTGTTCCAGTCTTGGGCCCACAGCCAAGCTCCCCCCTTCAAAACTTAAGCCACACACACATGCACACACACGCACACACAGTACCCCACTCACCCCTTTTTTTACTCCCTCAAACAACTCTGTCCCTCTCCCCCGTGCTGCCCTCAAATTGCAGATAACAAAAAACGGAGCATAGCACAGCAGAGACAAGCATCACTTTAAAAAGCAGGTGTCTACAACTTTTCAGTGCTCGTCGATTTCAAATGGAGACCCTTTAACCTTCGTGCTTTTCTAGCTGGTGGATGAGGTATCCAGTCAGAAGCCTAATCAGTTTCCTGTGACAATACTGGGAGGTTGAGGGCTGTCAGTCCTTCTTTCAGACAGGGGCTCCAATGAAGCTGTGGAAGGGGAACCCCCTGATTGATTAGTGCCTCTTTATTGAAGTGTGTGTGTGTGTGTGTGTGTGTGTGTGTATGAGCAACAGAGACTGTGTGTCTCTATAGGGCCCCAGCCAGAAAGCTTTATTTAAATCCAGCCAGAGAGAGTACTATAATTATGACTTTTTCTTTTTGCTGGCCGGTTAAAGCTGACAGAGAGGGTTCTTATGGCTCACTTCACCCTCTCAGCCTCCTAAAGAGAGATTATTACTGCCCCCTAAGAGGCCACGGCCAGTCAGTCTCATCAATGTGGCTTTATAGACCTGAGACATGGAGCCAGGTCCAGACCAGAACTCTAAAAAAACAAAGGTGGAGGACAAGTCAGTGTGTAATCCCATTCGGCTGTATTCACCGATGCCAGTTTGGATGCCCAGTGTTTGAGACAGAGAGTGGGGTCAGTTCACAGCTATCACCACCCACAAACAAACAAACAAACATAAGCTAACCAAGGGTCAGGTAAATTAGCAACACGAGGCTGATCCTGTGTGGCCTTGTTCGTAGGCAGTCTTCTGCTTTCTCTTTTTAACAGGTCATTGACTATCAGTATGTGTCTGCTGTTCCATCTGTGAATCCCGGCAGTGGAGCAATGGCCCTGCTTCCATTGTTCAGCCTCTATCTGCTGACCATTTTTAGATATGTGTGTTTGTGTGTTCATGTGTATGCTCACCTGCTCAGTGGGTGGTTTGCCTCATAATTCATACATTTAACTCTACTTGTTTGATTTGTAGTTCCCCTTTATTGGGTTGCTTTCAGATAAGCCAGTAAAGACTTTGTGGAACAGTCAACATGGCAGGGGTTGTCACATGTAGGCAGGAAGAGTAATTAGGCTTCATTGGCTCAGATAAAAAAAATCCTTTACGGACGCTAAAGATAAATGTCATTTAAACACTGTAAAGCCATAAGTCAAACTATAAGCGAGAGTGATTTATTTTCGACAGGCCTGTAATAAAATTAATGAAGGGCGGGCTAATAGATATCGTTAGCATACAGATAAGGAACTACGAGACTTATGACACCAGAGCACAGCAGGCTCATAGTTTGGCTTTACTAACTCGGGCAATAAAAACAACACAAAACTGCTTTGTTACCAAATTTAATGCAAAATTAAATAAAATCCTTTTTCTGTGTTGTGCTTATATTTGTGCCTCTGTACAGAAGTACAGACTTACTGTCATGGTGGATTCAAAATTTCTTTGCTTTCACTGCATATTTAAAGAAAATTACTTTAAATATGTTCCCACAGGAAACCAAGTATGCACAGTTAACTATACAATTTTACTGAATTAACTGTGTCTTATTTTTAATTTAGGCTTTTTTGGTTTTTATCTGAAAGCCATCACAGGAAATGCAAAGTATATTTCACCGAGCCTAGCCCTGACCACAATTATTCACCAGCACAGAAATTAAAAACCTGGCAATGGGAGCTTTTTCATCAGGAGCCACCACTGCACAGCTAGATAGGATGACCAGATGTGTCTTTTTTACTGCACTGCATTTTTCCTCGTCCCCCTGTCCCACGTGTTGAGAAAATGTCCCACATTTTGACTGGTTTTGCAGGACATGCCCTTTTCTAAAGTCTGGCTTTTACTCAGTGTATATGAATGTATAGTCAGAAGAAGGTTAGCCTGTGTAATGCTGTACTCATCAGAGAAAATTAGAGTAATGCAGTAACACACACAATTTATTGTATTTTTGAGTAAGATATAACAATTTCAGACTACTTCTCTGCATTGATCTGGTCACCCTACAGCTAGATGTCATATAAACATTTAAAAAAAAGTTCAAGAGCACATTTATTTTCCCCCAAAATATCGCTGGGTAAGGTACCATAAAAACAGACTCAAAATTTAAAGTAGTAGCATTAATGTGTTACATTCCACCACTGGACTTAAACATTGGACTTGGAAATTTACCCCATCGGACAATGTAGGTCACTGTGTATGCACCCACATGTGTGTTCACATTCTATTTGAACCATTATAGCACACTACGGACAGTGTCATTGTTCACACATCTATGACACAGACACAATAACACAACCCTTCCAGGTTATCTTCAGGACCTTGAGCTGCACTGTACTGCCAATGACAAACTGCTATCGGACCTCAGACCTGTCCAGTTTATTGCCCTTACCGCCACCATTGTCTATGGAGAGCTTTTGGGTGATGTTTCTTCTTATGATACTGTATCGATTATTAATGCATGAGTATGGGCTGAAACAGCGCTCATTGATTTGGCCTTTTTCATGTTTGTGCATGTATGGTCTCAAGGTTAAGCGTTTTCACCCTAATTTAGTTTCTTGTTATCGTGTCAACAGAAGTGACGCAAAAACATGTATGCAACGATAGACATCAGAGTCAATATTTGAACTTAGATCCTTGTTACTTTCTCCCTTCTGTATTTTCTTTAGCAGTTTTTCTTTGGCTCTTGTCATCACTGTGAGCAAACAGGACTGGTCATGTCATTTGAGTCCAGGGATTAACAGAAGCAAAGAGCGTAATCCTAACGCTTTGAAGTGCATAAGACAGTGCAATCTCACATCACACGGAGCACCTGAAAAGCCCTATCATTGATATTGATTTAAAGAAACCACCAGGCTGCTTTCAGCTTTGAACTTCACTTGATTATTCTTTTTATTTTTTGCTCTCAAAGGAGGAATGTCAGAGTCATTTCTTGAAGAGTTACAAAAAAGAAAAACAGTAGAAACAAATGACTCAATACAGCCTTTCAGTTTATTTATCCACCATATAATAGGAATAAACAGCCTATTAGTTTCATGCATGTACTTTAATCTTTAATCTTTAAGGCGAGTAGCAACAAGTCTGACCTTTTCACCATTAATCACAGCCTGTTAGATAACAACTTCAGTCTCACTCTTTACTGTTTCTGTTCTTTTGGTTGTTCATGGCCTCCATGGGTGTAGAGGATTCGTAGCCAAACACGAAGGCAGCATTCACCCCCGTTTAAGCATTAACCATGTCCTCCATAAGTGAATGAATGCACAGGTCCTCACATACCCTTTCCATCTGACCCATACTCAGACACACCTGTGTTCAGCATGTCTTTTAGCTGGAGAGCGAAAATTCCAACATGAGCCCATTTATCAGGGGGAGAAGCTCAGCGATTAGTTATTGGTGATAAAGATTTGAAGTCAACATCCCAGCAGGTGTTTTTTTTAAACTACACACCAGTGACTCCAGTCCTCTCTGGCAAGAAAGGACGAAACCCACCGCTAGCCCTCCTCTAAGCTGCATACATTATCAACCTACATTGCCAGTATTGCATAATTAACATTTACTTTATAATGAAAAATTCAGCTAAATAAAACTAATTTTAAGCTTTATGGACATTATATGTCAGCTAGTCCAAATTCATGAATCCTCCCAGTGTCAGAGCTATCATCTTTAGGAGAAAACTAGCTTGTTAACTTCCTGCTAGCTCTGCTAAACCTTGTAAACGCTCTTTTTCATGGATGACGGGATGTTAAACTTAATTATAACAGCTGCAGGAACAGCCACACTGATTTTATTGGAGATGCAAGACTTTGGACTCTCAGTGGTGCCTCAGAGTTTGTTTGATTTTGGGAACTAGAAGAGCATTGGGACCTGAAAACGGTTAATGATGTCAGCCTTAACAAGCAAATAGTCACGAGATACATCACTGGCCCCGATTCCTAAAGTAGATCTTTTTGGATTTATATATCTATATATGTGTATATAATCCCTGAATCAGGTCCTTTAATTAGAGAGGTGTCCTACAACAGGACTAAAACACACAGGTCTATTTGACCCTTAGGCATCCAGTATCAGTGCCGAGATAAGTAATCTCCTTGTAGACACAAGAATGTGTGATATGCTTTCGCCTCTACTGGGGGGTCCACATTCACTTATCTCATGAACAGCAGCAACTTGCACCAGCAGCAGTAGCATGTTTGCACCCCCCATGCAAACAATTACGATAGCCACCTACCGAGGCAAGCAACTCCATCAGAGTTTGACAGGAACGAAGCCACAGGCTGTGAAAATTAACTAAGTTAGCCTTTCAGTTGCTAGTCTGTGCAGAGGAAGCCAGGCAGAGAGAATCTGGTTCATTTGTTCCCTGATCAATCAAAGTCCTTTATGGGTTGACATCAGAGAGTTAAGTTGGATTGTCTTCCTAGTAATCCATTCCTGTGATAGTTTCATCACAATAGACAACAAAAGAATGGCAGTTGGTTTTCCTGCAGGGATTCTTTACTGTATTCGACAAATACAGATGGATGGACAGCATGTATTTGGTGCTATTGTTACACGGTGGGCAGGTTGTCCTGCATCTGCTGCCCACTGGGACCAGTTACTTCATTAACAGTCCCTCCAAAATTCCATTCATTCAGGTATTGTTGGTGCTCAGTAAACCGATGTGTTCAAGATGTATGGAATAAAGAGGTAGATATGAATTTCATTTTAAACAGGGCGCCATGAATTAGTTTAAAATATCCTGTCTTTTAAAGATGGGTTAAAATAAAATTTAAGTTACCCAGGTTTCATCCACCTCTTCTGTTACTGCCAACCTTCATTTAAGTAAACACATTTAAACACACAGAAAGTTGCGCGCAAACTGTCGTTGTTCACTTAGGAAAGACTCGTCTTTAACTGGTCCCTTAAAGATAGCAGAAGACAGGCGGGTAAACAGAAATATGATAAAGCAAAGAGGAACTAATAGTTGGTTTTCTAGTGTGCTGCCAGAGTTTGCTTAATGTTAAACTAATAAGATAATACAGGGACCACGTAGACAGAGAATTGTGTGGCGTGTGGTCCCTGTATCAGTGGCTCTGATTTTCAGTTAGATAGTAGAGCCAAATTGTGTCTGTGCGTGTGTGTGTGTTAAAAGATTTTACAGCACCCATTCACCGGCAGGTGTGACTTTAAAGTGCAGTGAGTAAACCTGTGAACTCTGCTCCTCAAGTTGTGTGTGCTTGGTCCCATTTTGTTGGGACAGAAGAAAAGTGATGATAATATAGAAGATGATGACTAATACAGGAGGAATAGACTGCTATGTATACTGTGCCAAAACACCTCACCAGGGGCAATCTTGCCACCCATCATCACCCTGTTTTCTCACTTCTCTACCACACAGCTCATCCGGGGCTTGTGCCCCATTTCCTGACCACATTTTCACGCTCCAAGGATGCTCCCAGTTTGTGACCCATGCAGAAGAGAAGGGGATAGCCTATGTTGGGGGAAATTTGGTTGGAGGGAGCAGAAAGTCAGTGGTCCTTTACAAATATGACACATAGCCACAGGTTTAGGATGCTGGAGTGAAAAAGAAAAAAAGGAAAGTGGGGAAAAAAGATGGACAGATTTCTATTCTCAGCTCATCGACGTGCAGCTGATTTATTTTTGTGTAAAAACAAGTGCAATATTAAATGTTATTCTTGGCATATATTTCAGTTTGATTTAGTAAATGTGTTTGCCTGCATAATAAAGAAAAGCACTTGCGCAAACTTTCAACTCGGTCTAAGTGTGTTTGCCACACACTTGAGATACACAGCAAAAAGAAGAGTGTGTAAGCTGCCGTGTCTCCAAGGCATTAGTGCACAAACACACACATATGCATGCAAACACATTGTTGTTTTCCCTCAAACATCTTGGGATTTGAAGTTGCTGTGCTGGCAAATTAAGACTCCCAAGCATCCAAAAACAATTTTCCATTCAGAAGATGGAACACAGGTCTTTGTTTATTCCCTGCTTCATTCAATTACCCCCTCTTCAGTTTGTTTAACATTTCATACTCATGGTCTAATTTTTTATTTGGTTGCTCTTCAGATCTGTAAATTAATGCCTCAGCTGAGTGCAGAAGCTGCATGTGGTGTAGAATTCATTAAGCCTGCTTGTCCCCCTGCTCGTTTGTGTGCGCGCACATCCCATAACGACGGCATCCCCAGTTAAAGTGAGCGTGTGTGTGTGTGTGTGCATGTACGTATGTGTGATACTACGGTGAAAGGCACCATCTGTTCCATGTGACAGTAATGAAGTGAGGGGCATTGTGGCACAAAGCCTCAGACCCATTCATCACAGCTGTAGGCGGGCCAAGCATATTCCCTCTGTCTTATAGGGATACCTCCACACACACACACACACACACACACACACACACACACTGAACGATTCCAGTTTGTTATGGTCTGAGTGGTGTGTGTATGCAAACACTTGTAGAACAGTTATTCATACAGTAAACGTGAGTCATGATAGCTCTCGATGAAATACTGCACGTTATCAGTGGCATCTTAGAAGTGGATTTATTTGCATGTTATCTGTGTATCTGCAGTACCAGCTAGCCTCATTTACATGGCATACCGTAGCAGCAACTGTACTGTGCTGTGGAACTGTTTTCAGCTCACGGTTGCAAAATTGGAATTCCCACACAATAAAGACCTTCAGTTATTTAGATGAACTGTTGAAACATGACTCTGAATCCCCCTCAAATAACAAGGCAGCCTTTTTTTTTCAGTATTTATTTCAGTTTCTTTTTTTTGCGCCTTTGAGTGAGCTTTTTCCCCTGCACTTGCACAACCCGTACAGGAAAAAGAAAAATGGGTTTTGAAGAGAGGCGAAATGGACATTAGCTTTATTTTTTTTATTTTTTGCATGAAAGGCTAGAAATAACTGCAAATGCCCGTGCACCCTCACAAGACTGAAAGAATCCAACTGTTTCAGCCCGTTAACCACAGGTGTATAAAATCAAGCTAATGGCCATGCAATCTGTCGTTGCAAACTTCTGGGAAAGAAGGGATTTCTCACTGAATTAAAGCGTGCTACACTAATGGGATGCCATCATTTCAACATGTCGGTTTAAAAAATGTCTTCCCTCCTACATGTTCCACAATGAAATGTTCATAAAACACAGCAACTCAGATTCTAGGTACAGTTTTGCTAAATTACTCAAATTAATGACAAGGAGCTAAAATGGTTGTGGCTAAAGAGATGTGAAAGAGAAAGAAAGTATGACACACATTAGGCTCAAGCTGGAGTAAAGTGATGGAACTGAGATGTCTGAACTCTACAGTATGAATGATAAATATACAATCTTAACACTTAATACTGTGCAACAATGAAAGTGAATTAACCAGAAACTAAAGAAAACACCATGTAAACTGTCACAGCAAAGTCTGTGCACAACCACTATGTCCGGTTAAAAGATCAGCCAGATAAAGGTAGTCGTGTGAGTGGATGACACGTCTGACAATGTTTTGTTATATTCTCATCTGTTCGATTGATCAGAATAAAAGAAAATAAATAAAAACTACAGCAGATTTTTCATAAATAAGATATGAAAAGAAGTAACAAAGTCACCATTCTGGGTGCTGTTTTTGTCATGAATGTAACTGTTTTATTTCTGTTATTGATGCAACTTTTTTTTAAAAAATGATCAGATTTAAGCCTACTTTTGTTTGTTGTCGGTCAGTGTTTGAAAAAACTAGAAGTACACAATGTGATAATCGTGCTGATCTTATCCAACAATCGGAAAAAGACAAGGGGGAGACTTTTGCCTCTAGGGCAGAGTTTTTTGGCACAGAGCCCCCTCCTCCTTTACATCAGTTTCAGTTATCAGACACTTTTTTTTTGGTTAGGTTTAGGTGGATAGAAGTGTTGGGTAGGACTATGAAAGAATCATGAATTGGGCTCAAATACACCTTTAAAAAAATGTTAACCGCGTCTTAGAGAGGCTGTCAAGCAGAAAGCATTCAAAGCAACTTTCCCATGTGGGTGTTAGGTGGATGCAGGTAGGACAAAACTATCACAACATGTTTTCCTTCAAGTATTTCCATTTGTAGTGGGTATAAACACTTTTTCTCTTAGATATGGATCAAATGATACCATACACTTTTTAAATCTATGCTTTTCATCTCGTCTAAACTGACAAAACAAGCTATTGCCCAATGTTGTGGATGCTGATGAGGAGATTCTAGTTAATATGTGCTTTGCTAAATCAAAAACAAACAAAAATATAACATACAATTATAATGTATTGCATATATAATATACATCAATCATTTGCAACTTTAAAACCATCTGCCTATCACTGCATAGGTCTCCTCCTCCTAAAGGGTAAGGCAATAATGATTCAGTAGGTGTTATATGTCAAAAAAACATCAACAGGATTTCCAAGACCCCAATTTGACCAAAACAACACTGAATGCATCAGTGTTCTTTACATTACCATGATAATAACCTTATTTGTAATGAGTGTTTGGGAAAATCAAGAGTTCTTTAGTAGAGCTGAAGCCAAACACCGGTGCCTAATCTGTTGGATAAACCACAATCTCGTAACCTGTTTGCTAGTGTATGATCATTCAGTAGGACAGAGCAGTGACCAATATTTCAGAGCTGTTATCTGGATAACAGATTGTTCCACTTGCCTGTTATTGATTGTAGTAAGACTATACGTGTAGCTTTGCTGGCATCAGACACTAGCTGAAGATTCTGAGACAGCGTTTTGGGCTGTTCACCTTGCATGCAGCCAAAGTTTGCTAAGATTTGTCAATAAAACTCAGACTAAAATAAAAAAGAGAGTGCTTCTTATACCAAAAAAATCCTGTTTGTTGCCAACACATTCTGCATAATGCACAGATATCAGTGTGTAGAGATGAGATAAACCAAGACAGGCCTCATCTCTGTGCAAATGATTAGAATCATTGTTCAAACACTGACATCAGCTGGAAGCGCTTTATTCCCAGCTCTGTTTAACCAGGCAGGGCTTTTCCTAATACTACCAACACTAATATTGACTTTTATGGTCTAATCCCTCAATGTCTTGCCTTGTCTCCAAACTCTGAATGCTGTGATTAAACAGCCCATTTATCATATTTTCAGAGGCTCACTGGAGGTGTCTCCTCTCTATAACCTACACTCCCTCCTAACTCTGCCTTGTGATTGTTTAGCCGCTGCACAGTTCAGTGCCATTGCACACTTTCTGTTTCAGTTGTTTGGTTTTTCAACACCCCATTCTTGCCACCACCACTGCCAGACCACCATGCACAGCATCTCTCTAGCTGACATACAATGAGGTTCATTCTCCGCACTTTTTGCCCTCTCTCTGCATGGGTAGCTTGTGTGCGCGTTCCATCTTTAAACTACATCAACACAAGCTTTGTACATAACTGCCCTCTGTGACCCCAGGCTGAGGAAACTCCCTTCATCTGGCACTGACACACCCCCATTCACATTTCCATGTTTGCATAATTACACAGTTTTGAGCTTGTGTGTGTGTGCTGCTTACGCTGTGTGTTTGTTTACGTGTGTGTTTAGAATAGCAATATCTGATTGGTGGTTTCCCATGTGGACATTTTCACTTCAGACTTGGACCATGAAGTATTGGTAAAGTATTCTTGCGCAAGTTAACCCCTTCATCTTTTTGCTGGTGTTTTTCTTTTTTCGTTAAGCATTTTTTTTTGCTATCTATTCCTTTTATTTTCTCATGTGCATGAAATAATATGAAACTTAGACCCAGGTGACCTTCTAAAACTGTAGGACTTAGTGCTACAGTGTAGTTTTAGTGCATCTGTTACAGGATTTACACTGAGTTGTGTAATGTTCAACTATTAAGGCGTTTTCAGCTTTAAGAAAGTGATTAAAAAAAACCCTAGAAACTCATTCTTGCAGAGCATTGTTGTTCTTTTGCAGGTTTACAAATTGCTCCTTGCATCTTTTAATGGCTCTTCTTGGTCTGTTATGAGCAAGTTTAAATCTTCTCTCTCTTCATCACCCTCCTTCACTCCCCGACCCGCCCTCTCTCCTCCCTGCCTCCTCCTCCTCCTTATTTACTATGGTGCTGGTGCGCCTCATGCTCTGCATAGGGCCCCACTTTGCATTTGGTTGTGCTTGTGTGTATGTGTGTGTCAAAACCCCCCTTCCCTCACTCTCACTAGCTGAAAGCATAGAGACAGCGTCCCTCCCCTTCAGCCCTGAGGATAAGTCTACTGTCATGCTAATGCCCATGTCCTGAGACTAATAGGTCCTTTTACACTGGAGTTTTTCATTCCCCTTGCCTCACTAAAGGGTTTAGTGCCAAGGCCCTTTCTCTCCTTCCTAAACTATTAAACAGGATAAATATTTCTGTGATTCCTCCGCCTGGATGATAAGTATGGAGACCGTTCTTTGTATAATTGGCTCCAATCACCTTGTTACGCTTTCTGTAAATACACCAGCCAAGATGCAGGAATGCATAAATTGAAAAAAGAAAAGAAAGGAAAAAAAACCCTCAATAACAAAAGATACAGGATTATGTTGTGCATTTGCGTGAGTGTGTGCTGATGTGTGTTGGTTATGTTGGATGATTTACATGAGATCCTTGGCGTTACCGCTGTTGCTCGGCAATGAAATCACGAATCAGTGATTGAGACTGCAGATTAAACGGAACCACCAGAGAATCAGTGTTTCAAAGGCGCAAACCAAAGCTAACGCTTCCATCATAAATATCTTTATTCAAGTTTTGACAGTGGTGAGTGTGGTTTATCAATGTGTGAGAAGGATGATAAAAAATAAGTGCCACTGCCTCTTTATTAGGTACACCTGTTCAGCTACATGTTTGTCCAAACATCAGCCAATTACATTGCAGCAAGTCAGTGTGTTTAATCATGTAGACGTAGTCAATATGACCTGCTGAAGTTCAAACTGTGCAGCAGAGTGGGGAAGAGAAGCAATTTAAGTGACATTGCAATGTGACATGGTTGCTAAAAATACAAGGCGAGGTCAGTAAAAAATACAAGTCAGCACTGATTTGGCCTACATCATGTTTTTTTTTTTACTGTAGAAATAGCTCTGTTTTCTTTAGATGAATTGCCTGTGACTAAGGCTATGAGTTGTTCATACTGTTAGAAATATTTTTACTGAGTGTGAGATATTGCACACTTCAGGAATTTTTGATGTCTTTAACTCTGACTGTCCACTCTGACCTTGAAGCAAAAAAACTGTCAGGTTTGTGGCAGCAGGGATAGGCTCCAGCTAATTGTTTCTCTGATTCATTGCTGATGCTTTCCCTCATTGGTGGACCAGCAAATTGCTAAAACATCTGCTCTTATAGAGATGGTCACACTGTAAGGGTGGAGACTGATTTTTTCACACAGTGCTTTTGGGTTTTGGCTTAGTTTTTGTGAAATGAGTAATGTTACAGTGTTATATGTCGTGTTATTTGTATGAAGTTAAGATCGTTTTGTATTACGTCTTGATATGTGAAAATCTTAGAATTCAAAGAAGATGTACTTGACTGAGTGTGGGGTAGTTAAGCATAGTTGTGCTGGAGGGAGGCAGGTTAAATAAAAGTACATGTTGCACCTTTTATGTTCTCATTACAGATATTTTATGGTTCTCTGGCTTTCACCCAGCCACCTAACATGCATGGCCATGACACAATTTGCATGTCAAAGTTCCCAAGAGTCTACTTTGACTGATAATTTCCTTCTGAAATTGTCATTGTCTACCTTTCCATTCCCAAAAATGTAATTACACATTAAAATGTTTTGAATGATCTTTTTCTCTGTTCCCCCCCCCCCCCCCCCCCCCCTCCCTTTTGGCAACAGTGACTTAGTTTCTAGCCTTGTTTGCATATGTGTAAATATGAGACACACCCACCCACTCCAGTAAAACCTGACATTCCAGTGAAAAGGATCGTTGAAGCACGTTGAGCATTTGCTATGTTTTGGGTTTAGCTGATCTCATGGTTCGGTAAACAAAAGGGCAACGTGTTTACATCAACCACCAGGACAGATACTGGTGGTTTGTTTTTGTGACATGTGGATTCAGGCCTGGTGACTAAACAAGAGTTCAGCAACGACTTTTTCATTTACAGTTTTTTTCTTTCTGCCTGAAAAATCCTGACAAATAAGGACAGAGAGATTTTATCAGTTTTCTTTATTTTAATTTTTTTTATTACCAGTGCTCCTTCAAAATTCCGTATTCAATTAAATGTAGCGAGAGTCATCCAACTGAGTTATGAGTTTTATATGTCATAGTTATGGAAAATGAAATCCAAGGAATGTAATATGGTAGTTGTAAAGCATGATTAATGAATATAACCCTTTGGCAATAGGTTCACTCGCAGCTCGGGGGTTTCTGTACTTGATCAAAGACTGAATGTCGTTGAAATTTTATTTGCATCTATAAAAACAACTTTTCTTGACTGTGTGCATTTACCATAACACATACACTGTTCTGTATGTTCACAAACACATAATCGGAGTCACTTGGCAGTTAAGAGCATTCTCTAAGTATAATTGGCTTGGGATATGACAGGCAGGTCTGCTCTTGTCTCAGAACACAGAGCATGAAAGTAGCCTGGAGCAAGAATGGATGTGACTCTCTAAGCATTCGTGTCAGTTTCAGCAAGTTGAACCTCAAACTGAACCTCAAAGACAAGTTATAAACACTAGTTTTTGCTGTCATTGTTTGCAAAAGCTTCCAACCACACGTTTGAACTTTAGTCTGAACACAGTTTTTCTCCAAAGTAAAATGTCACATTTTTGTACACCAGGTTTTGTCCCTGTGTCCAATACTGAACGGCACTGGCGTGACCAGCAGAAGGGATGGCTCACAGGGCCTCACCCTGTCATATTCTGTATGTTTGCAAGTCTACCCTACCTTTCTTTGTGAAAGAAATGTCTCTCCTTATAGATGAAGACACCTTCCAGGTCTCATCTTTCCATTTTCTGATGGAAGAGTACATGCCCTCTCTCCCAAAAGAGAGAGGACAAGCCAATGCATTCTGACAGCTCCATCAAGCACAAGAAATGGCTGCTGGCTGTCCCTGTCGCTGCTGGGTACCCCCACCCTATTCACACATTCAACCATGTGGGCATACATGCATGCATTCGTGCACATATAAGTTCACATGTAAGTTCAAAATCATATAACATAAATTACATTAAAATATGGACAAATATGTTTTTTTTCTCTCAAAATTATCATAAATTATTTTGTATAATTTTCATCATTACATATTTTTTCCTCTGACTTCCAATCCATTTTCCCATTTCTCCTTTTACTCAACTGCATCAACACAAGTCTGTGGGCAGGTTGAGACTGAGTAACAGATAGTTTCATACCAAGCTGATAGAAAGAGATAGCCGAAAGCATGCATTACTTCATTTTGATTCCGGCAGCAAATCTAAGCAGATATAGATACTATACACATAAAAAGCACAGGAAACATGTTGGTTAAAATGTTTCTTTTATATCTAATAATCTAAAGATGCACTGGGTGTTTATTCTTTATCATCTCATTTCACTCTCAGTGTGTTTATACACCACATTTAATCATTAGTTATTTTTAATCTCTGGCTCTCTTCCAGAGTGTGTCTTTTGTCCCTTCTTCCTCCCGTCACCCCCAACCTGCCCCTACCTGACACTGGTTCATATTGGAGGTTTGTTCCTGTTAAAAGAGAGTTTGTCCTTTCCACTGTCACCAAGCACTTGCTCGTGTTATTGCAGGAGTTTTATCTGTATTAATGTGGGGTCTTTACCTGACAATATAAAGTGCCTGAGTGAGTATATAAAGTTAGTTCACCGATGTTGTGGTTTGATGCCATATAAATAAAACCGAACGGAATTAAGTGGATATAGAATAACAAAGTGTACCTAATGAAGTGACTGTTGAGGGTAAATGAGGCATTATTCATACAGATTATATTATAGAGAACTGGGCACAGATTTCATAAAATTGTTCAGAGATCAGCTGGTTTTTATTCCACCCAATCAGAGATTGTGTTACAGTTGGATTATCACATCACTTAATAGAAAAGACATGTTTTTTGCGCCAGATATGTAAATGCGGTTGCTGCCAGGGTATCTAACTTTGGTTTCCTGAACTCACTACTATCGACTGTTTTGAACAGGATGAAGAAAGTATGATCTTAAAAAAATGGACTGAGAATGAAGTAAGAAAAACAAGAAGGGAGTTACATGAAAATTAGACCCTCTGGGCTGTTGTTCTTTTTTCCCACCAAACCCTCTTTGAGGTGAAGTATCCATCACTTTGTCAATCATGACAGATAACAGTGTCATCTTCTTATTTCTCTCAGCATTTCAGCTTTTGATATTTGGAAAGCTCCGGGCCATTTGAACTGTAATGCAAACTCAAGGGCGTAAACAGCCTGTTTCTATTCAAAGCCAGTAACGTTTATCCTGGTTGATGTAATGTCACAACTGCTTACAAAACCTGCTTTCTCAAGATCAGTGGCGACTTTTCACATATCTTCTGTTTTTATAAACTAATGCGTTGATGCCAATATATGAATATATCTAGGCCTTTCAGTGCATATTTATATATATACACACACATTTATATTATCACCCTAAATAAGTTTAGTTGTGGACAGTTACTAAACAATTGGATAAAAAGACTGTACACATCAGCAAATGCCATCATATAAAAAAGAGGGTCACATCTCCTTCGCAGGTCTCACTACCACCTTGCAAACCTTCCCTTTCTGTAGTTAGACCTGTTTTGATAGAAGAAAGAAGCTTTACTGGTCACATACACAATCACACAGAGTACAACATGCAGGGAACTCTGTCATGTCTGAGCTGCGAACAAGCTAAAGACGTAGCCGTGCCATTCCAGGGCTTGGTGTTTACCTTTCTGGATACTGGGAGGGAATCGAACTTGCTACTTCTGCTTCAAAGGTGTGTGGTCTTACCACTACACTATGCAGCTGATGTGTGGATTGGAGACAGTGGCACTAACAAAAAGACAGGAGGTGCAGATTGAGGTGGCAGAATCGAAAGTGACTAGATTTTTATTGGGAATGATCACAGTGAACAGGATTAGAAATGAGCACATCAGAAGGAGGTGAAGGAGGACATGCAGAGGGTTGGCATGACGGTAGAGGATGCTCGGGATAAGGTGAAATGGAGGCGGATGATCTGCTGTGGCAACCCCTAAAGGGACCAGTCAGAAGAAGAAGAACAACAATGAAGATGAGAGTCAGTTCATCAAAACTTTCCACTTTATAAGGGAACTAGGATGATGCACACTCTCACCATCCTGATTTGCCATTTTTACAAATTTTTACAACAAATGTGAAGGAATTCAGATTTTCTGAAAACATAGTCTGTTACTAGCCTCTTGCCCCAAGAGGCTAGTAAAAAAGATGCTGTTAATCAGTTCCCTTAGTGTAATCTAAACTGTTTATAACAACATTTTGAATTTGAATTTATTTATTGAAACGGGACAGTGTATGTTAATGAACATATATCAATGTAAATATGTCAGATTCAGGCAAAAGGCTACTTTTCATCTGTAGTCCCTGGCAGGTCAGACAAAAACGAGAAAATAAGGAATTTAGCACACCATCAGACAATGTAAAGCAATCTAGTCCAGACAACAAATACATAAAATTACAACAGAAATGTAAAAAACATATAAGATTACACACAGTAATATGAAACTATTGATCACAGCTCTGAACAAAAAGGTTTTGATACATGTCTCTCAGTTCCTCACACTTTTTCATCTGTAAATCTGGTGAAAGAGTTACTAGAATGACTCACGGCTACAAATGAACCCAAATCTATGTAAAACAGTGCCAACTGCAGACCTTACTATGCTGAGGAGGCAATGTGGGTCTCCCACCAAACCATCTGACAAATGGGCTCCAACATTAATTGGAAGGTTGGTGGTTCAATCCCCAGGCTTTGCTGGTCTGCCTGTCAAAGTGTCATTAAGTGGGTTACTGAACCACAATTGCACTCCCAGTGTGTGTGTGTGTACATGTGTGATAGATGAATGCAAAGCTAAAATGCTTAGAATAAGAGCTCTGTATGGGTGAAATAGGTGACAGTATCTAACTAAATCATCACAAGCATCATGCAGTTACACTCTAATATCTGCAAAAAGACTTACAGTTACAGCGAAAATCTGTAAAATAATTATTTTAGCCAAATGATTTTTTTAGTTGACAACTGTCTGAAGCTACATGGTTAACATTTCTAATGTTGTGTGAGCACTAATCATCTGTCTAGTTCACAGTGTTAAGGGCAGCTTCTGTGAGCCGTGACCTGCTGATTGACAGGTAACCTGCAGGGAAGGAGGCCAGGTATGCACGTAGCTTTTCCCTCCATCGTAACACGTGTGAACATCTGATAGGCAGTGACAGGAAATCACAAAGCCCTGATTTTGTTTTCAGAGTAGGAATTTGAATAAAAGTTAGAACAGCAGAAAAAAACAAATACATCTTTATTTAGTTTCTACAGCACAGATGAAGCTGAAAAAAGCAACATAAAAAGAACTTCTCACTTGCCAGACTACAGACAGCACGTTTGCCTCCCCGTGTCTGCAGGGTATTTATGTTAACAGATAAGTCTGTTTATATTTAACACTTGTATAGGATTTTTACACAAATACACTCCCACCACCGCGACCGTTAACTGTTTCAAGCGTGTCATCACACGTACTGACGTGGAAAGAGGGGAAGAAGCAAAGCCATGAAAATGCAAAGTTTTTCTCTTTGTGTGAATAAAATACACATAATCTCATCTAATGCAAATATCCAAGTCCAGAATGACCTGCTTGAAAAACACACCCAGTGAGGAACTTTACATACTGTATATTGCCTCTTTATTTTTCCAGATTTTCTTTCCTGTTTGTACACTCGTGTATTTCTCTTTGGTGCAGACGTTGACATGTCATTAAAACCCAGAATCCAGACAAAAGGTTGCACTGCTCATTGCGGATTTTCAGCCATTTATTTAAAAAGTGGTTTATATGTTTGTTTTAAATTTATGCTTGCATAGTTTGTCCCGAGAGGCTACACAAGAACTCGGTTATTCTGCAAAGGTGAACTGTGTGAATGAGTGTTGAATGGCTGAATTTGTTAGGGAAGAACAGCGTCTCTCGGCTCTTCCCTGAGGGTTGAATCTGCTGCATAGCGATCTATTTTAGAGTGTTTTTAAACCTCAGAGAAGAGGAGGTTTTATTAGTTTTTTGCCCGCCTTGCACTTTTCAAGGTTGGCAAGAAAAACAAAGTCAAATAAAAGGTTTTGGAAACATGGGTATATTCTTACAACTTTATACTGTGTCATAATGAGCCATGATGAAGACATGGCAGTGGAAAGGGATACTGAGTGATCATGAATTGAGTGATACCAAAGTTATGAATGCAGAGGTTTAGTTAAGTGACTTTGAGAGTTACCAGGTTACAATGCAATTATTAACATAATTAAAGCATGATGGTAATATAACATGGGCAGATCAAAATACAGAAACCTATAGTACATATACAGTGATAAAGGCATTCGTATAAAATGTATATACTCTATAAATTGGAGCTGTATTTTTAGAGGTGATGGTAAATGCACTGAAGTTTCTATAGCTTTCTACTCAGTTAAGCACTCAAGGTGCATTCTTACTTTCAGCACTGATACGTACACATCTAATGGCTACGATGCATCTGGGGCAACTCACGTTCAGTACCTTGCTCAAGGACACTTCAACACGTAGACTGCAGGAGTCAGGGATTAACTCACTGACCTTCTGATTGGCAGACAACTCACTCTCCCACCTGAGCCACAGTTTGTGTGAGTTATGGAAGCAGTTTGTAATAATAGCCGACCAAACACTGACCTATTAGAGCAGCCTTGTGCACTTTCTATCATACAAACGTTCTCCAACCAAATTTGACCATAAACACTCAACGAGTACCCAGTAATTTAAGCTATATTTATATTTAATTTAAACTATGTCAGCTGAAAACATTATTTAAAAACAACATAAAATGTATTCAAATATTAGAAGACGGTGGGTTAAACTAAGAAGAACTCAGGTTGTATTATTCTAGCTGTGCATTCACTGCATATACCATATGCAATTCGGCACTCTGTCATGAATGATTTCTTGAATGAATTGCTCTTTCGAATGCCTACATCCACTCTGCTTTTTTCTCACTGATGGCTGTCGGCTTGAAATTGCTTGAAAATGTGGAGAAAATGTGAACTCTAGAAGATTTGTGCATTTAAAGTGGATTTGTGTATTTTTATTGTGTAAAGTGTGCAAATAAAGAAACCGTGTCGCCTTACAATAAATGAGACAGTTTTTATAGTGATATGTATTATAAAAGAATTGCCTACAGCAATAAAGATAACGGTCAAATTTTGTAGTTCTTGATGTAAATATAAGGCAAAGTGCTTGGATTAAACCGACACCTGTAGCTTGACTAATAAAAAAAGGCGTTGCTTGGTACAGGGGAAAATGCTCTCAGAAAACTAACACGATCCTCAATCCTCAAAATATTCATTTACATGATAAGGAATCACATTTTTGTTGTCCTCTACTTTTTGTTCTGTATCAACCTTTCTCACCTATTTTTACCTCTACTGTCTGTAATGTCTGCAAACATGCGGTTGTATGACCTCAGGAAAACCCTTTTTTTTACTGCAGTCACACACCACAATGGCCACACACTTGTTTACTTTTTAGATTTTGTGGACCATTATTCAGGTTGGTTTTCCCCTGAGTACAGAATTTGATATTGGTCCAACTTCAGTTGGTCTGAAGCAGAAAGAAAAAAACTGAAAACAGCCACTCCTTGCTTGCTCACACACACACACACACACACACAAAGACGTTTTTAAAAGGTAGGCAAATGAGATGGGGAAGAACCCACACCTTTTCATTACCGTAAGTGGTCCTTGGTGGTTTGGTTGGTGAAAAGATGAGGCTGCATTAATGTGTTTGCGAAACAGTCTATGACAGATCATCGTTTATTAAACAGCATTTCCAGTTTATTTCAAACGTAATTACTGTTGGAAATAGTAATTGTGTTTCTGTGGTTTTTGCTAACTTTAAATTTGTGCACCTTTGTTGTAGAGATTTAAGGAAAATGGAGTCACACAAAACAACACAAACTTATGAGCACATGTACCCTGTGGCATTCTAGAAAAAAAGTGCACATTTTTATGTTAATTATTTAAAGTGTTTGTTTCCTGTCTGATCAAAGGTGAACGCAGAAATTAGCTGGAACTGCTATTTCGCTGTTAAGGATATTCATCCATGCATGGCGATTTGTTTACATATTTGAGGCTGGCTGTGAAAATCTATTTGTTTCCACATATAAGCTCCCAAATGAACGACTTAGCAAAAAAATTAAAATAAATAAATGCTGTTCTGGAGCTGGCAATTCATCCCTCATAAGCTAAAAGCTATTACAGATAGCAAAACGATCTAAATGAACAACAAAAATAGTGTAAAAATGGAAAATCCATTTTCTTAACTGCTTATTCTGTTCAGTGTTGTAACTCAAACAGACTCTAGCTTTCTCTGTTAATATATGCGTTGAATGCTTTTAAACTTAAATGTGCCAACATGCCTTGCAAAGTTAACATAATTGTGGGGCAGGTTATGTAACTGTTTTTTTCAGGGTTTTTTTTTATTTATAAATAAACCTATCACTTGTGTCTCTTTTTTATGCAATGGCATGCTATTAAGATGACACATCGGGCAATGTCAACATGTGGCACATTAACATATGCGGTTCCTCTCTCCCCATCTCTCTCGCGCTCTGTGGTTGACGAAGGTGATGTGAAAGTAGACAGATGGGGTTGGCAGCCAGACAACAGGCTGTCATCCTCTGTGTCTGTTACTGGGCTCTTTTTCCATCACTACCCTGTGTACCATGTGCCCCATCTCCTCTAGCTCTTCACCAAGCCATGTTCCCTCTGTCTTACAAACCATTTCCTCTCTCACACTTCTCACCCTATCTGCATTTTTTTTCACTCTTTAGCCAAAAATTCATTGCTCACCCCCCTCATTTCATTCCTCTCCACTCTCTTGCCATTCTTTTACCCAGTACCATTATGGCCAAGCACTAACAGAGGCCTTCATTAAATGTCAATTATACACCAGAGACCACACAGTGGAAGGAGAAGACACAATGATTTCTGACCCCGAAAGGTCAACATGCTTATGGGCATTCAACTTTTTTTTTTTTGGAGAACAGTCTGTCAACTCTGAGCCCCTAGAAACCCTTAGTAGAACACCTTAGTAGTAAATAAATAAACGCATAAATAAAAAAGACATAATAGAACAAAATTAAGGTGTGTTTGCTGCTTTTGAAAAACAGAAAGAAGCAGGCTTGATTTGTTAGTACCATTGCAGAAAAAAAAAAATCGTGTGAGCATGGAGCATGGGAATATTGTGATCACACATCTGTGCACCCTGCGTACTCCCTGGAGTGTTCCAGTGTATGAGTCTCATACCTCAGAGAAGACCAGGCCAGATGGTGTGTGTTGGTTGGGAGGGGGACGCCTCATAAGTCTCCATTCAGACAAGCTGTGCAGTGTGGACATGCCCCCAGCTCTAAATAAACCTGTGGCAGCACCCAGGGTGGAGTCTATAGCTTCAACAGTATTAGACAGGAGGAGGATAAAGTGTATGAAGAAATGCATCACAAGAGCCTTTTTGATGTTTTTGTTGCATAGTGTGTCCTGGCACATATTTTGTCCTGAACTACATGTTGGTATACCGTTCACCTCATTGTACGCAGCGGTGCAGCTTCATTTTTTTCTGCAACTGTGCATCTCCACTGTTGCAGAAAAACAATATCCCTCTGGAGTGTTATGTATCCAAATTAAAGGATATTACAGATTTTCTGCATTTGCGTGCAGAGACAGAGTGGGCAATAAATGTGAAGAGGCAACAGAAAGATAGCGAGCTGTCTGCATGTAACAAGGTGGGAAAAGAATAAATGAGTGCACATCCCCCAAAGAGTGCAGTATATTTCTGAAGAAGCATGAACTGCAGAACAACTGTAATTCACCTCATTTCTGTCTGAGCTGGGTGAATAAGAACACCTCTACCACTTGAGAGATGTACCATTGGGAGGTTTGTGGAGAAAGTTCCCGGGACACATGCAAACCCACCGGCACAGCAGTTTTATCTTTTCCTCTTTTTATCCAGGGAAGCGTTCCCAGATTACTAATGCATCTCCCTGTCAGCAAAGGCTGAAAATAGGTGAGTGCTGACCCACTTAATCAGACTTGTACTGACCCCTAACTAAGGTGAGAGCTTGCGTTGGTCTAGAGCTACAGGAATTGCTCACATCATGTGTGTCCTGCTCTCTTTCATCTGAAATTGCAGCGAGGTGGCACTATAGGTAACTTTAGAACAGAGCTAGTGGATTTGAGGATAATCTAGTGTATCAACACAAAGGTCATGGTATCCCTGTTGCAACACTTTCCCACCCTCTGTGCTCGTTTAAAGGTAGGGTTCCCTACGCACAGATTGTTTGTCCAGCTAACAAGTTTAAAGGTTTCTGAAAAGTGGACAGACGTGACAGAGGGGAGATTCTCGTGGGAGACTGATGGTTAAGTTCAGCTGGCTTGTTGACCCGTGTCTACCCTTTCTGTCATTCTCTATGTCCTTGTAGGTGCCCTTCTGTGCCCCTTGGTCACCACCTCTGGCCTTCTGGCCCCTGATGTCCACCCCCAGTGTACTCCTGTCCACCCACTGTGCCCTCTCAAAGAGCTTGAGGGTCAAGGCAGCAGCCCTTAAGGTGAAAATGCATCTCGTCTCTGGCCTGTTTGTTCAAGGCTGCCATTATGCTGGGTGTGATCAAGCAACCAAGTTCAGCTCCAAGATAAACCAACTACCCCCTCACCCCCTCTGCTCTGTGTATCCCCAGGGAGATGCACCCCCATGCAGTGTCTCCTCTCTTTCACTGCACCCCATCTCTGGCAGAGGACCTGCTCCCTGTTTATTCTCTTTTCACTACCCTCTCATTTGTATTCTCCTTCTTTTTTTTACCCATGTGCGCTACTCTTTCTCATAACCCTTACCCATTTCAAGGTTCTTCATCCTCCACGTTCCCTCCTCTTTCTTGACACTCCTATTTTGCATGGATTTTTATTCCTCTCTCATCTTTTCCCCTCCCTTTAATCTTTAATCTTCTGTCTCTCTATCTCCTCTCTGATCTTCTTTCCTCCCTCCATCTCTTTTTCAACGTATCCTAGACACCCCATAGTCTGGAAACCGGCCCATCCCGGCCCTGCCCCTGAGGCCCTCTGCACAGCCCCGTGGGTAATGGGCATTGTGTATTCCCACTGATCCCTGACGGGACCATATTGTGCCTCGGCGGGATGTCAGAAGCATAAAAGCCAACCGGCCTGCCACATTGTCTCACACTCCAAATGAAGAAGTTCCTCCTCTGGCTCCCAACACAGCCTTGAAATGTCAAAAGAGAGGGAGGTGGTATAGCATCGTGGTGGTGGCGATGATGTGTGTGAGGATTGTTTTTCTTTCTTTCTTCGGTGGGCATGTGAGGGTCTTGTCGTTGCAGATGAAGACTGTGTTTTACTTATTAATGCATCAACAATACACTTATTTAGATCCAAATCATAGAGGCATCTATGAGAGAGTGTGTACTCAAACATGTAGCACTAAGACTTTACTGACAAACTATTTGCCCAACCATGTTGATCGTCTGTGCTGTGACATCCTTCACACCACGGCCATCAAAGGTATGATTCAGATACTGATTATGTGCAGCTATATAAATAAAGATAAGAAGCGTCACAGGAAGGTCTTTACCTATCACACAGCAGGAGTAATTGCAAAGAGACGTGCTATTCAGACCTCTTTGCCAGCCTGTGCCTATCTAATAAAAGTCAATATTAACTTTCCAAAGATAACCTTTTGCTTTGACCCCCGCTTCAAATTTTCTGTGGTATTCTTAGTGGTTTGACCTTGAGCTAATTTTCTTGATTTACTTCTATCACTTACTGTTGGACAAAGATGATTTATGGGAAACAGATTTCACAATGAGCTAAATTTGGCTTTATCTCCAAAATGTTGATGATCATTTTTAAATGATCTCATAGCTTTAAACACATTTCATGGTTGTATCAACAAGATTTAACATAGATCTAGTAAACTGAAATATTACCATCTCATGATCTTCTAAATCAGAAAAAGAAGGATAGCCTATTGGATCTTCATCTAAATAAGAAAAGGAAAATAAAATAAAAATCCCAACTATTGCACGGAGTGGTCTGAAATCTCAAACATACGCACAAACAGAGGTTCTTTATTTTAGTCAGGTGCTACTCTGGGATTAAAAAAACAACAACAGATATTTTAAATGATAAAGTACATAAAAAGCAGTTAGATGTTAGATAAAAGTTAGTAAAGTTAATAAACTTGTCAGTTCCGCTAATGATTGTTTGATCATTAAAGCAAATCCCTACAAATTTTCATTTTAAAATGCCAAAATTCCACTTGATACAGTTTTTTGGGCCATATAGCTAATTTCCCGGACTCGACACCTGTATGGGAGGCAATTATTTTTGTAATTCACCTGTTTTGATTTTGTTTAGAGTTTTTATAAATGATTTATAAGCAGGAATCTTATGGTAATTTGGGGCTTTTAACAATTTCTTTGATCTGTGATTTTTCCAGTTTGGAATGATTGTAGAACATACATTGTGTGCAAGTTTGCTTTATTTGGAATTTTCTTTGACAGGTTCAAAAGTACACAGAGAAAGCAAGAAACCAACAAACTCAACAGTTTGGGGTTTTAAGGCAACTCATTTTAATATACACTACAGACTGTAGATATTTTTTCTGATTAGCTTTCATTGTCAGGAGTGGGTGTCTGGTGGATGAAATTCCAGCGGGCTAGAGGTCTTTATCGTACGGGAAAATATTAAACCTGACTTTCTCATTCACAAATGCAAAATCATTATCTGAATATAAATCAGTGTTTAATTTCGTTTGTCCATAGAAAAACCCAGCATTGTTATACAGTGGGGCAAAAAAGTATTTAGTCAGCCACCGATTGTGCAAGTTCCCCCACCTAAAATGATGACAGAGGTCAGTAATTTGCACCAGAGGTACACTTCAACTGTGAGAGACAGAATGTGAAAAAAAAATCCATGAATCCACATGGTAGGATTTGTAAAGAATTTATTGGTAAATCAGGGTGGAAAATAAGTATTTGGTCACCTCAAACAAGGAAAATCTCTGGCTCTCACAGACCTGTAACATCTTCTGTAAGAAGCTTTTCTGTCCCCCACTCGTTACCTGTATGAATGGCACCTGTTTGAACTCATCATCTGTATAAAAGACACCTGTCCACAGCCTCAAACAGTCAGACTCCAAACTCCGCCATGGCCAAGACCAAAGAGCTTTCGAAGGACACCAGGAAAAGTATTGTAGACCTGCACCAGACTGGGAAGAGTGAATCTACAATAGGCAAGCAGCTTGGTGTGAAAAAAATCAACTGTGGGAGCAATCATCAGAAAATGGAAGACATACAAGACCACTGATAATCTCCCTCGATCTGGGGCTCCACGCAAGATCTCATCCCGTGGGGTCAAAATGATCATGAGAACGGTGAGCAAAGATCCCAGAACCACACGGGGGGACCTGGTGAATGACCTGCAGAGAGCTGGGACCAAAGTAACAAAGGTCACCATCAGTAACACACTACAACGGCAGGAAATCAAATCCCGCAGTGCCAGACGTGTTCCGCTGCTGAAGCCAGTGCATGTCCAGGCCCGTCTGAAGTTTGCCAGAGAGCACATGGATGATACAGCAGAGGATTGGGAGAATGTCATGTGGTCAGATGAAACCAAAGTAGAACTTTTTGGTATAAACTCAACTCGTCGTGTTTGGAGGAAGAAGAATACTGAGTTGCATCCCAAGAACACCATACCTACTGTGAAGCATGGGGGTGGAAACATCATGCTATGGGGCTGTTTTTCTGCCAAGGGGACAGGACGACTGAGCCGTGTTAAGGACAGAATGAATGGGGCCATGTATTGTGAGATTTTGAGCCAAAACCTCCTTCCATCAGTGAGAACTCTGAAGATGAAACGAGGCTGGGTCTTCCAACATGACAATGATCCAAAACACACCGCCCGGGCAACAAAGGAGTGGCTCCGTAAGAAGCATTTGAAAGTCCTGGAGTGGCCTAGCCAGTCTCCAGACCTCAACCCCATAGAAAATCTGTGGCGGGAGTTGAAAGTCCGTGTTGCTCGGCGACAGCCCCAAAACATCACTGCTCTCGAGAAGATCTGCATGGAGGAATGGGCCAAAATACCAGCTACTGTGTGTGCAAACCTGGTAAAGACCTATAGTAAACGTTTGACCTCTGTTATTGCCAACAAAGGTTATGTTACAAAGTATTGAGTTGTATTTTTGTTATTGACCAAATACTTATTTTCCACCCTGATTTACGAATAAATTCTTTACAAATTCTACCATGTGGATTCATGGATTTTTTTTTCACATTCTGTCTCTCACAGTTGAAGTGTACCTCTGGTGCAAATTACTGACCTCTGTCATCATTTTAAGTGGGGGAACTTGCACAATCGGTGGCTGACTAAATACTTTTTTGCCCCACTGTATATCTACTTCAGATTACTTTGATATAAGAACATTAATTTTAATTTAAGTTTTAGAAACAATTTAAGAGTATACAAACAGCTGCTTCAGCATAGTTTGCACCATATCCCTTTAAAAGAAGCTAGTGACAAAGTTTTATTGTAGTGCTGTTTGAGTAAAATATTTGTTATAGGTCTGCACAATTATGGCTAATTATGGCCAACACAATTACAGTATCAATACTGAGGATCATGATTATGCGTCACAATTGTTTATACATTTTAGTGACAAAAATCCATCCATCCATCCATCCATCCATCCATCCATCCATCCATCCATCCATTTGTATTAAAGCAGTAATTGTTTTTTCTCAATACTAATTAAAGTATTCCTCTCAGTTTTCACATCTTATCATCTCTGTTGTTTACTTTTTTTTAGCTGCTGCTGGTTGTAGGATTTGTTTTAACTAATTATTAAAATAGGGAGTTTGTGTGCTACATGGTCCTCACACACTCATTTAGGTCATCATTTCTATTGGTTTTGATAACTCCACGCTCACAAAGAAAGTCACACGCATGCACAATGCATTTTGGTGAGAATGGAAACATAACCTGGGCTCACTTTAAGAGATAGGGTGAGAAATTGTTCCATTTAAGAAGCTCTCAAACTGCAGCCAGTACTCCTCTGCAGCAAAAGGAGCCATTTCAGGTGGGCAAACCTGGAACACCCTGGAGAGATAATGTCTCTCAGATGGCTAAGGAATGCCTCGTTATCCTCCAGGAAGAGCCGGAGGCAGTGGTTGGGGAGCAAGAGGTTTGAGCATCTCTGCTTGGAATGCTGTTATTGCAAGCTGGACCCAAATAAGTGGAAAGAAATAGACTGAGTCATATATTTTTAGAATACTAAAAGATTGTAATGAGCTCGTAAGAGATTTTGCATGCTCTTTATTTGTTTGTTTATTTGTTTGTAATCAGGCAATGGGACTACAGATGTTTTATTACCAGTTTCGTTATAGTCATGATTTCAATTTGTGCTGAATACAGTGCAGAGCTGAAATAATAGACATTATACAGAGTAAATATGCCTTTTAAAGTTACAGTGCTTAAAGAGGAGATTCCAAGGTTGCTTATCTGTCTCTGCTCTTTATGCATTGTTAGATTTTTTTTAATTGATTTTCATGTGTTCCCAGATCTCAGAAATATCCAAGAAGAAATACAGCTAAACTTAAAACGCAGTATTTTGATAAAATAAGGTGAATTTAATTTTGTGAAAAATGTATATGTGTGAGATGAGAATTGTAAAACTGATATGAGTGGTGGAATATGAGAATTTCTGGCCCCTTTCTGCTCCAGGGGTATTATTCATTATCCACACTCTTCACTCTCTTTAACAGTCCGTATGAACCTCTTCTGTCAAATTCACACTTGGTTTTACATTTCATCTGCCCCACCATTACTTCTACTGTCTCCCTTGCTTTTTGTCTCATTTTCCTTCCCCTTCTGCTTTTTCTGAGTTATCGTTCCATTCTGCAGTAATGAGCGCGCTGTTGCTGCAGGCCTGTCCGTGCTCTGTTTTAATCCTTCCTTTCAGCTGGAGGGCCATTTAGAGCACAAGCACCCAGAGCCTATTTCAAAATTTAATTAAACATTCTTGGTGTTGCTGTTTGACTCTGCACTTTCTTTCTTTTTCTTTCAGACATGCATATGCTTGCATACTCACACATACATTTTTCTTTACTGTCTAGGCCCCGCCTGCTGGCCTTTACGTACAAGCCTGTAAAGAGTTGGGATAATAAAAACACAATGAAAAGATTTGCGAAGCTCCCGAACCCATATTCTAAACAGACACCTTTTACTATTTCATGAAAAATACTGTCTCATTTTGAATTTCATGAATTTGATGCTGGCAACACGTCCCAAAAATTTAGGATAGGGCTGAATTACTGCTGTGTTTCGACACCTTTTCTTTGAACAAAAGTTACAAATGTCTAGGAACTGAAGTTTTCAGTCACTATGTTTTCCAAAAAGAATTTCAAAATTTGATTTGTCTGACCACAGAACAGTTTTCTGTTTTGCCTCAGTCCATTTTAAGCTTTGGCCCAGATAGGGGAGTAGAACTTCTGGATCATATTGACTTATCCTTTCTTCTTTACACGACTGAGCTTAAATGTGCATTTGTGGACAGTGAACCGTCTTTATGGACAGTGATTTCTGGAAGTGTCCCTGAGACCTCGCAGTGATTTCCATATTTTTAATGTAGTGCTGCCTGATAGTCCAAAGATTGCAAGCATTCAATACTGATTTTCAGCCTTGTCGTTTGCGCACAGAGATTTCTCCAGAATCTTATGATAATATTATGTACTGATGATATATTAAAAATCAACTGAGGAACATTACTCTGAAATTATCTTACAGTTTGTAGATGCAGATTTGTTGCAGATTGGTGAAATTCTCCCACTCTTAACTTCTGAGAAATTCTCCTTCTTTAAGATGTCAGCCTATGAATGAATGAATATTCTTTATTGTCATTGTCACAGGTACAATGAAATTGAAAGATGTCTCTGGTCAGTGCAACATCACAAAAGATAAATACTTAAAAACTATAATTAAATACTTAAAAACTATAATGATAGGATATAAAAGATAGAAATACATATAAAATACAGTATTCTCATACCGTAGATACACCCAAGCAATCCAGGCCTAAGGCCCCATACAGACACTCAACATACGACCTAGTTGATATATCACTCAAACAATCAATCACTCAATCAGTTTGTTAGCGCATCCAACAAAACATGTCTGAAAGCATTCCAACATCAAGGGCACAAATGACAACAGGGGCAATGAAAGTCATCTACTTTTAGTAGCATTGAGACATGATATTGCAATTGGGTAGAAACTGTGTTTGAGTCTGTTAGTCCTTGTGTATGTTGTTCTATACCGTTTACCTGAAGGCAGCAGTTCGAACATGGAGTGTCCAGGGTGTGAGGTGTCCTTTATGATGTTATGGGCTCTTTTGAGGCAGCGGGAACTGTGTAGGTCTTTCAGTTTGAGGAGAGGGCAGCCGATTGTCCTTTGGGCAGCGTTGATTACTCCCTGGAGTGCTTTCCTCTGAGCCACTGTGCAGCTAGCGTACCATATGCCTATGCAGTACGTTAGTATGCTTTCGATGGAGGCTCTGTAGAAAGACACCAGCAGTCTCTGTGTGATGTTGTTCTTCCTAAGCACTCTCAGAAAGTACAGTCTCTGTTGTGTCTTTTTCAGTAGCTCAGAGGTATTCACACTCCAGGATAGGTTTCCCTCTATGCTGACTCCCAAGAAGCGGAAGTCTGCCACCCTCTCCACACAGTCGTCGCTGATGATTAGTGGTTGGATTTCTGTCTTGTGTCTTCTGTAGTCAATTATGAGTTCTTTGGTCTTTTTCGTGTTTAGGAGAAGGTTGTTATCCTTGCACCATGAAGACAGCCGCTCCACCTCATCTCTGTAGGCAGACTCATCTCCCCCAGATATGAGCCCCACCACAGTAGTGTCATCTGCGAACTTTACAATGGCGTTGCTCTGGTGGGCGGGGGTGCAGTCGTGTGTATAAAGCGAGTAGAGCAGTGGACTAAGCACGCAGCCCTGTGGCGACCCAGTGCTTAGATTTAGGGCTGGAGATGTGTAACATCCCACTCTCACTCTCTGTCTGCGGTCGGTGAGGAAGCTATTGATCCACTTACAGGTGCTGTGAGGAAGCCCTAGGTCTTTTAGCTTGGCGTCCAGTTTGTATGGAAGAATGGTGTTAAATGCCGAGCTATAATCCACAAAGAGCATACGCACATAGCTTCCTTGCCTCTCCAGATGTGTTAATGCTACATTGAGTGCTGATGCTATGGCGTCCTCTGTCGATCGGTTTGCTCTGTAGGCAAACTGGTGTGGGTCAAGGCTGCTGGGTAGGGCTGCTGTAATGTGGTAACGCACAAGTTTCTCAAAGCACTTCATCACCACCGGGGTTAGTGCCACTGGTCTATAGTCATTTAGGCTAGAGATATGAGATTTCTTGGGCAAGGGTATTATGGTGGAGGTCTTGAGGCAGGGTGGGACGTTTGACTGTTCAAGGGATTGGTTAAAAATCCTGGTGAAAATATAGGCAAGCTGGTCTGCGCAGTCTCTCAGCACACGTCCTGGTACGCCATCTGGGCCGGCTGCCTTCCTCGGGTTAACAGCCCGCAGGGTGCGCCTCACTTCATGCTCCTCCAGAGTGATGATGGTACTGCTGCTGTGGGCTGTATGGTGTAGCTGTTCCTCTGAGGCATAGGGTGCAGTGACCTCAAAGCGTGTGAAGAAGATGTTCAGCTCCTCCGCCAATGCTGGGTCACCTTCAGCCATACCTGATTTGGACTTGTAGTTTGTCAGCTGCTGGACACCCTGCCACACCAGCCGGCTGTTCTTACTCTCCAGGTGGTTCTCGATCTTCTTCCTATAGTCCGCCTTGGCCTTCTTAATGCCTTTTTTCAGGTTGGCTCTAGCCCTGCTGTAGCTCTCCCTGCTTCCGGACCTGAAGGCGCTGTTCCTCTCTTTTAACAGCTGCTGGACTTCCCGGGTCATCCATGGCTTTTGGTTGGTGTAAACCCGGATCTGCTTGTCTACTGTGACAGTGTCTATACAGTGTTTGATGTAACAGAGGACACTGTTTGTGAACATTTCCAGGTCTTGATGTTGGAAGATATTCCAGTTGGTTCTGTCAAAGCAGTCCTGTAGCTGTTGAGAAGCGCCCCCTGGCCATGTTGTTATAGTTTTAGTGATGGTCGACGCAGTTTTCCTGATTGGGGCATATGCAGGAATTAGGAGCAGGGATAAATGGTCAGATTGGCCCAGATGTGGTAAGGGTCTTGCCCTGTAGCCCTTCTTGATGTTGGAATAGACTTTATCTAAGGTGTTAGCCCCTCTCGTGGCACACTTCACATGCTGGTGGAAATTAGGGATAGCTGTTTTTAAATCCACCTGATTAAAATCACCCGCTATAATGTGCACTGCGTCAGGATATTTATTGAGTTTATTGTTGATGTTCGTGTGCAAAAGCGCTAGTGCCACGTTAGTATTTGCATCTGGCGGTATGTAAACAGTTGTTATTACCACAACAGTGAACTCCCGTGGAAGATAGATGGGCCTGCATTTGACAGTCAGATATTCTATGTCCGGAGAACAGTGACGGTCTATGATCACTGTGTTTGTACACCAGCTGTTATTCACGTATATGCAGATTCCCCCTCCTTTTCTCTTACCGGAATTGTTTGTTCTATCCTGGCGCTGTGCGGTGTAGCCTGCTAGCTCAATAGCAGAGTCCGGGATGGACTGATGCAGCCAGGACTCAGTGATTAGAAGAATACATGAGTTTTTGATGTGATTGTCCGTTGTTATTTGTAACCTTAGTTCGTCCATCTTGTTCGCCAAGGATCTGACATTCGAGAGATATAAACTCGGGAGCGGTGGTTTGAAAGGCTTTGTCACGATCCTGGGTCTTAGGACCCAGTGTTTTGAGTTTTAGTTCATTTTGATGTTTATAGTATGTTTAGCTCATTAGGCCTCCTATGTTGATTTGCTTATTAGTTCCCCCTTGTGTTTCAACCCATGTTAAGTCTCCCCTGCCCTTCATGTCTCTCTGTGCCCCCTCTGTTCTGTTTATGGTGTGTCTTTGCATGTTTGAGTTTCTTGTTTTCTGTCACCCTGCATTGTGCATTATGTTCTCATGGTTGGTCTTTTGTTACTCCCTCTAGTCTAGTCTCTTGTGTTCAAAGCTGAGTATTTCCCTCTGTGTATTTTGGTTCTTAGACCTCTGCCTTATGGTTTGTCTCTGTTTCTTAGTTGCTGTCTCCACTGTGTCTAGTTCGCGTCTCTGTGTGATACTTCCTGTTTTACTTTGAAGGTCCATGCCTCATGTGAGTGTTTCTAGTTTTGCGTCTCTGTCTCGTCCAGTCCTGATTTCTCCCAGCTGTGCCCTCCTTCTGTGTCTCATTCCCTCGTTATCCCTCTGTGTATTTAAGCCCTGTGTTTCTTTTTGTCAGTGTCGTAGTCTCCATCATAGCTGTGTGATTTTTCCCTGTGGCTCCTTGTGCTTTAGTTTTCCCAGTTTAGTTTATTTTGTATTGTTTTTCGTGTCCCACTCCATGCCAGCAATAAAGCTGTGTTTTTTGAGTTTACCTTTTGTCTCTGTGAGTTTGCGTTTGGGTCCTACTTTTGCCTGCACACAGCCGTACTGTGACAGGCTTCCTCCTTAGCCTGGTTAGCACGCCAGCCCGGCAGCCTCGCTTCCTCCTTCTCTCTCGTCGCCGTCTGCGTCTCCCTCCCGCCGGAATAGTAATCCAAGGAGCGCCCGGTCTCCTCGCTACTTCCTCTGGTATTTTGTGTGAGTGGATAAATTCCATGGTCACGCTCACACGGTAACTCACTCCGATCTTAAGAAGATCATGTCTGCTGAAGATGTTATTCGCTTGACTGATCGCGCACAAAACAAAACACAAAACGTACAAAGATAACCAAACACCACACTGACCAGTGGTACATCGAGCTGCTGCAACTGTGTGCGCCGCCATCTAGCCCACATCCTGGATTATCATCAGTCTGTCGCAGGGCTAATGAAGTGTTCACACTCAAATTCACATTAATAGTGAATTTAGAATCCATAGTTAATCTAACCCTTCTAACTGGATGTCTTTGGCCCTTCTGTGGTAGCAGGAGTACCTGCAGAAAAACTTCGCAAACACACGGAGATCATGCAAACTATGCACAGAAAGACCCTTCATGAAGTTTAATTCAGTTTTTATTTATATAGTGCCAAATCATAATGTTGCCTCAAAACAGAAAACCCCAACAATCGTATGACACCGCCTAAGAGCAAAAGCTGTGGCAACAGTGGGAAGGAAAAACTCCCTTTTAACAAGAAGAAACCTCTGGCAGAACAAGGCTCAGGGAGCGATTCTATCTGGCAGATGGATGCTGTTTCATCAAACTGCTATTTGATTTACCAATTAACTTAATTACTTGTTCCAAAAAATGTTCCAAAAATGCAAATTTTTCCAGTATTTTTTGCCCTTGTATCAACTTTTTAAAAATGTCTCACCACCACCAGATTCAAAATAAACATTTTTGTTTTCTATGTTCTATTGTGAATAGAACCTTACACAGTCTTCCAACTTTCAGGGAACTGGGGTTGTATAAGAAAATCTTCCATGACTGTGTGTCAGCTTTTGCTCGCTGTTCTAGAATGTCACGGGAGCTGCCTCATACACGCACGGTTGATACATTTGATCACCTATCATACTTACTTCAGTTCATTTTTTAACACTGGCATCAGTGATTCAGCATGTCATTAAAATGTGTCAGTCATTCGTCAGTCACTCAAATGTTTATTATACCCAGTGATTCCTCACAGGTGCATTGGAGAGGCTTTTATGAATCTTTACAAGGTAAAGAGTTGCAAAATAACCATATTATTCCTCTACTTAGTGATTAGAGGAGGGCAATTTTAGCATTTGACAGGGTGGAATTTGCTCCTGGCATATCCTCAACCTCATGTGGTTCATAGAGTTGAAACTCTATAAATCAAACCATTATTTCATCACTATTTTACCCCACATTAACCCAACAGTTCATGTAATTCACTGCAGAGTAGCCACGAAAGTACAAAGTCTTGTGCAAATAGATATCTGAGACAATCATGCAAACAAATTTCTTGCCTGCAACTTTGATGATTTATTTTGTGTGTGTTGTTTGTGTGGTTAGCTTGGCTTGGCACATGTGTGGCAGGTTGTCATGGCATTACGATAAAACTCTCTAAGCTCTAAACCTTATTAGGTGATTGGATTTTGTCTTTCATAAACATGAATGTACAAGGAGCTGGTCTTACATGCATGTAGACAAGCTCTTACATACATAAACAAACACCATAAAAGCAAACAGATGGACAGGTGTACGGCATTGCCCTGGTCAGTTATGCTCATCAACCAATCAGGACGGTGAGTTGGTCAATATAAGTTCTTTCTTGCCAATGAAATGATGAGGAGGACCAGAATACACAGCGCTTGTTCCACCTCCCTGTGAATGTGTGTTATCTTTCCTAGACTAACACAGGCCCTCATTCATACTCAGGTCTTTATAACTGGCCAAAGAAAGACTAATTTGGGTGGAGGTTTTTTTTTTTTGGTGGAGGGGGGCAGCATGGGGGAGCTGTATTGTTTGCCTAATCCGTAGTGACTGGGAAGTTGTACACTGTGCAAATAGTGCATATTTGAGCAGCTCCGCTCCAAAGTAAAGCTCCTTCTGCCTTAAACGTTGAGATAAGCACTAGGCTTGGTTTTATTCAGAAAGCACTGTCTTAACGGTCATATTTTTTGCGGTGGGGGGGTTTCTCGTGGCATTTTGTCTTTTGTCTTATAACAGATCAGATAGTGTCACAGGGAATATTTTGTGTTGTTGTTGGGACAATTTTTATTTTACAACAATTTAGCTTAGCTCTTTGAGAGAAACTTTCAGGTGAAGGTTTTAAAAAAAGCTAAAAAACTGTGATTGATTTAGTTACACCAAAATGTCCTATGTGATTGGATGTTAGGGCTTTAATCCATTTCTAAAATGACAAACTGATAGCCATCTTTAAACAGTAGTCTGCCCGTGAGGAACCCACCTACCTTCACAAACACACTTCCATCACATGGATCAATAAGCAATCATGTCATTGGCAACCTTGACCAATTACTTTACAGTCAGCAAAGCTTTGTCAGTCATTCTGTAAGTTAGATGAAGTCCAGATTCATGAGTCTCATCTGGGGCAGCGTGATCCCCTTTTACTTTTTATACTGCTGCAATATTTTGTGCAATGGTGAAGTGCTCTATTCTAAAGAGAGGAAATGGAACATGTCTGCGAAAGTGGGTTGTACAGAGCAGGGTAAGCAGGGCACAGTCAGAGTGTTTGTGGGTTTGATAGTAACCTGGCACTGTCAGGCCTCGTTGAAATGTTTACCCTAGTGTATGTGGAACAGATAGGCTCATATTGTAGCCCTGGGCTGCATGCCGAGGGCTCTGACAACGTGTCAGTGTAATTATAAAAGTTCTGACACAATGCCTTCTCAATGTTTCTTGCTGCATGGCCCAAGGCTGACTTTTACCAGTGCTACATTACATTAGCATAGCACTGGTTTCAAACACTACAGACTTTCTGGGTTGGAGTGCACCAAAAGGTTTGATAAGGAGTATGAGTACCAACAGCTAAATCTGGTGTTTATTCATTCATGTTTAAGGCTCAGTAAATTCAGACAGCTGCAGCATTTAGAGGCATTGTATTACCATTTGAATTATTGCGATAGATCTCTGCATCAGAACTTTAAAGGCCTTGTGTAGTTCAGGCCTTTCCTAATCGTCCTGTCATCTGCATAGAACTGCATAAAACTGCTGCTCACAATGGAAGCGCAGATCAACACCAACAAGGCTAACTTGTCTAACAAAGTGCTGCTTTATTTCTGCCACCCTTTAAAACACACAAGCTATAATCTATGGGGGGAGTGTTTGGATTTGTGGTCTGAATCTTTCAAAAGCAGTGCTCCCCTTTCTTCCCTTTTTGCTGTATTGAGGAATTCCCTTATCTTGCCTCACCAGTGGTGTAGCACAGAAAAGAGCAGGCCGCTTCATTGTCAATCCCTTAGAGTTCCAGTCTTGTTTGATAATGTTTTCTGTGGGTCACTTGACAGCCCCCCCTTCCTTCTCTTTTTTCCACCCCTCCATGCCCTCTCATTGTTTGCCTCTTCTATTATTCTCCTAACCAGATTCAGGGTGTTTTTGAGGTGTTTGGCAGGGGGATGGAGGGGGATATTGAGAAGTGGGATGAAGGGAGGATAGAGAAGTTTGTCATTGGTTTGAGAAAGAGAAAGGCCTCAGTCTGCTAGCTGCCAGCCAGGGTGAACCTAAAAGGCACCGAACCATATGGAGCCTCCCGACAATCAAATTACTATTTTCTCACCTCTTCTTCTCCCACACTTTGTCCTTCTTTCTTTTTATTTTCTTAAAGAAATTAGTGCAGAGTTCTGCATTTTTCACCCCAAGGCAAGGGGCACAAGTGAAAGATGTGACCAAATTCCACCAAATGAGATCACCTCTTGTCCATCAAACCCTAATGAATCCTCGGGGGGCAATAATGCTTGCTCTAAAGGTGAAAGCCCAGAGTTAGCCAACATTCTCAAGATTAAAAACAAAACAATATATAGCATTGCCTAGCATAAAATAACACAGGAAATATATCCATGCTTAAAGTCTAAACAAATTGTTTTTGCAACATATGACTTAGCAAAAGCAAGCAAAAGGTTTTACTCTATAAGAATGTTTTCAGTTGAAACAATATTAGCTGAACTTAAAGACTTTTTTGCACCTGCAGCAAAATGTTTTCACGATCTTGTGTGCGAGCTGCTTCTGTTTGCCATGGTTACAAGCTTCCCTCTCATCATTTAAATGGCCAAGGTGAGTGGAGAATAACCGGGGGGTGTTCCATGGGACAAGAAACATGCACGTGTTTTGGGCTAGAACTCACGCCAGAGTCAATGCCTGGGTGGCCAATTAGCAAAAAGAAAAGAAAAGACCCTGTGCCATCAACCAATGACGGCTGTTCAGGCAAAGAAGGGTGATGTTTTTTTTTTTTTAATGTTTTCCTCTCCCTTTCCTCCCTCCCTCCCCGCGTTCCTCTTTTTCTCTCTAACTCTGTCAACTTGGTGTCCACGGCAAAACTCTGTCGGAATACCCAATGAGGATTACAAGAGTGGGAGCAATGGCTTTCTAGAGTTGTGTGTGCGTGTGTGTCTGTGTGTGTTTATGCATGTATGTGTGGCTATGTGTGTGTGTGTGTGTGTCTCACTTGTTTGTGGAACAAAAATGTCCTAGTGTGTCCCAAGACAGACATTTGGCTGTGTCCCATTGGCTATAGAGGATTACAAACCCTCTCTTTGCCTCTTCACACTGGTCCACAGTGCTTCACTCCCCCTGGCTAATGACCCAGTGAGACACATTCATTCCTTCAAATAGACCCCAGATCTGGGCTCATCTCTGAAATTTCCTCTACATTAGGCATTTAAACTCCAGGGAGTGATCACCAAGAAACTGGGAAAGACATCCTTGGATTCTTGTAGCCCCCCCCCCCTATTGCTTATTGGGTTCACAAAAGACAACAGGTAGCAGCGAGCAATTGATTTTACTGAGCAATCACAAATTCTCATTTATTCCAAACTATTCCGTAATCTCTAAAGCAGAACCTAAATGCAGCATTTATCTCACTTGTTCATGGCTTGAAGGCAAACACTGGTGCTTAAAGTGGCAGTGGGAAACCTGACTGTAGACTAGCAAACTTCAGTAACTGCTCAGTATCACATACAAGTGTTGCTTCCAGAGATCAACAAGGTGGCGGTTTAAGCACTGTTAGCTGCATTTCTCCTTCTAGGCCTTCACATTAATGATTCGGGAGTAGACGGGGTGTAAGAGAGACCTGTGGGAGCCTGTCTTCTACTGAACTTTGCTTCATCTTCTCTCTCTGGCCCTCTAGATATTCAACTGAGCTGATCTTCCCTGATGCTACAGCAAGCCCTGAACATGTTACTTCCAGCAATACAACTTATTTCTATAAATCAGGATAGAGAGGAATGCAACCAATGATAGGAAAATCAAAGAGGAATAAAAATTAGTTTTGATCAGAGGGTTTATTTAAATGCAGAATACGACTATTCTATACTTTTAATATATCCATTTGTTGTAAAGTAAACACCTAGAGGCTTTCTGTGCATGCATGACTCATATATCACTGTTAATACTGCTCTGAATGACCTCTTATGGTTTTTTTTCAGTCCTGCATTGCTTGCTTTCACTCTGCCGCAGGGGAGAGTTGCATCAAAATCGAAGTTAATGTTAGCAGGCTTGCAGTGTCCCAATTAAACTTCCCAACAAACACATTTTAAATATACCAAATACACTCCTTGCATTTGTTTAGAAGTATAACATATGCAATTGTGTATTTGAATGACTGTATTGGTGGAGAAGCAGCTTGTTTAAATGACTCCAGCCCTTGCTGCTGAAATTGAGAATAACTAATGAGTGTGTGCCGATTGCTATGCACTCAGATGTGTGCAAGCATGCCATTTTTGTGTGTGTGTGTGTGTCTTGAGTGTACGGGATACGTGTTGAGGAGCGCAGGCCTGGAGAGGGGTGCTGCTACTGCATTCGGGTCTTTGTGGCTCTCTGTGAAGCGGGGTCGACCTTGTGGGGCTCTCCTCTGGGGCTCAGACAAAGCCAGTGCAGGATTATCCACCCCGGGACAAAGTGTGTGATTACCATGAGAAAACCGCCAGCTCCAGCCCCATACCCGAGGACTGCCAGGCCTGCTGGAGAGGTGGGCCGCCACTCATTAGCTGCAGGGAGAAGCTGAATGCAGGCGCACACTCAGTCACACGCACACAAGAAAACACAATGGCGCACACGCACACAGTGAACCACATGCTCATACTGTTACACATGTGTATGCATGCAAGAGTGCAGTCTGAAGCAGATGCACAGCAAAGTTTACAAAACTACCTCTTTATTCATGTTCCATTCATCCTGCACTGTGTGTGCACTATAACATACAGTATGAGACGATTCTCAGAAAAGCTGCTGGATGATTACACTGAATGTTGTACTGTATAAGAAATAAAGAGGATGCTTTTGTATAATAATTAAGTACACATCCAGAAAAAGAACATAAATAGTTTGCAGATGTTGAAAAACTGTGTTTTGGTACAAACTCTAACTGACCAAAACTAATTTTATCTGTGCAGAAATTCAGTGTTATGGTTTCCTTTATATATGTGGCGATGATGCTGTTTTATTTTTTTTTCCAAACTGTGATTTATTGTAATTTCAGGAAAAAATATTCAAAATATTATTGGGATATTATTTCAGCCATGACCTAGCTCAAATGCCAACCTGTATCTCCATTTACGTCTGCATGTACTGGTACTTATCACAGCCATGCTGTGTATTTTCAGCGTGTGCTCCACGCACTGCCAGTGGTGACCCGCCCTGCTGTGATGACCCCAACGAGAACCACAGATCTCTTGTAGAGTTTGTATCTTAAGCCCCAGATCAGTGGATTTCCCACATCTTCACTGAAGAGTCTCTCTGTCTACCCTGGATTATAGGGATGAGCTGATGCTCTTCTATCTCCTCATCCGTCCCTCCGTCTCCTCGGAGGAGGATGAGAAAGAGACGTCTTTTGTTGGAACGAGGCAACCCACTTGAGTTCAGCAGGAGAGGCTCTGTGGCAAGGGAGTTTGGGGGAGGAAAGGAACATAAGGAGGGTGGATGAGAGATGTGATTATTGATGAAGACCCCTACCAGGAGGTGTACCTCCATGCATAGGCATTAGAAGACACAGGGACACATGACCGCTTAGAAAAGGAAAGATTATGAGTGTATTGTTTTAATTAGGTAGCAGCTCCCGGTCACCGGTGAGGTCAAGAGTTCGGTCCCCTGCCACTTTGACCTCTCACTGTTATGGCAGTTGTTTTTGACTAAAGCCACTCTTTTATATTTCTTTGTCTTTTGCAGCTTTGTGCTATTTTATGACCTCTTTGTTCTTCAGCACTGGGTGGTTTTGATGTAGCAGCGAGGATGACAGATTGAGCTGGTGTGGAGACACGTTTTGCTAAAACGTTCTTGTCATACTTTTATCTAATCCAATCCCCCTTTTCTTGTCTTTTTGTTAAAAATAAACTTTCATTAATGAAAGTGAAATGCACACCTGTTTTCACTCTGATAGCAATGATTTCGATTAACTTTGTACTTGGGATGGTATTTTAATTTGTCTGGAGTTTACATCTGCTAATGCATATAATTGGAACAGTGTTACATGGGCAAAAGTGATGAATATGTCATGCATTCATCTCGCTCAATGGCTGTCTTATCTCTTTTAGCGGCTCGCTGAAGATGGATGTCCATCGTCTGTTGAGTACCGCGGTTCCCATTATTGTGTTGGACTTCATTCTTTAAGACTTTGAATTTAAAACAAATTCTCTGAAGAGGACCAGTTCAGCTAGAATCCAAGCTGTGTGTGTGTGTGGCGGGTGGGGGGGCATTTATGTCAACATACAGTGCATGTGCAGAAAGAATGCAGAAAACCAGCTTTTGGGGAGCCGATTGAAATGTCAGCCAGTTTGCGCCTATTTATACTGATAGAGGTGTTTACACAAAGCAAGTTATTCTGCTAGGTTGGGTTTTTGAAGAGATTATAATCAGAGTATTTGGGACCATGCAAACAAATCTGTTTATACTTACATAACCGACTGACTATGGCTTGCAGCTTTCTTGAAAAGTGCTCATCCTGCAACAGATAGGAGATCTGTTGTAATGGCAGAGTGGAGCCAATTGAGGGGGAAAACACTGAAAGTGTATTATCTGGCAGAAGACGAAGGTTCACTAACATCCTTGTGATTGTGAAAGTGTAACACAACCGAAAACAGCTCGTAGCAAAATATGAATATCAATATAATATTCAACGGTGCACTTTGCTGGGTCCCCATTAATAAATAAACCCAGAAAGTGCAAAGCAGATTGGATGGATGAATGGTTGCAGATAAAGGCAAATACCAGCAGAAAGTCATACGCTCCCACATACACACACAAGCAAACACCTTCCTTTATATTCACTACAGGGTTCACTACATCCACGCTTCTTTCCTTCTTTCAATCCTTCTCTTTTCCCTTCCTGTTCCTCTTCCCTCTCCAGGGTGGCAGACAGGTCACAGCTGTAGGGGGACGGCAAGCCTGTCACATGTTGCTTTGTCTCGGCCTTCACCAGAACATACCGCCACATGCTGCCCTGGCAACTGCCTTTCCTTTTAACCACCATACTGTAGTGTGGAGGAAATGGCAGCATTCCTCTTAGGCTGGTATTCTCTAGTGCCTCAACAAAAGGTCACAATTTCCCTCTTCTGGGTATGATTCATGGTTTGCTCTCTTATACGGGCTTGTTGATGTTTATATTTGACTTCTACTGGAGCTAAAATGAATTTAGATCTGATTGGGCACTCAGCTATTTCTCAACCTGGAGATGGCTGCCAAAGCACAATTTGCTGAAGAAGGAATTAGAGAATGTCACGAGAGAGAAATGGATCGTGGTGCGTAGCTCTATAAATATTTGAATCTCCTTCTTCGAGCCCTAACGGCAAGAGGAGGCTCTGCCTACTCCTGCTCTCCTTACCAGAGGGAACAGGGTGGCAAGGAGTCTGATTAATTGACTTAAAAAGAACATAGATCATGTTTTTTGGGAGACCTAGAAAAAGTTTGGGCCTATCCTTAATATCCAACAGAACGTCTTATTCAGCAGTAAATTTGAACCTGTTATCAGTGAAACATTACACTGGTAATGCATGCCCTGCTTCTTCCCACATTCTTTTGCAGTTGCTTCTTTGAAGTGAACCATGTGTGGATAGAGATCTATTTTCTCGCAATGCCTAAAATCAGAGGTGGGACCAAGTCATTGTTTTGCAAGTCTCAAGTAAGTCTCAAGTCTTTATCCTCAAGTCTCAAGTCAAGTCTCAAGTAATGTCAGGCAAGTCAGAGTCGAGTCTCAAGTCACTGGTGTAAAAGTCCAAGTAAAGTCACAAGTCTGAAATTTTGAATTTCAAGTCCTTTCGAGTCTTAAAAAAAAAAAAAAAAAAAAAAAAGCATGTTGCAGTTATATGCTAAATGTAAATATTAGACCATGTAATTTTTAAATCTGTGTTTTTCTCAACACATGACAAAATAGTGAACTTAGAAAATATACACAAATTGTGAAATTGCACCTCTATAAAATGCAGCTCAATTAAACCTAGCTCCAAGAATAATTTTCACCGACAGTTCTGAGATAAGCTGCATGTTATTCTTGGATGCGCTTGTAGGACCGGCTTTAAAATCGCATGACAAAAATATCATACATAAATAAATGATATTTTTTTAAAAATATCATTTAAAAAAAAAACTGTATCACCAACGTAGCCTGGAAAACATTTGCTAGTTAGATGAAGTCAGCTATCTCATCGTAGCATATTTATATGCATATTTATAATTATACGCTTCTTGGAGTGAGTGCATACACTCATGAAGTTTAGTAACTTCTGGTCACTGCAACAAGCCCAGGTACAGTTTACCGACGGATGGGTGCAGGACCTTGAAATGCACCGTGTAGAAAGTAAAGACCATCATACGTATCATAAGTTTACCAGTCTCACAAATCGTCGTCATAAATACACATTCCTTAACCGTTTATTAATATAACCTTTGAGCTCAATGGTAATTAATTAGCAGTGGAAATAATTTCTGGTAGCATCACAGAAATGTAGCAGTGACAATAATACTGTATGCTGTAATCGCACTGGGCAATTAGTGATACAAAACAACAGTTTTATCCTGTGAATAAAAGTATATGTTTTTGTCAATGTACCATAATAACAGAAGCGAAACGCAATATTGTGTCAGGACAATTCACTATTTATGCACAATAAACACAATAAATAAAGGAGCATAGCGCGACAATTTCTGTTCAGCACCAGACTTGCTTGTAACCTATATCACCAATTATGTTAAGAAAAATGACGCATTAACTACAACAGCAGACTGACCTGTGTGGAAATGCTTGGAGCAGACTAACCTGTGAGCTGGAGTGTTCTGGGACGTTATAATTGGTCTTTGAATGGCTGCAATCCAGGCCATCCGTCGCCTCTTTATTACTTCGGAAACATGGCTCGAACAATTTCTCTTCAACGACGTAATCCGATAACAACCGATCTCTTTACCCGTCGGCTTCCCGTGGCTGTCATGCGACCGGCTATTGCAGTTAATAATACAACAGCTTCTTGACATTTTTGTGTTTCTTTTTTATCGCTGTATAACTGATTTTAATTGAAAGCCTGCGTGCGCTAGTACCGCTTGCCACGAGTTCCCAGAATCCTTTGCGGTTCTACCCGTGAATGACGTTACATTTTCAATCTCCATATAATATGCGTGTTAAATTTTATATTTGGGGTAAAATATCAAGTCTTTTCAAGTAAACCGGTTCAAGTCCAATTCAATTCCCAAGTCATTGGTGTAAAAGTCCAAGTCAAGTCACAAGTACTAGAACATTTTTTCAAGTCAAGTCTAAAGTCATAAAATTAAGTAGCTAGCCGGTCGTCACGGCAAAGCTACGAGAGCGTCTCTCAGCATGGGCCCGAAAAAAGTTCTGTCAGCCGAGGAAGGAGACGATATTAAGAAGTCGCTGGAGTTTATGACAGAGGAGATTTCTACTGTCAAACTGCAGCAGAAAGCCATCCTGGACCTGGTCGAGGAAGTTAAGGCTCTCCGCATCCAGAACGCCGAGAAGGATCGGCGGCTGGCGTACCTGGAGAACAGAGTGGCGGATTTGGAGCAGTACACCCGGATGAACGATGTTATCATCACGGGGCTTCGCATCAAACCCCGGTCATACGCCCGGGCGGTCGCCACTGACAATGTAGGAGGGCCAGGAGAGGAAGATGTCAACTCCGCGGAGCATCAAGTGGTTACCTTTCTACGGTCCAAAGGTGTGGAAGTGGATTATAACAACATTGAGGCTTGCCACCCTCTACCCCGAAAAAATGACAGTGACAAACCAGCCATCATTGTGAGATTTGCAAACAGAAAACAGAAAACAGCACTGTTAAAACAAGGAAGGAAACTGAAAGGATCCGATGTCTTCATGAACGAACATCTGATAAAAAGAAATGCGGACATTGCCAGGAAAGCACGTTACTTGAAGAAACAGGGAAAAATTCAAAATACATGGACCACCAACTGCAAAGTATTCATTAAACTCAATGGAACACCGGAACAAGCCAAAGTGTTGGTCATCAGAAATATGGAAGAGCTGGACAAATACTGAGGTCAACTTACTCTGGAGGTATGAATACACATGTGACGTGACACACAACACAACACATGGCACAGTCCAAAAGAACTTCATCTGCATCCGGCAACAATATCAACATGACTCATTGGAATTCTCTTTATGATAATCTGGAACTGAGAACATTTCGATACACAGACCATAATGTTCTAGACTTAGAAAAGGATATAGACCCGGAAAATAATTTCTTCTACAACATCAGCTGTAA